>NC_053133.1:13773857-14373857 GCF_010015445.1 Perca fluviatilis | reverse complement strand
ATTTGTCTTGTTTCCTAGCAGGATAGCCTGCATATCCATTAGGGCCTCTGCCACTGCCTCCATTTCTATGGAGATAAATGAATCACATTACACATAAACAACACACAGCTTAATAGTACTACCATAAACCTTACATTTCGGTTTACAGAAGCATATAGACAAGCTTATAAATCATACAAAATCATTAATACAACTTGTGACAGCTTATCATAAAAATGATAATGATTTTTAAATGACATTTTAAAACAGAAAAAAAAGAAAAAGAACCAACACATTCATCATCACACCATAGATAGACAAAGTATAAGGAGCTATAAACTAAAGCACAGGATTATCTAATTAGAGTTTAGCTTTCACAATAAGAGCGTGCTGTAACTAGAATGCAGCCATCCTAGACAGAGAGCCCTTTGGGGAAAGCAACGGTCTCAAGTGACGGTACAGTGCTGAGTGACTGCTTTTCTTTTCCGTTAGATGATTAGACACCATTGTCAAGCTTTGAATGGAAACCGGGAGGGATGAAAGTAAAAGGAGAGCAATTACACAGGCTTTTGTCAATCGTTTTACTCGGGGGTTAGGGATGTGAAAAGAATGATTATACAGGCTTTTTGTCTGCTCTTTCTGCATGATGGTTACTGTCAAATATTGTTTTGCCCAAAACAAATATTTCCTCAACACTGATTATGAAGTACATACTACATTTAATTAGTGGGAGCAGGGTTGGACACAAACAAACCCGCCAGCTCTCTGAGACTTAGATGAGCACCAGCTTGTTAACTCATTTCAAACCGCAGTATGAATAATAATCAGTGTCAGAATGATCCCTGCATCTTATTTTTTTTTTTTAAGTTTATTTTTGCCTATGTATAAAGTGGCTTCAGAAACTATTCAGACCCTTTCACTTTTTGCACACTTTATTGGGTGTACATGTGACATGCAGTGTGAATTGTGGGACCTTAATTACACAGGTGTGTTCACCACAGGTGGACTCCAATCAAGTTCTACACACATCTCAGCCAACAGGATGCACCTGACCACAATTTGGAGTGCCACAGCAAAGGGTCTGAATACTTAGGGAAAATAAATGTTAGTTTTTGATTTTTAATTAATTTGCAAACATTTCTAACAACATATTTTCACTTTGACATTATGAGTTATTGAGTGTAGACGGAGCAGTGTTGGGCGTTTAAGTATAACGGCGTTACTAACGGCATTGTTTTTTCAGTAACGGAGTAATCTAATTAATGACTTTTCCCATCGTTGCAACGCCGTTATCGTTACTGAGAATGTAAAGTGGCGCGTTACTACAATTTGGTTGAATGAAGCGTGAGGTGTCAGGCTTTGGCTACACATCAGCTGCCTGGAGAGAGCAGGGGTGGGGATGATGACACCATTGCAAATGCGATGATGATTGGCTGGGTGGGCGGATGCCCTGCTCACGCTGTCTCACTGCACGCTTTGACTACCACTAAACACAAGACAGCGACAATGGCGAGGAGCCAGGGAAATTCAAAGGTAGCGTTCTCGAACTTGGAAGTACCGGCACTACTTCTCGCTCATTGAAATTAAAGGCAAGAATGTTTATGTAACATGCACGCTATGCCCAGGAAAAAAGACTTTATCCGCGTCTGCCTCAAGCAACTCGAATCTTATGAAGCACCTCACATCAACACATGCTAACACTTGTTGCTGCTGCTAACCCAACCCCGAGCCCAAATGCAGCTAGCGTGAGCTCCAGCAAAGGAGACGGAGTCACTCTGTTAAAACAAGCAACTCTCGATTTTTCGGGTCAGCAACATCTTTAAAGTTGTTATAGAACGTAATAGCGTGATATAACATGAAAAAAAACTTCACAGTTACTTTGCTGAGTAACTAATTACTTTTATGTAGTAACTGAGTTACTAACTCAATTACTTTTTGGGAGAAGTTATTTATAACTGTAACAAATTACTTTTTTAAAGTAAGATGACCAACACTGAGATTGAGAAATTGCAATTCTATCCACTGAAAATTACCATAATGTGTGCAAAAAGGGAAGGGGTCTAAATACTTTTTTTTTTAAGCCACTGGGAATCAATCTGCTTTGTGTGTGAAAGCCTACACATTCACATTATGCAGTGCGTCAAATTTTATGTATGCTCATTTATTATGAAGCTGACGTTTGGTTTTGTGTGATCGTGCAGTCTGTAGGTTGGCATAGACTGGGCAATTTTGTATCTGCCTGGACTCCTTTGCCATCCTGGGACACACAGAGATGTTCTCATAGAAGTTTGGCTGTGAATATGAGGTAGAATTTATTAGTATATGAAGTGTTAGACAAGGACATGTGACCGATGAAGTAATGACTGAGCTTGGCAAAAAGTTAAAAAGAAAATCCAATCAATGAGCTGAAATATGATTTTATGATAATATAAAATTACCTTATTACATTACATATGATTACTTCAAAAAGACATCCCATTGTCAGTTATTCGTAAAGCAGCATTAGTTAAGTCAGCAAACATAAATACAGTGTATCAGGTTACATGATAGGATGTGCTGTATCAAACATGATTGATTAACTGTAACGTGTAACAGTTTTATAGTTAAGTGCATGTCTGAAGAGAAGGTAAGGGAGGGCCTCAAACATGTCAAGTGTCAAAATAACAGTAGATATGATGACTAATGTGAGGCTCACCTGTCTTTGAGATGGGTGCAGTTTGACTCTGTACTCCTCTCTCCTGTTCTTCTTCCTGTGGGAATGTAGGACTTTTTCATAAGTGGGCAATTTCAGATGCAACTTCACACTTATCTGATTATTTCTTATGTGAAAGTTTCTTCTGAAAGCACCAATATCGAAACAATAGAAGAATAGAGTCCCATTTTTAGCCATGCTAGCAGCTAGATGCTCAAAGGATGGCTGTATTGGTATGTTGTCCAGTGCACCACTTTGGTTCAGCCTGAAATATCTCAAAAACTATTGGATGAATTACCATGAAATGTTCGGGGCTTAGGGGTTGCCTTAAGCAAAAACCCCTGAATCTTAAACCATTCGTGATCCCCAGAGGATCAGTTGGATAAATCGGAAATCATAAGATGATTAACAGGACAGGAAAGGAAAAAAAACATATTTCTGACAGACTTCCCTCTAATCTTTACTTTTTCTTTTGAATAACTCAATAATTTTACCTCTTTCAGTGCAACACAATCTCGTACCTAAACAACATTATAGGTCAATTTCCAAAGACTCCCAATGCAACTGTTCTATTTACTGCCGCACCGGTAACTATGTGACCGTTCTATTTAACATAACAGAGATAACGTGAAACAGAATTAGTTCAGTTAAGGCAACAAAAATACTTTCACAACTATAGTTCGGTGGACTCTGTGCGATTCGGGGGTGAAGTTGCAACATTCTTGCATTTTTCATTTTGTTCGGTTTGCTTTCACGCTGCACTTTGTCAAACGCACCAAACACTGTAAACACACGTCGCTTGTTCATTGGACAGAATATCCGAATCTGGCCGACACTTCTGGTTTCACCAAATTTATAATCATGTCTTGGGTTTTGTGATTCTGCTTTAGTCTTTCTAATATTTTAGAAGGCGAACGATGAGCAGCTGACGAGACAGCGAGTGAAAGAGAGAGAGAGAGAGAGAGAGAGAGAGAGAGAGAGAGAGAGAGAGAGAGAGAGAGAGGGATGATGTATTCACGCAGACGACCAGTGATGTGTGCTCAGAACAGCTTATGGATCTGAAAGTTATCATCTCTTAAATCATATATAAATCTGTAAATTGTGTGTAAGGTTGAAAATGCCGGCTAGTAAATGCTCTGTTTTTGGTTCACTTCCTGCATTTGGGTCGGACCGCGTTCTCACCTGAAGTGAACCGAACTGTAGTTCATTTGGAAGCAAACCAAGACCAGAGTTTGTTTGTTTGATCCTCACCTGATGAGGTGAGGTTTCAGATGAGCCTTCACACCAGCCCAAACGAATCGGACTATCCTACCAAACGCTCCAGGGTTCGTTCTGAACGGACCAAACGAGGTAGGTGTAAAAGCGACCTTAGTTAGGGTTAGTAAAACATTATGGACTTGCTTAAAATGAGTCACGTAAAACTACTGACGTCACAGACAGCCACTGCATCACGGACCAAGCTCTGTAATACTTGAATACTTGGTTAATTTCAAAATGACAGTTGACTTTTGGTTTCACATGGGACACGAACCCCCGGTCTCCTGAGTAAAAGTCCTGTGTTTTTGTTTGACCCATCCACAACCCCAACCTGCCTCCTCATGCAGAATCTTTGTCACCTCACTTTCTTGTTTGCTCTTACGGTAATTACTACGGCAAATAGAGGTCGCTGCCTAACTAGAAACTTAATTCTGGGTCGTTATGAGCTGCTTGAATAATCAACATAAATGGTTGTTTTCTGGGTGAAGTCGGGCTGTTTGGAGTATTGTAATTTTATTTAAATTAAATAAAAACAAAAGTTGCACTACCAGAAGGTCAACATTTTCACTTATCCACTGAAATATCTCAACATCTTCTTTATTGGCACAACATTTTGTTCAGACATCCATAGGTGCCAGACAAGAAATCCTTGAAGAGTTGTCGATCCCATGACTTTTCTCTAGCCCCACCATGATGTTGACAGTGGACCACTACTGGATGGATTTCCATGAAATGGATGAAATAAATAAATAGACCCATATTTTACAATTAAGATTAGTTTGGGAGTTTTGTTTGCTAAAGATATATGAAACCACAGTGTGGGATCTTACCTGTGCTTCACCGCTAGTATGATGATGGCAATAAGTAGAATAAGCCCAGCAGCTCCAGCCCCAATGTAAATATACATCATGTACACAGATAGGCTGAATCCACCTGAAAATGAGAGAAAATAATGAAAAAGAAATACCATAACAACCTGAAAGCGAAGGTAATCTACTGAAGATAATAATACAATAGTGTGGTTTTATTCGTATTTGTGGTGAATGATACGTATATTTCACTTGTTTGCTCATGACTCACAGATACAACATCACATTAAAGGAAACATTACAGTACAGTACAGTACAGTACACACACACACACACACACACACACACACACACACACACACACACACACACACACACACACACACACACACACACACACACACACCCCTCTAACATTATTCAGAGATGTTCCACAGGATGTTGTGGTTTCAGCAGGTGGAGGTCTGTCTGAGTCTGCTGAACTCTTTGAGATTAACATCACAAGCATTGTTTTATTGTATTCATTATGTTTCATCAATCACTGTGCTCTGTGAGACAAATTTGCGTCCATAAATCATTCTAAGTATGAGAAACGATGTATCATCCAGCCATAAGGCCGTACCATATGTGTGTGTTAATTACTGCATGATGTCTGTCTTTGTACCTGGAGGGGGCACAGTGAGCAGCACAGTGGTGGTCCGCACCCCTGCATCTGTGCTGAAGGTGCAGCGGTAGAAACCACCATCTTCCTGCACCACACCCGTCAGGTGCAGACTGACATCCAGGCTGTCTGCACAGCTGACCCTGACCCTGTCGCTGTAGTCCTCGCCCAACAGGCCCCCTTCCACCTTCTTACACACACCGATAATGCCCCAGGGCTGGCCATATGGCATCTTCTCCAAAATGACCTGGTAAACGGTACCATTGTGCTCGTGGTTACAGCTGATGGTCAGGTTGTTGTCCGGCTCTGCCAACAACTCTGTGTCCGTCTTGATCACCTCTGGGGTGGGGGACCCTGTGCTGTTGTCTTCCTCTGGGGGCTCATCTGTAAACACAAGCCACACTGGAAATAGCTCGTCAAAGAAAAAAAAGAAATCTTAATGCGTGACGGAAACGAAACAATCTATAAAGTTTCATTTCCAACATCATTCAGCGGGGGAGCTTCAAATTTCCACCTCAGTATTTTTTTTTGCCATTTCTTTTTACCTAAATCTTCCACCTGAATGTTCCTTGTCCAGGGGCCTTGAGGGAAGGTCTGAACAGAGCAGTGGTAAACCCCGATATCCTGGTGAGTGACATTCCTCATGGAAATACTTCCGTCCATAGGCGTGGTCCTCAGGAACTCTATCCTTTCCCGGTAATGGTGAGAAAAGACCACTCCATACTCTGGATGGAAAATAGCTACCGGATCTTTGTCTGGTACTTTGGTCCAGGACACCATGCTGAGGTTGCCGTCCCAGGGACACAAACAGTTGAGAACCATCCCTTCCTCCAGACGGACTGTAGCAGCCTCCATCTGCTGGACAGCAACTGGACAGAGTGCATTTTTCTGTTAATTCAGACAGAATCTAGAAATCACGCATCTATAAATGTGCAAACTGATAAATCAGTAAATGAAACCAATAAATCTCAAAGGATATACAAGAACAACCTGTTGTAGGATTATAACAAATTGATATTTTTATATATTTTACATGTATCATATCAGAATCCTAAACTTTAGAGAAATAGTTTACACCGATTCGGCCCAAAAAAAAAGAAGAAAATGCCATGTTTCCCCCTCTAAATCTCCTCTACTTGAAGATTAACACAGCCATTCACAGCTTTGAGGCCATCCTTGGGTTAATGGTAATTATGCTAATTTAAGCCAGTACACATACACACGACTGACAATAGTTGGTGATCAAGCTTCCAAGTTTTCAAAGCCTTTTATCCGAGCTGAATGACAACTGATTTCAAGTCCAGTGATGCCCTTGGGAGAGTTCTGGCAGCTTTAGAATAGTAATGTCTCGCAAAACTCACAATAACAAGCTGTTCTACCATCTTCCAATTTAAATCAAAACAAATGATGGCATAAAGGAATGTTTAGTTTAAATTACTGATTAGAAATGAAAGATTAGAAACTGATGAAACGACATGAAAATATTTAAATAAATTAGCCTTTCAGAGTACTGAGAGAAGTGAATGCCACCTTCAACAGTCAATAAAAGTGTTTGCCATACATTAATCCACTATAAACTTTAAAAATATCAACCATACCTTTAAGAAAAGGAAGAAAGATGAGTACCACGAAGTACCAGTGGTCCTTCTGTACAGCTTCCATCTTGCCCCACCGAGAGAGAATGAAAGCTGCATTGATGAGACGAGTGGAGAAGCACCAGAGCTGCACTTCCTGCTAGCTCTCTGGCTACAGAAAAACACTTGAGCTACGGGGGCACACTTCATGGTAGCCCGCTGTTGGCTCATTCCACACAGAGGGGCACTTTATCACCAGGGCTGGGAGTGGGAGGCAAGCTTATGGAATAACGTGGCACGTTGGGATCCATACTGATGTTTTCTAAATTGTTCCGACGTTGCATTTCATAAAACATAAAATCACAATTAAAGGATCTACACTACCGGTCAAAAGTTTTAGAACACCCCAATTTTTTTAGTTTTTTATTGAAATTTTAGCAGTTCAAGTCCAGTGAATAGCTTGACATGGTAAAAAGGTAAGTGGTGAACTGCCTGAGGTTAAAAAAAAAGTAAGGTTACCCAAAAGGCCTTTTTCAGGGAACAAGAAATGGGTAAACAACATAAAGCTGTTCTGCAGCAATGGAGGTTGATCAAGCTTTGAAAGTTGGTGCTAACAATTCCCACAGATGTTCCAACTTGTCTGGATTACTTACAACCCCCTCTGTTTGTATAAAAGTATTGTTGGAACACACTGTGGTACCATACCCTCGTAAGCATTATTTGAACAGTATTGTACTGCAGAAAGTAGTGTGTTGCTATAAAAATGGCGGGAAAAAGGCAATTAACAATGGAAGAGAGACAGACCATCATAACACTTAAGAATGTTGGTCTTTCCTACAGAGAAACTGTAAAGAAAGTCAAGGTGTCAGTGAGTACAGTATTCTCGTATCAAAAGGCACTTAGAAACTGGGGGGAACTCTGACAGGAAGAGGTCTGGCAGACCCAAAGCCACAACAGAATCAGAAGACAAGTTTCTGAGAGTCAACAGCTTACGTGATAGGCGGCTCACAGGACAACAGCTTCAAGCACAGCTTAATAGTGGTCGTAATAAGCAAGTCTCAGTTTCAACTGTAAAGAGAAGACTTTGAGCTGCAGGTTTGATAGGTCGAGGTGCAGCAAGAAAGCCATTGCTAAGACGTCAGAATAAGAAAAAGAGGCTTGCCTGGGCCAAGAAACATCGTCATCGACATTGAAATCTTCGGTTCATCACGCAGGATTTTTGTACGCCGTCGAGTAGGCGAAAGGATGGTTCCTCAGTGTGTGACATCAACTGTCAAACATGGAGGAGGAAGCATGATGGTCTGGGGCTGTTTTGCTGGATCCAGGGTCGGTGATTTGTACAGAGTGAAAGGCACCCTGAACCAAAACGGCTATGGGTTAAAAAAAAAACGGATAAATGTACAATGTCACTGTGTTGGCATTTTGTTATGCATTTATTTCTGTTACTGTCTAATAAATCAATCAATCAATCAATCAATCAATCAATCAACCAACCACAGCCTTTTGCAGCACCACGCAGTACCCTCTGGTATGCGCCTAGTTGGTCAGGGGTTCATCCTACAGCAAGATAATGACCCAAAACATAAGTCCAAGCTATGCCAGAACTACCTTAGCAAAAAAGAACAAGATGGTAAGCTTAAAAAAAAAAGGAGTGGCCAGCACAGTCACCAGACTTAAACCCCATTGAGCTGGTTTGGGATGAACTGGACAGAAAAGTGAAAGCAAAGCAACCTACAAGTGCCACACATTTATGGGAACTTCTGCAACAGAGTTGGGAAGAACTTTCTGAAGAATATTTGATTTCCATTGTAGAAAGAATGCCACGAGTGTGTTCAGCTGTTATATCTGCCAAAGGGCGCTACTTTGATGAGTCCAAAATTTAAAATACATTTTCAGAATCAGAAATACTTTAACAATCCCAGGGGGAAATTATTTTTGTAACAAAAAAAAAAACAAATAATTATCAACAACATATATAAAAAAAATAAAAATAAATAATACAGGTTAAGTCAAATAGTCAATAAAAAATATTGCAGGAATAGTCTAAGAAGGGCATGTTTGAAGATGTACAGGGGGTGTGTGACCTGGAGGTGGTTTAATCCACAGGCAGGAAATGTGGCTGTGGTGCATCTGGGTGAGGAGCCTGCGAAGGTGCTCCTCGCTGGGCCTGTGTGTTGTAGAGAGGGCGGAGACAACCAAGATGGACAGAAGCTGGACAGCATCCTCCTCTCAGCCACGGCGTCAGTGTGTCCAGCTCCTCCCACATCACCTGCCTCCTGATCAGTTTATCTGTTGGTGTCTGCATAATCATCCCACTGCCCTACGTGACAGAAGAAGATAGCACTGGCCACAACAGACTGATAAACACCTCAACTCCGGCAGATGTTAAAGGACCTCAGCCTCCTCAGGAAAAAGAGTCGACTTTGGCCCTTTTTGTAGACAGCCTTGGCGTGTCTAGTCCAGTCCAGTTTATTGTTTAAGTACACCCTCAGGTACTTGTACTCCTCAACAGTGTCCACAGGGACCCCCCTGGATGGAAACAGGGGTCCCAGATGATTTCGCCCTCCTCAGATCCAATACAAGCTCCGTCGTTTTTGTCACATTGAGCCGCAGATGGTTCAGCTCACTCCAATGGACAGTTGGTTTATAAATTCATTCCATGATTTATTTTTTAACTTAAATTGTTCATTTGTTCTATTCTTTCATTTCAGAGTACAATAAGACATTGAACTGCATGAATTTCAATAGAAACCTGGAAAAATTGGGGTGTTCTAAAACTTTTGACCGGTAGCGTATATCTTTGAATTGAAATAAAATTAGTTTTGTGAGAATTTTTAAGAAGAAGATTTCTAAGAATGTCAATGTTAGTTTCTGAAATATAATAAAACTTAGCACAAAAAGAAAGGAAATTTGTGTTTGGTAGATTATTTCTCTGTGGTAACAATGCATTTGTGGGATGAGCAGCAGCGCTGAGTATGTGGGTTGCTCCCATGAAAAATTTGCCAAATCTTCTCTGCCATTGCCAAACAGTTTATTTTGCTGTTTGCTATTGAAACTTGTTTTGATGCTTGTCATCATTGGAGGCAATCTCAATGCAGAGATATAGATGAGATTCTGCAACCAGTGGCAATCCCATATCTCCACAGTCTGGGACCGAACTCTATCCTCCAAGATGACAACGCTCACCCCCACAGGGTGGGGTTTATCAGAGGCTACCTCCAGATTTTTGGAGTGGAGAGGATTGAATGGCCAATAAGAACGCTATCTTAATATCTGATGTCTACTCAAAAAGTGCTCCTGCGGTCTATATTAACAATTTTTGAAAGTCTGTCTCTTATTTCCCTCTGTTTAGACTAATACTTTTATTTTTACTTTAATATTATATTATTTGTATATATTTTTGTATCTTATTTGTTTACTTATTGCAATGACTGAATATCTGTAAACTATTTTTGGAAATTAAGTTTAAAAAAAGCAGGGTGTTGGGGGATCACTTTTTCTTCAAACCGCAGTTTTTGCAAGTTCCCGCAATTTTTGCAAGTTCCCGCAATTTTTGCAAGTTCCCGCAATTTCATCGCATAAAATTGCATAAATATCCTGCATATTCCATCGCATTTTTTAAGAAAACATGCCGCATAATCAAGGATTTTTGACCGCAACAATCACAAAAAAACTCCACGTTTTTCTGGAAGGACTGTACTGAGGCTCCCGTTTGTGAAATGAATACATTGTTAAACTGACAATATGCCTTGTTTCTTCAAACTTGTCGAGTCAATGGCAGAATAAACAGTTTGGCATTGGCAGAGAAGATTTGGCAAATTTTTCATGGGCCCAACCCACGTACTCAGCGCTGCTGCTCATCCCACAAAATGCATGTTCCTTACAAATGGGGCACCCTTTGAAAGGGAACTAAACAGGCTTTCCAACGATATAAGATTTATTGCCAAAAAGCATTGTTACCACAGAGAAATAATCTACCAAACACAAATTTCCTTACTTTTTGTGCTAAGTTTATTTAATGGATTGCCATGACATTTTTTACAGCCATTCATGGCTCCCAGAGGATGAATCCTACTGACATTGGTCACCCCCTCATCTTTTCCTCTAGCGCCACCATGAGGTTGACATTTGTGGTTCGAGTGAAAATGGTGAACATGGTAAAACAGTACACCTGCTAAACCTCAACATGCTAGCACTAGAGCCACTAACATGTCCAATTGTTTCCTGTAAACACAAGGTTTTCATTGTCTGTGGAAGCTTTTTGTCAGAGTTCAGTTGGTTATCACCGACTAACCCAAGGTGGCATGTTGTTAACAGCAGCTTAACACCACCACAACCACAATAGCTGTGTTTAGAGCCACAGCTGGTATACTTCCTTAAAAAATGACTGACATGTTTAAGAAAAAAAAACACCACAAAGTATCATGCCAATGTGTACAATTTGTTCCAGTGAAATCAGACCATACAAGACGGTAGCTAAAATCTGCCACTTTAATATCAAAATGAATTAATAGGATAAAACATGATTCAAAACAAACAATAACAATACAATCAGTTACTTAGCAGCTGGGAAAGGGTTTCAAGGCACTGCAACAGGTAGGTAGTCATAGGATCCTCCTTGTTCTCTGCATCTGCAGTTTATAGGAAAAAAAAACAACTATTGTAAACAATAGGATATGCAAATGTTCACATTCAGCACCAAGGCAGGTGCTGATATGTCTTCATCAAAGTGAATAAATGCATACCCTTCTTGGAGATGGTACGTGCCTCCTCAATTCTCAATCGAACAGAGGGACACTTCAAAGTAGTCTTAGCCTTTGAGGGGAAATTAGAAAGACAGATTAGGAAGAGTTGTGATGAGCCTGAAATCAGGGGAGTTCTTTTTTCGGTTTATAATCAGGAGATAAAAAAGGTTGGTCATTTCTTTCGTATGTGAGAGGACATTGAAGCTTTCAAGCCGATTTATATAGAGTGAAGACACCCCATTGACATATATCACCAATAAACTCCAATACCAGCTAGTGAAATTCACCGTCACTACAATAAAGTTTTAGTGCTTTTGTGTGTGCATGTGTGTGTGTGTGTGTATACCCTCTGATTGTTATGGAGCAATGCCCAAAGTGCAGATGCTCCCATAGAGCGGGTTTCCATCTCTTTACTGTTCAGACAACTTAGTAACACCTTCATGGCTTTGTCTGAAAGAAAGATGTGCAGTTAGTCAGAGGCGTACAACTGTCAGATCGCTATCAGTCTGCTGAAAAAAAAAAATCTTTTCATTCAAAATGACAACAGTCCCCTTTAAAAGGAATCTAGTTATCAAAACAGAATATATTGGCAAATATATAAGCATATGGAAAACTGTTGACCTGGATAACACAAGATATTGATATTTTTACGTGCAAATCACTGATTGCTGAAACTAGTTTAAGTAAGTTTCATCACACTGTCATTATCTGGGTCATTTCCTCATGTCTCACAGCGACATTAGATTTGCCTATTCATGAGGAAATTTGACAATGGCAATGTGGTTATATCACTCATTTCCTGTAAGATGATTGATGTACACTATTGATGAAGATAATATTGCATGCACAACATTCACAGGAAATGTGATCTTTCCACAGGAAACCCACCTGGTCGTACAACTCACACCTACAGCTTGCATTGCAGAAGTGGCGAGGGGCACAATCTGTCTTTTAGTTTCTCTTGCTCTCCTTTTTTCATCTACAGTACCTGTCTAAGAATCATTAATCTTCTGCTGCATTTTTCCTACTAAATGAATGGGTTTCTAAAAATGTCTTTAACATCAAATGCTATGATTTTGCCTTCAATCGGAGCGATCGCAGAGCAGTTTGAGCTGTTGTATATGATAAAACTGCCAACCAGAAATTGAGTGGCTGCCAATGCCAACAATTTGTCTGGACTTTCAGCAGAAATAGAGCCACACACTCGGTGGTGCAATCTAAACTCCCGCTGTCTGTTGTCGTTTTCACAGAAGCAAAATGAAAGAAGAAGTTGCGGCCCTTCCATACCATTGGCGATGACGTGTGGCTTGTTGGCAGGGCAGAAGCAGAGGTTGTGAAGGGTGAGCAGTGCGTGGCGCCGGTGCGGTGCCAGGTCCGCCAGCAGTTCCAGGGTTCCGGTCACCCTAAGGATACTCTGTTGGCCGTCCTCCGCGAACGAGAGACTAACCAGTAGCCTCAGCCACAGGCCCAATAGGCTTCCACCACCACAACCTATGGATGTGGTCTTAACACCACCCGCCTTGGGCATTGGCACTGACAGGAAGGCTTGCAGGAAATTATTCTAAGAATGACAGAAAAGCAAGTTTAAGCATCATCATGTGAACAGATCTTAAGAGCTGCTCCCCAGTTTAGAAAATATTTGGACAGGCTAAGTGCAAGAGACGCATGTTTATTTATAGCAGGTGTCATGCTTTTTTATTTATTTATTTATTCTGTAACAATGCATTTCACACTTAAGTTAAATGTATTCAACTCGTAAATTTCATTTTCACAGCCAGCTACAATGAACTTAAGAAAACTGTTGAATTGGCTCATCTGTGCAGGTTTATTCTTAAACCATTTAGGGATTGTTCTTAATTCTTAAAAGGTGCTCTAAGCGATGTTGGGTGACGTCACTTCTTGTTGACGTTCGAAGTATTGTCAAACAAAATGGAGGCTAGCTCGCCCCTCCCTCCTCCTCATCCCGTCCCCTCCCCCTCCCTTCCGCGCACTAACCCCCAAATCCTTTTTGTCGGTTATTGGCTGGAACGCTGGAAGTTTGTTATGTTTCTTGGTGCAGGTTGGCACAGTTTGTTTTTGTTGGCGTTTGTGGAGCCTGGGCTGTCTACAGAGACCGCGTTTTTTTTTTAATTTTTTTTTTTACAGTGTGTTCAGGGGACAGGCAGCTAGCGGATAGTAAGGAGATGTTTGCTGTATGTGAGAAAAAAATGTTGTAGCCTAAAAAACACATGACATCGCTTAGAGCACCTTAAATATCTTACTCTGACAAAACAAATCATCACTAAGTCTAAGTTTCTTTGACTTAGCAATGAGACACTGCCTTGCCCACTACATTCATGTACATTACATCTTGTCCATAATGTTGCCTACACTGTGCACCGGGCTTGTACCTTCTGCAGGAGGCCTCTGCAGTCGCGGGACATGGCGAGGTTAGCCAAGAGACAGAAGGCTAGCTTCTGGACAGGGCTGTTATCTGCTGCGACCCCTGAGGCCAGCTTCATCACAGAGTGCATCAGAGAGTTACTAGGGGTGCCTTTAGGTCCTAGCGCAACACCGGGGCCACCGCCACAAACACAACTGCATGCTGAAAGGAAAAAAAAAAATAGAACAAAAACAACCACAAGGACTTTTATGATTAACAATATTTTTTTGTATTTGATCAAAATTCAAGGTAACAAAGATAACTCAGGTTTCACAAATACTGTGAATGTGTTTGAGTCATTTAACCACCTTCATCTCTCAAACACAATCAGACACACGTGCCAACCTTGACCCTGTGTCTTTAATGGTAAGAGTAAGTAATCAATGCATGAAGTCCACAAGCATGCTCCCTGTACCAGGCAGCCAATCAAGAGTACTGCTGATTGACATGGTTGTGTACATCAAAACAATAACTATTCTATCCTTTATCACTGAGGGCAATGGTCATGCACTGTGGAGTAGCAAATACGACTTCCAACCTAATAATTCACCATTCTAATGTTTGTATTGGGCAAACGTTTATTACTAAAAAATGCATGCAAAATTGCATGAATCCTACAGTTACCATTACTAACAGCCAAACATTGGCTTCAGTCTATAGTTCAAAAGTGTCAATCAAAATATTCTTATAATTCCTCTGTATTGTACTGTAGTCTTGCGTACCAGCAGCAGCTATGGCAGCCACTTTTATCACCAAGAAAATGTCTCTTACAAACACTATATAGCACTCTGTTCTTTTTCTTGTTGGAGCTGGTTGCTTCTTACCGTTTATCTCAAAGCTAGCTAGCTAACAAAATGATAAAACTGATGAAGAAGAGTGGAACTCTTGAACCGAGACAGAATTAACTACACTTCAGTGGGAACAATAAGTAGCTGCTGAGAGAAACCAGTTTTACCCAACAGAGTTTGGAAGCAATGAAGTCTCACATGAATCTTCTAATTTTAATCTTCATTCACTATGAAAGCCCTCTGACTGAGGATGAGAACCACACTCCCCTGACTCTGGGAGGAAGGGAAATTATTTAGCCCGAGGCCATGGCTACAATTCATTTACAATTTAGGCCATTTAGAAATGTAAACACAAATAGATAACACACAAGTGATGCAAATAAAACATCTCTCTCTTTTGGCGCCACATTCACAGTTAAGTTCCTCAGTATAACTGACATGACTAATTGCTGCAGCGGTAGATTGCATACAGAAACTAACAAGCTTAAGACAGAGAGCATTGACAAGGCATAGTCTGACACTGATTGATGTTACTTATTGGAGAACATGGCAGCTTGTTGGTTATGCTAATCCTGGAATGGTAACATACAGCAACAGGCGTATGCTGATGTACGCCCGAGGTTATCTCCACACCTGTCGATCACAGAATTGACGAGGGATGTCTGCTTTATAATGGATCCACCTCATTAATGTGATTCAAAGGCGTTCCCACTGCTGCTACAAATGTCAATTTTTTTTAGGATCATTCCATAGACGTGTCAAAGAAATTTGTTTTTTTGTGTGTTTTTTTACTTTCTGTCTGTCTGTCTGTGGGAGGGGAGTTTTGGGGATGCTACAAAAATATCTGTGAAAATATGTGTGGCACAGATGAAAACAATAATCTAACTTGAACTAGCAGTGCAAACAAAGCCTTGAATGGAGGAGGTAGACTGGAGATGAAACATTCAGTAGATATACATCAGTCTCAGGAGAAGAACTGGTAGCCTGAGGGCGGATGGTGTAATACTAAGCCTGGCTGCATGCAGCCTGAACACAACCTGCTGTTCAGTTAACCTTTAGGAAAATACTGTGCCTGACTTCACTGATTTCTGGTGCTTCACAGCTTGAGTTTATGAGGGGTTTAAAGCGAGTAAGTTGAGATCAGAGCACACGCACCCACTCAGGAACCAGTGCCTACTACAACTACATCACACACACAAACAAACAGGTCAAAGGGACCACGAGCCATTCAAGAAAGTAACATTTCCCAACTGTCCTCCCTACAAATCTTGCCTTTCCTTTCTTCAAAAAGCCTTTCTGATTTACACATATACAGCACATACATTTGTATGACGGAATGCCAATATCTGAGGCAACACAGAGATGCGCTGTGCTTCACCACATCATCTCCCACTGGTCTGAAACACGTTGCCATACAAACAGTGAGACGGCCATGCAGCCTGATCCCTGGATCCTGACACTGTGCCCATTGTGACTGTCAGGCAAGCAGGCGCTGGTCTTATGCAGTGAGACACAATGTTGTTCAGTGGTCACTGGAGAGGACAATGGGGCTCTTAGTGTAACGTGTGTGTGACTCAGTCAGATTGTTGACCGCAGACAGAGGCGATGGGCAGGCACGGGCCAGGCACAGTGCCTACACAAACACACACGACAGACACATGCAAACAGACCTGTGGTGCAGTTGGCCGTATAGACACACAGAAGCTCCAGCACTGCCTCCATGATGAGGTCGTCCAATAGGAGCCAAGGCCAAAGAGCATAGAGTCCCAGTGTTAGGCGAGCATCTGTGGCAACCGCCTACACACACAAATAGAATTAATTACACACACACACACACACACACACACACACACACACACACACACACACACACACACACACACACACACACACACACACACACACACACACACACACACACACACACACACACACACACACAATGTAAAGGCCCACATACAGGCATGTACATGATTATAGATGCACACAACTCACATTAAAAAAGCCTGATTTATACAATAACACAAACAGATGGTAGTAATCAACATAAAATGCTCCGATATTTTCTTAAGTGTGCAGAAAAAACACACTGGGAGGAGAACAATAGCAGGGTAAACACTGCAGTAGAGCTTCCCTGGCTATTTAGTCCAAGGTAACCACCAGTGACTGAAAGGCCACTTAGGAAATGAAAACCAGCTAATATGCTCCATAAGTAATGCTATTACAGGGTTTAAGAAGCTAAACTTGCTGAGATGTTAGCAGGGCCGTGCACATTTAGGCGGATCTCATTTACAGGCACAGCATTGGTACTCTGAGGTTCCATTAAAAACCAATTAGCAGTGCGGAATTAAAAGGCAGAAACAGAGGCTCACTTTGCATTCATCGTTGTGGTAAAGAGCACTCCGCAGGATCTCCACAGTCAGCTTGACTTCCTTTAAATAGCCTTCTCCCTGATAATACAGAAAGATAAAACAAAGACCAATATGTTTAAATGTTAAATGTGAAAACACTGCATCTTCACGGCTCCATAACAGCACGGGCAATAACTGCTGAGAACTGTCATAGATATTTATAATATTTATCCCCCCAAAAAAAAAATCATTCAGGTTGAATTCAGACTGCTATTCTATCCAAGGGGAAAAAGACACAGGCAGTACAAAAACACTGAGACTGGAAACTTCCAGCCATGCTCTGCTCACCTTTTTGCGGTGGGAAGCCTTGCTGGGTCGGACGGACTCCAGGTGGAGCTGGGAGTGAGTTCGCTTCATTTGTTCCACACAGCTGTCAATTAGACCAGCTGGGAAAAAGAACAGATAGTCAGCGTTCAGTATTGGACAACATCACGTTAAATTAAGAGTTATAATAACCATATCCACCATAATTAAATAGAAATTGCTCTTAATTATGTTGTTAATTAAGTACCTGATTACTTAAATGACTGAACTTATGGTAATAGTTGTTTTACAAAACAGATGCAGTGTTTTGGAATTTTTTGCAGTTAAGAACCAGGCTTAAAAGTTAGCTTAATGTGGAGAAACCATTACACATTTCTTACATTGTCAAAGAGTGCTTAACAGGTGGCAGCCTAACTAGCCTGAGGTTTGGGGTTTTTACCTTTGGCTGCATAGTTTTGAGCTGTGGGACTGCAGGCCAGCA
Source organism: Perca fluviatilis (assembly GCF_010015445.1). Lineage (NCBI taxonomy): Eukaryota > Metazoa > Chordata > Actinopteri > Perciformes > Percidae > Perca > Perca fluviatilis. The sequence goes on along the minus strand of NC_053133.1, from coordinate 14,355,774 downwards.
GTGTCATCAGAGCTCTGGCTGTCTGCTTCTTCAAAGGGTCCTGAAAGGACCTCTTATCAAAACTCTGGCATCAACAGTCAAAGAGGGACGCAATTATAATTTATAACACGTGACACATAATCACAGGCTCTCGAAAAATAGCATCAACCTTTTTGAATTCTTGAAACTTTGCCAGGAGCTCATACATTATTGTCTATAAAACAAGTAGTCAAGTTTAGTCAATTCTAATTCCCACTGTATACCAAGGTCTCGACAGACAACCATGAGCCCCCACCACCTCCACTTACCTGCAGTAACAGTTCACACAGCTGGCTGGCTGAGGGACCATTCACAATGCCAGACAAAGCAGTAGCCTGTTTAGGGTTTGAGGTTGTGACATCTACACTCTTTGTCTCCTCTGTGAAAATTGTACGGAGAAACTGCAGAGCTACTGTGTGGAGAAGAGGGTCTGCGAGCTTCTCAGTCACACACACGGATAATGTTCCTGCAGACACACAGGGAAAATAAAACGAGTACGTTGGTCTTTTAATGAATAACACAGCAATAAATACTGAATCACAGCGAGACAAAATGGCAAATCCATGACAGATATTTGTCCATGACAGATATTTGTCCATGACCGAGGCAGTATGCCCTAGTGGAGAACACACTAATCATCTGAATGTGTATGCAGACACCCATATACCATAAACAAGTACACACAGACATAACACACACATAAATGCAAGCACAAAGGCTCAGCATTCATCTTTTACTTCATCACATTTCCCTGCTGCGCCATTAATCAGAGGAAGATGATTAGGAGGAGTAGAGGTAGTATAAGGACAGGATGCAGTTATCCTATCCCAGCATCTGTTTAGGGAAGTTAATACACACAGTAATGATGCAACAAATGTGTAAATATGATAGAATTTCTTTTTTTGGTACCAGAATTAAAAGCTGCACAATTATAACTTAAAATGTTACTGCAATTATTACCCTAATGATGATTATCAGAAATAAAAAAAAAAAATGTTCTGTTGCTTTCATCATGTATTGATTCTTTAACCACAGTGGGCTATTCAAACGAAATGAAAAACCTAAATGTTTCCAAAAAGATAATCTATTATTATGAATGTTGAGAAATGACCCATAATAGATGATTATGAACTACTTATGCAGCCTAAACCAGAATAATTAAATGCGTCTTTCATTCACTCTATTTAAAACACACACACATACACACACACACACACACAAAATCGGTGTACCTGCAAATGTCCGCCAGCGTCTCCCCAGCGCAGCAGAGACAGATGGGTACGCTGCCGAGCTGTCCCTCCTCACCAGAGTAGCCAGGAGCATAAACACGTCTGCCCAGCACACACAAACCGTGTCTCGGGTACCTGCATCTGAAAAGGGAAAGAGTGAGTCACACATTTTATGACACAAGACAGCCACAAAGCCACACACAGATCACCCGGTAGAACATACTGCAGGGAGAGGTGGATAACTGTATGTATAGGAGTTGCATTTGAAGCATTGTTGACGTTTTTTCTGATCAATAATGGTGACATATACAATAGTATATATATGGAATACGAATAGTGTATATATGGAATACGGAAAACATTTTGAAAAGTTTTTGGACTACTATTTTAGGACTAAAAATGACGACTTCCATTTTGAATTGAACTCTGTTCTGACCTAATCCTTTGGTATCCAGTGTGAGCACTGCCACCAGAGCAGTCAACAGCTGTTTCAGGAAGTCCATCTGGCCAATAAGCTCTTGGCTCACCGTGACACATGACCGCAGCAGTTTGGAGAAGCTGGACAGGAACTGAAGTAAGGTGACAAACTAGAAACACACAAGCACATACAAACAGGAAGACATTTTTACACAATAACCACACATGCATGCAAACAGATGGCACACTAATTTATAGAACAGCTAAGGTTAGAGAAAATAAAAATAGATGTATGGTTAAAACAAGTTCCATTGTAAAAGCTAATTTACCAGGCTCCAAAAACAATGGTATACTGTGAGTATTAGCTTGCTGAGTATTCCACCCACACCAAAATCTGGAGGTGCCCTCAGACAACGTACCAACCCACGTTTTTTGTGGTAAGTCAAAATAACAAAACAAAAAAAGTTGAACAACTCTTCAGAACTGTCTATCAGTGTTCCTCACCTGGATCTTGATGTCTTCTCTCTCTCCTGGTAGGACGTTGGGTGTCTTCAGCTCAGTCAGACATGTCTCGATGGGTCCAATATCCACCAGACTGAGGAGGAAGAGAAATGATGGAAGATGTGTGTTTATAAGAAACTGGCTAGAGGGGATAAGAGCTACAACTAACATGAATTCTCTACTGAATAAAATATATACATATTATAATCTTTAATCATTAAATAAAATGACAAAAACATCAGCTCAGTGTTGATTTTATGATTTTTATTTACATTGCAAAACCTCTCTGCAAGCAGAAAATGTTTGCTATTCCTACTGACAATTAATCAGTTATCAAAACTATAAACATTACTTTTCCATTAATCAACTGAACATTTCAGTACCAGACTGAATATAATAAGTAATAAATTCATACGGAGATTACAACAAACAATTCTGAGCTTTAGTCATCATTAGCACATTGGAGGGGTGGGGAGTGGGGGGTGTTTTCACGCGGTCTGAGGTATGTGGCCACTTACCTGGCCAGCGCTTGGAGGAGCTGGTTATGTCGGATGGCAGTGAGGGTGAAGTCTGGCAGGATGGCCAGCAGGTTAGTCAGCAGGCCACAGTGGGCCGTCATGAGGTCGGGAGTTACCATGACAACGGGTTCCACGGCCGAGGGCTCGCCCTGGCGGGAGTCTTGGGAGGCCAGCGAGTCGCTGGTGTCTGTGTCACTCTGGCCTGTGAGACACATCAATAGACAGCTAATAGAGACGCCTCCCCAATGGTTCACACGCTGTGTCTGCCTATGCCTAGAGATACTGTGACCACATAATCAAAAACATCAAACTGAGGTAAAATACAAAGAGCAATGTTCTACTTTTTAAATTGTATATGTAAGATAGAAACATAAATACACACATGTGGGGAATGGTTTTTGTTTATCACTGACCACAGTGAGGTTCACTGCTTCTAAAGGAAACTAATGTGAAGGTTTATATGGTATGAAGAACTAAACCATGATGTGTTACTATTACTGTGAATGCATGTGTGCACACAGACACACTCTGTATTCCTCTCCGTACTAGTACCTTGAGCCATCAGTCTGCTGGCAGGGGTATCTTCTGTGATGCTCAACAGGGAGGGACCCTTGGGGGTGTTAGGCCCTGAGCCTCTTATCTGTAACGGACAACATGAAGATGAGAGGATCCACGTCACTTAACTTAATGCAGCGGTTTATTTTATCAACATGTTAGTGCGTGTGTATGTCTGAAGGTAAAAGGGCGTTGCTGACCACAGTGCTGGATGTGGAGAGGGAGCTGGAAGGTCTGCTAGAGTCCATAGTTGGCGCCGGTGGGTCGCATCTCCAAAACCACAGGGAATTCTCAGAATCTAGACAAGCACATAACGACACATTAAACACACTGGAGAGAAAAAGAAATTTTATAAATGATGAGACACAAAAAAAAAAAAAAAAACTACCCAGAGAATTGCTCTCATGGGGACGACGAGGTCCACTGGTCGTGCCAGCACCAGCTTGCGGGTGGAAAGTGTACCTGCCTCGGTAACATTTGGTGGCAGAGAGAGCCACATGTTGGAAGTACTGACAGTGGTAAAGCAGAGCCTGGAGCGCTGGAAGACCCACCAGAGACACACCAGACACCTCATCATGGACACATGGGTGCTGGAAGAGGAGAGATAATGCGAGGAAGACGCAGGGAGATGAGCGCACATCAAACGGTTACGTCATTAGAACAGGGCAAAAAGAACCGAGATGAGAAATACTAAATACAGAGGGGTTGAAGGTAAAATCCAGCTCCTAACTTTGTCTGAACCTTCACTAAATCTGTATTTTTAACATTCACTATTAAACTGAAATTAAACTTTAGTTGAGGCAGTGATAAAAGACTAACTTTTTTAAAGCCCCTGCATGGAGATCAAAAGGTCTACCAGTTTTTTTTTTTACATCCTGATTTGAGCTTTGTATATCTGTCTTTACACTTTTTTCTGGCAATTACAACTCGATTAGATTTTGTAAACAACAAGCCTTGCTTTTAAAAGATAAGAATACATAATATTTATCTTTTTTCACCTCTGACATACAGCTCCCTTCACAAGCAATGGCATCCCAAATTAAGATGCTGTTGGTGTTTTGACAGAGATTTAAACTTAATTATTTTGGATGTGAACGCTGGAGGCCTGCGCCCCAGTAGAGCTTCAATTCTAGCAACACCTCTGGTCTGAACCCTGCAGGGCTCAATGGGAGGAGAGTTAGGAATGGGAGGGAGGAACAGAGAGGGGATATAAACAGAGAGAAACTGAAAGAGAGGGAAAAGAAAAAAACGTCCATGGTCTTTAAAAGCTTTTTAACTGGTTGGCAGAGCTGCTGACCTGCCAGTGGGAGTCCTTGGCCTCCTCTGCGTTGGCAGGCATGGGCATCACCAGCAAGTTTTGCAGGATAAATGCAGCCTGGACACACAAAACAGACATGCACACTCTGGGTCAAGTTAGACTGCATCAGCAACAGTGCCATCTGCCTGTATTTGGCAGGTAATACATAAAGTCCAGCCACTTTTTCTGACCATAGATGAAATTTAAGTGAAATTGGCTTTTCTCTTACTAGTTTTGATGTGTGTGGAGATTGTGGGATACAGCAACAACAGTAGGCGCTTAGTTTTAACAATTTACACTAGATTGGGTTAGCTATATACATATATATATGTCCAATAAAACAGTTCTATATTTTGGTCTAAGACTTCTCAGACAAATTGATTTATTTCCTGTGTAGAAATAAAGAAAAAAAAATGTCTGGGTTACACAGACGGTAGAGCAGTGTTGCAGTACTAACGTCGTACCTCTCTGCGGACCATGCTGCTCTCCTGCTGATCCAGGAGGATGTTGAGCAACGTGCCCCACAGACCTCCGCTGATGTTCTGACAGCTGGCACACAGAGCCTGGCACCCGCTGGGCACAGAGGACAGAGCTGCACCTAAACCCAAACTGGCAAACCTCACCTGACAAGAGAGGGGAGACACACATTTAGGTGGGTGTGTACGGAAAGAAAAATAGGAGAAAAGGGAAAAGAAATATGATGTAGGTGTACATACATCCACAGATTAAAAATAATGAATCTCGACAAAAAAACGTGGATGCTGCTAATGTTATGGGACACCTATCTATTGCAATATTAAATGTAAATTTGGCCTGGCTGGTGACTTATAACACTAGACTCATTTAAATTGATGATGACAAAGACTAAATTTGCCTTGGGGCGGCTCTTAGACTGACTTGTGTGAGGACTTATTTTTGGAGACAGACAGAGATTTGGTATGACTAGCTGTCATGTGCTTCTTTTTTGTCTGCGAGTTCTTGTGCAACTCTAATGGGTTTTATTTTGTCCCAAAAGTCAAGCATCTAGAAGCTTAATTTCATGACAGAAAGAGTTTATGAAGTTTAGCTGAAGAATGAATAGTGAACAGCTAAATATTGAAGACTGGAGTGTCATATATAAAGTTTACATATGTTTAAATTATTATGAATTCATTCAAGAGAATGCAAATCTGTTCGTACCTCTTGGTCGCGGTCGACCCATAGTGGGATGAGCCAGGCCAAACCAAGCTGAGAGGCACTAGCCTCCTCAGCAGCTGCCTCATTCCCCAAAGACCACTGGGATATGAAGTCCTGATGCAGACAAAAGAGAGAGAAAAACATTGTTACAGTTACATTCCAAAATGTTTTAATACTGTGATGTCTGGTGTCTGGCTCTGACTTTCAGTGCTTACATCTATTCACTGATTTCTTTCTAACCAGCCCCTTCACAGCAGTATAAACATGGCTGACACTTGCCTTGTCCTTGTTCTTGACCATCATCTCATGGGACAGGTGAAGCAAGCAGATGACAGCATTCTTGGTCACACCTTTCCCCATGAAAGACATGGAGTTGCCTCCCCACTCGACATAAAATGAGGAGATCACCTTTATAAAAAGGACACAGATCGTATTGGGGTTATTGAATTAAAGAGCACTGCAGCGTGTTTCATGGTTTCCCATCCATTCTCATCCTGCAAAGACATAGCTGACAGAACTGCACATTATTTGGAAAGCTACAGTAAGGGGCGTTATCCCGCTTTGCTCCCCGTTTCTGCCGAAGCAGACTGAACAAAAAGTATTCGTTTCTGAGTGAGTTATTACTGTATGCTTGTCATGCAACTCACTGCATCCAAATGAAAGCTAAATACAGCTGAGACTAATTATTTTTGCTTTGATGTGCCATCAGGATGTGGGACTGCACTGAAGAGAGAGAAGCCCAAGGCCTGCTGAGCTTTAGGGCTCTGCAGTGCCAAGAGTATCAGGTGAGAGGTGGGTCCGAGGCCTGGGAAGACACAGGGTTAAAGTGTTCGCCATCTAAATGTTATCAGTGAGATCAAAGTAGCCACCAGAGATCTCGACTAAATAGGAAATTAACCTTCAAACTTCATGCAATCTTAATTCATGTCCATGAAAGCTGCCCGTTAAAACAAACCAAATGAACAAGCATAGGTATTGTGCAAACAGGATGGTCTATTCCACAGGGGTCTTCATTCCCAATCAAAAAAAAAAAGTTAGGACACCTCTGTGCAGAGGACTGCTGCGCAAAGGTGGTCTACACTGTGTTACGCTATTGTTTTATGGACTGTTTAACAACTGAACAGATGGAAAAGGCAAGGTTGATTAATCTCATCAGCATTTTCACAGTGTGGCATATCAAATCAATGAGATTTTTTACCTATTGCAATTCATGTCCCGTAACCATGTTTTGCTTCATTTTAATTAATTCCTCAGAAAGTACTGTGCCTTTCATTTATTCATTTCTGTAGGCCGTCTCATCTCGGATGAGAGGGTAGGAGGCTTGCGTATGCCCATACAACCCATGAACATTTGCCCACGTACTTTGAAGACACAGAACTTCACACACATGTCACATACAAAACACTCGCACACGTACCTCTAATAGGCCACTGAGATACTTGGAGCAGAGCAAGATGGGTTCCAGGTCAGAGCAGTGGGAGCTCCAGCCAGGCTGGGCAGTCAGGCTGACCATGCCTTGCAGTGTCCTCTCCAGGCTAGGAAGGCCATAGAAACGCGGGGCGTCGGACACCCGCAGGCTCTGAAGCAAACGGACTGCCAGCTGGCTTTTGAATGGGCCTGCTAATGCCAGACACAGCCTGGACATACAGGAAAGGACAGAGTGGGAAAAAGCGATACACAAGCAAGCAAACCAGACAGGAGGGTAGACAAGAGGCAGGAATAATAATAATAGATAATGTTAACAATAAGCGTTCCAATTCTTTTTCATAAGCCTGTGGCTTTTTAAGTGTTTGGTTTTCATTTTAATTTTCTAAATGACTAAGCTATTTGGATTTCAATCACAAATGAACTGAAATAAGCACTTCCCTTACAACGGACATTTCACTGTCTTTTTTCCTCCTGATGATACTAATACATTGTCTAACATAGCATTACATAAGTGCATTCCTTTCCCATTAAGTGTACAGAGCTATAGTTATTACTCTTTGAGTGTAAACACCCTGAAATATACTGCATACGTGTAGTTAATGCAGAATTGAGTACTTTACTTTTTGTTAGGTAGATGAAACCAAATTCACATTCTAGTATTATAATGAAATTATCTTTCATTATTCTAAAACAACTTACGATAAAATACTTTAATTTAAAACTTCATAAGCAATATTAAAAAAGGGCCGTGTCTGCTGCCTGTCTTGTGACTTTCCAGTGGAGTGTCACACTTTTTTGGGTGAAATCTCCCTACCTGTCAGTGGTTTGAGCAAGTCGGAGGAGTAAGATGTTAAAGAAGCGAGTGAGTTCTTTCTGCAGTCTCCGGCTGACACGGTTCTTCAATTCCTCTGGCTCCCCAGGGCTCGGAGTTGAGGTCTGAGTCTCCATACCAAGCAGCAAATTAAGAAGTGATGGGGTCTCCTGGATGATTGATAGAAGGTTTGTTTTTTGATTTGATGTTTACAGTACATTATATATATATTATTTTGAATTTATCCCATTTTTTTTTATTACTTTTAGGGCTTTTTTGGCCTTTATTGAATAAGACAGCTGAAGATAGGAAAGGGGAGAGAGAGAGAAAGGGACGACATGCAGCAAAGGGCCCAGGGTCGGAATTTAACCCGGGCCATCCTTTCCAAATTCACACACACTGACCCATGGAGGGAAGATGTAGAGAAGGCTTTTCAGGTGTTTTTGAGCAAGCACCTTCTTCTTAATACCACCCATCATTTCCCTACAACTCTGATCTAGAAAAACCAAACACGCAGAATTTCTTGTTGAGCGGTGCACACGGAGCACATAGTTAATATAAGTGTAGGGAGCAACAGATGTTGCTGAAACAGCTCAGTAATTACAGAAAAGTCAGAGCCGAGCAGAGCTGCTCACCCCTACCAGGCATTCAATCTGAGTCTGCTTTAGCTGCCAGGGGAGGGCTTATTGTTTACACACACATTAATGAGAACGCCAAGGTGAGACTGATTAAATCCTAAAAGTAGCTCTCCCTGCTAAAACAGTGTGGTGATTCTTCTCCTCGGGCAAACATATGAATCCAACTTTGTTTTAAGAGCTCAGAAAGTAATCTCTGCCGCAGGTCTGAGGTGGTACGCTGTGATACTATTTTTCTGTCGTTATGAGAGAGTAATATGGTTCGCTTGTCTGACGGCGTGTGATTTATTCAGGTTTTGATTACAGGTATATAACCCTTTGTGTTGCAGAGGAGAGAGTTTAACCAGATTACTAGCTAACAGAGATGCACACACGATTATTTTATAAGCACATACACAAGCTACAGTACAGTAGTACACATTAATAAGATTAAATAGCATATTTTATCTATACCACAACCACACTGTAATGTTTACTGATTCAAAAGTCTCAACTATTCCTTTCAGCCAAAACCTAAAAAAGAAAAATACAGGACCATTGTCGTTAGGGCTGCACGATATGAGGAAAATATGCGACTGTGATTTTTTTGACTGATATTGCGATTGCGATATGCTTCACGATATTGGAGGGAATGATCATTTTTGGATCATTATTCTCATTTTCATTGAAAAATATAAAAATATTTTTTTACATGATTATGGTGTGATGTATGTGAGAATCTATACCAAACAAATATTTTTTCATTAGTCTGTAGGATATGATGTGTAGGATGGCACTACAATACCTAATTCAGAATGGTTTGACACTTATTTTGCCCTCAACAAATATTGCGCCCCCCTGCGATTTGGATATTGCACTTGTCCCTATTGCGATTTTGATAAAATTGTGATTAATTGTGCAGCCCTAATTGTTGTGAGGTTTTTCTTTCCTGCTTCACCAGAAAGGGTAATTATTTGTACCTGGTTGAGAAGTAGCTCCAGTATCCAGCGCAGGTCCTTGTCCTCTGGGTCAGATGCAGTCTCAGTGTGCATCTGTTTGAAGTAGGCATTCAAAAATGCAACAATTCCCACTAGCAACTTCTCATCCTCAACACAGACTGGACGCACCTGGAGAAACCTGCAGGGACGAAGACGCAGTCACCATGACAACAAGAGGAAGAGAGCATGGTTAAAAGGAAAATACTCAGTAATAACTTACTTTTCATAACTTGTCTAATATACTGACCACTAAAGATGCTAAATCAGAATCAGAAACACATTCTATTTACTCTCTTTTCTTCTTTGTCCCTTTAATTCTTAAAATGTTATTGTACAGTGGAAATGAACTGCTCAAACCAATGACAACTACAAGACATATGCTGCTACCTAGCTTTTTGGCAGAGGGGTGGTGACAAACTGATGGAATCAACTGAAATCAAACTTTGGTGGAGACTCCTCTTGTTTTCTTCATTAATACTGATGCATTACATTTTAATCATTTCATTCTTTTAAAGTTTCGCTTTGGTATTAGAGTAGTTAGAGGAAGAAAGATATAAGTTTGTTATACTTTCTCAGGAAAGCTTAAATACTCAAATTTAACCAGAAAAGGCTTTTAACACTAATTAATTCAAGTCAATTCTTCAAAAGAAGACTAAAAGATCAAAGCCACAATGATCTCACTGAGCCATGGAAAAACATTTGGTTCACAGCAAGAAATGTTTCTTTCGACAGCAGCAGTAATAATAATGGCATACTGTTGGGGAATGTCATAAAATCCTCCCATCTTTTGTAAGGTCTAACAAGACATATTTACTGGTTATTAGCATGTCGACCTAAAGTACATGAATGTTAAATGGAGTTTGTATGCAGTGTACCTGGTCACTGCTGCCTGCCAGCTGAGGGAGTGAAGGGTGCCTCTGCACCTGTGGGTGGGGAAGTGAGGAAGGGCCAGTCGCTCAATCAGTAAATAGAGGCTGAGTCTGGAGAGGGCAGAGGTCACAGAGCTGTGTCCTGCTGCCGTGACGATGGCCTTGATGCAGTCCTGCAGCGCCGTGGGAAGGTGCACCGCCTGCAGCGACAGAACCTGTGCTTCTGACAGCTTTAAGTTGGGAGGAAATCTGTGGGGAGCAAAATGTTAATGCTTCAAAATATAAAATCGGACTACATGGCTATTGATGTGCTGAAAAGTGTGTTGCATAAGTAGCATCCTCAGAGGCATACTAATGACTGCATTTACAAACATATTTGATCACCAATCTGGAGGGATGAGACATTTATGAGTCACCCAAAGAGAGATGTTTTCTGAGAATTACTTGTAACTGAATCAAGCAGAGGCAGGCATTATACCAGCTACAATCAACAAGCAATACTCTCTAAAACTGTCAAAATGACATCAAAACAATAGGAAAAACTGCGTAATAAGACACAACAATATCACCGGAGATAAGGACTTGTGCACAGAGTTGTACTTTACACAACAAGGAAGATACCTCTCAATTATCACTGACTGACTCCATCTCAAACAAACACTCTTCTACCAATCTTAGCACTGTATGAAACTTAGTGGAATGATCCATCTATGGTGTGCTTTAAAACATCTTTGCTGTAATCAAGCTGGTTAAAACTGTACAAGAAACATTCTCATCTTTTTGAATTAGGTCACATTACAAGTAAATGAAATATGACATGCTAAGCCTCTAAAACTATTTTTTTTACTAAAATTCTCCACTAGACAGAACATTGTATAAGAGTAATGTGTTGCAGGATTTTTCTTTAATTAAAATATCCTGCTATGGAATGATTGTTCTGTTCAGTTTCTCCAACAAATAGTTACCTTATAGTCTACTGAGAAGGACAACTTACGTGCTCTTAATACAGAAACAAACCTTTGTATCCAATCATTTTCTCCTTATATTTTTTTAACACAACAAATAAGAAACATTTAGGTCCTTACTCAGTAGCATGGGTAGATGTGCCATGCAGCTCTTCAAGGAGGTTGTCTATCCCAGAATACCATGCAGTGTTCCAGGCTACCTGTAGGGCTTGGCAGGCGGGTGCTAGGGTCAGGAGGTCTGAGGAGGGGGGCAGGACGCAGCAGTACGGGCTGACAGCATGATGAGTCGCTGCCTGGAATGGGATGTTGTACCTGGCAGAAAATTTGGGAGAAGAGCAAAACAGTTGTTTATATCGCTTGTGAAGTGCTGTTGATGAGAGGAAGGGTCCTTTAAAAGAAGCCACGACCCAAGTAAGAATGTTAACTATTGATCTTGGCAACTTTACGGCTCAGTTTACCTGCGTATCACTGACAGTGGTAGGGAAAACGGTGCGAGGGTCACATCTGTGTTGGATTTGTCCGACCTGATATGGCAAAAAACAGGTAGTACAACAAAATATTGAATGGATGCACATTTAATTTTAGAGACGTGGAAAGCTCCAAGAGAGAAAAAAAATAAACTCACCATATTTCAATAGTGGCAATCTCATCAAACAGCAGTAAACTCATTAGGACAGCAATCTCATTTCCATTGCCTTTGTTCTCCTTTAATATCAAGGATGCTATAATGATGACACAACATAGGCAATTTACATAACAACCACACCCTAAACTTTATCACTCGACCTCATGAATAAATGTATGTGCTAAAATTTGAAATTCCATTAGAGTGACAAACACTTAAAGACTCATTTCAAAAGTGAAGTTTGGAAACCCCCCAAATGAGACTGCCACCCCACATCAGGCGTTGCTGACATTACGATAACTCTGAAATTTGGCGTCTGAGGTTTTTGACGCAACAGCTAAGTGCTTTAAACTGAGTTGTACAAACATCACATTTGTAATGTATAAAAACTGGGCACATATTTTTGCATAAAAAAAACATATTTGTGTCTAAATCAGACAATAACAATCTACAAATGTACAGGTTGTCAAACTCAAAGATATATAATTATAATTTATATTAAATGAATTCTCCTAATTCCAAAGGATGATAATTTAGCGACAAATTATGCCAAGATGAGATTCATGGCAACAAGTTGCATCATACTAATATGCCACTTACTGCAGTGTGACAACATGGTTGAAAGCTATGCATCAATGGATGACTTGTCATCTTCTTTTTTTGAGAATGTGCACCCGGGCTACACAACATAATGTGCATAGCTGTTACTTAATGAGTTGTCTTGTGAATGTACCCCTGAGCAGTGTGAGGAGCAGGAGGTTGCGATGTGCCAGACTGTGCCTCAGAGATGGATCAGCATACACCAGCTTCCTCAGGATACACACACAAGGCTCCAGCAGGCAATCTAAGCTCTGGGGAGAACAGCAACATGGCACTCAGTGTTTAATTGCAGGGAAAATGCAAACAAACACAAATATTATTTCTGTCTCCTCCTGCTCTCTGTCTCTCACATACAAATGCACAGGGTCTCCTTCGTGTCTCTTCACATCAGCTAAACCCAAATTCTGAGATTGCTCAGGTTGCAGGCAATGGAGGCTTGGGACAAATACAACCTGCAGGCATCCCTCTTACACACACTTGTTAGTTGAGACAAATCATTCTCTGTGGCCCTGTTCCTTCACCTCCATGTAGCCAGACATGCTGGACGATTACCCCTGTTAGCGACTTCTGATTCAAGTATGATCAGCAGACTGCAGTAACTAGAGGGCACAAATCACTGCTTACCAGGGCCTGTCTGACAGTATTAATACAGGCCATTTCATCCTTCTATCATGCACGCATCAGTGGGTTTCCTCCACACACGGCATGGCAACTCATGTACTCACATATAAACAAGGACATGTACCAGATGGGAGCGCATGGAACTGCATTTATGAGATACAGGGTTTGTTTAAGTTGGCTTCAACAGCAATTTGTTTGGTACACATCCATTTATCACTTTGCCAAAGCAGGTCTGTTTTTACCTTGTTGCCGTTTACACTCCCCATAATGAAAGAAATGACTTTGTCTGTTATTCCAAGAATCTTCAGCACTGGGTGCATTGTTGTGTCTGCAGGGAAGTAAGATAACTATTTAATATACTGACAAAAGAACATTTGCATAATCATAAACTATTTGCTTTTTCTTGCTTGTCTAAAACATATGGTGGTAGGAGGGCACACACTACGCTGCACGAAGTTTTTTCCCCCACAAGGAAAGAGCTCTAACTTATCACACAAACTTTGAAAGTTGTTTATTTCTTTTTATTATATTTCTTTTATAAAATATGCCTTTACATGAGCACTCTGCTCTGAAAGCCATTAGCCATTAGAGAGAAACACACAGAGGTAGACTTAAAGGGTTGTTTGAAAAAATTAGCCTGCCAGAGCCAAGAGATTTAGGAAATGCATTAAAACAATACAATAGAGAAGTTTATAAGAAATACTGTATATTAAAGTTAGTATATTTTACAGACCGCTCACCTTGTAGCACTACAGACAGCTGCTCTGCAGCCGATCTTCTCAGTGAGATGTCGACAGTGTCTGAGGACAGGATACAAAACAGCTTCTCCACCGACTCCACCTAGCCACCATTAAACACATTAAGTAGGCAGCTACATCTGCCGGTGCAGAGGTCTATCTTAGTGTGTTGTTCTTTCTCTGTATGTGGATTTCTACCTTAAGGACAGACTGGTTTCTGGTGTCCAGCGTGATGTCCAAAGGGTTTCTGAGGCAGAAGAGATTGGGGATGGAGGAGATCAGTGGTTGATCCAGGTCTGGTCTGGCTGTGTCAGCAACATCATCGCTGGTTAAGTGGGGCAGGATTTGTTGCACTGCTGCTATTCTCACACTGTAAATAATGAGCAGAATGTATGCAAAACTTAATTCAAAATCCCACTATTTAAAACACAGATTAAAAACTACATGAAACAGCTCTATTCAGGTGGCAACACAAACCTTTCGTCTGCATTAGAGTACTAATACAGGGTTTAAATGTTACCTGCCTTTTAAGTTTTTTTTTTTTTTTTTTTACACGACATCCACATGGTGATTGGTTGTCAAAAAAACGGCTGGCAGGGCAAACAAATCTATTAGCTGTTGCCAAAATTTACCAGGGCTCGTCTCCAGTGTCAAATGTTCATTTCCATCTTTATCAATATTCATAGGCTGGGACTGGATGGCTGTTTTACAGTGGCCTCACAGAACACTTAGATGACTTGATGAGAACATCAGCTGACAGCAACAGATAGTGGTAATATGTCTGTCACATTATGTGTCGGCAAATTGAATATTTAGGCTCTCAGGAGTTTCTCTGCTTTAACATCCAACTAATCAAACAACACTGCACATGCAAAGACACAGAAGAAACATACCATCACAGACATATACACAGGTGCACATCCGGGCAGGCACATAACAACCAAACAAACGGAGTTACACAAACATTGACAAAAGAAAGACCCAGGGCACAGACTCACGTGGGTTGTTTAGTAAAAAGGAGTCGGAGCGCTGCTTTTAGCTGGGCTGTGCTTGGAAACACGCTGTCTCTTGCCACGTCCGACATGTCACTTATCAGCAGGACACAGTTTCCCAGTGACTCTTCAGTGCCGGCGTAACCCTGCCACACACACAGAAGCACACACAATTCTCAGACTGCCTTGGCAGACAATGGAGCGAACAATGGGGAATTCCTGCTGAGCAGCACAACAGTAAATAAAATATGCATCGCTTTGATTATGGGTGGTTTCATTTCGTCTCTTGTTGACATGGCGGGCCCATCTCTGAACGGCCTCCTTGAATTAAATCACACTTGACAGCCTAGTCAAAATCTCATGTATATTCATGAAGAATTTCCAGGCTTTCTGTAGCCTGAAACTGAACAATTAATAAAAGCTTGTTTTTTCCCACCAAAAAAGGAAACAATATAACACAGAATATGTAAATGAGGGAATGACTACATTTTTCTCACTGGCAGCTCAATATGCAGTCTTTGTTGTCCAAAAGCGCTTAAATTGAACTTTTGATCATAGTTGCGTTGATTGTGGAGAACATACACACCATTTCCCCACGCTCCATAAATATAATATAATATTGTTTCAAACACGATGCCGCTTTATGAGCTCTGCAGTACAAACACAATACAGCCTCTACAGAGAGCACACCACCTGTAATATGGGCATGACGGGGTAAAGTGCCTCATTGAATCTGTCCCAGGTTGATGCTGTCATCATCAATCGTCCTTTGAGCAGGAATAGCAGGATATCCTTGGCTGCAACGTTCACCTATAGATCACAGGTAAACTGCTGAATTCACAAAGGCGCTGCTGACAAAACATTTACTACCAAGTACTGTAAGTGACAGACCTTTAAACGTCTAAATTACATGACACCGCTGAACCCTGACAGTTTAGCATGACTTTTGAGTAATGTACAAGAACTTTAAAAACACACGTGAATCCCTGTACCTGTCTTTGATTACGTTTATTCCTTTTTAACCCTGACCTAGACTAACACGTTAAAGAAGTGGCCAGAATGACCTCCCTCCGTAGGTCAAATGCTTCTATAAACATACAGGAAGTACATGCACACGTTTGCCTACCTTCTCAGCAGAATCCTGAAGTCCAAAAGCACTTATTTCATAGAGCACCCGGTGGTGGATAAGGAAGTTGACTCCACTGCACGCTGCTGGCTCCTGTCGTGACACATTCTGGATGCCAAGGCAGTCCTAGGGGTGTATGTAATCATACCAAAGCACCATCATAAATTATAGCTACACTCTCACTTGCGCTCGCTTGCAGGAGTTCCAATTCACTTTAAATGAAGCCATGTACTCTAGACGATGGTTAGTAAAATGAAGAGTCTGATTTCAAATGTCAAGCTTTTTTCTTTTTTTTTTTAATAGCACGCTGTCAATGATCTGTGATTAATCCATCTTCATCCTACTTATTTCCATATGGGTGCACCAACAAACAGACCCACATTGTGGCTTTAGTAGCCATAATTTAAGCCATGAACCTGCACACCCTCATTTCAACACTGTCTATATAAGATGGCTTGCTCTGACCTTGACCAGGTTTAAAGTGCATTCGTATGTTTCCGTCTTGACAGGCGGTGAAGGATGGGACAGCAGCTTGAGGAGAAGTTTCTGGCTCTCCGTCTGGAGGAGGGGACTGGGCTGATCAAACTTCCACCTAGTGATGGACAAGCAAAATAATTTATACTAGCATAGAAATACAAAATATATAAATGCAGTGGCTGACTTTTAGGGCTGGGACGATATGCTTTTGTCCCAATTCGATTCTTTCACGATACACGGATGCAGATTGGATTTATACTGCGATTTTCATTTATTGCAATCCTAGTAGTACTGTGATTCGATAGTATTGAGATTTTCTTTTCCTTCTTTAAATAAACAAAAGTTGAAAAATACACTTCTCCAGAGACAATATATCATGAGACATTTCTAAAAACTAATTATTTTCTAAAAAGAATGCACATCACAGTCTGACATTTATTTCATTTGTAAAGAAGAACATGTATTTTCAGCATTTTCTGCTTTTGGTCCGTTTAGCTGGAAACGGATATGATGTTTGCCGTACCGTATAAACAGAAAATATTTAGGTGCATCATTGGTAAAATAAAAAAATACAATTTTATAAATCGTCGCAAAAAACATCGCAACACATACTATTTCTGTTTTTTTTCTCCCATTTCTGACCCCTACTGACTTCACATTGCAAGATTTTTAACGTACAGGTAAGAGCAGATGTGAACACATTCCTTGATGATGGGTAAGTGCTGGTGAAACGGGAGGCCGTCTATGGCTTGGTCTGCCAGCTCCAGCAACTCCAACCAGTTCTTCTCTCCCTTGATGCAGAAATAAATCAATGAATGTGAGTGACAGGCTAAAAAGGTTTTGCTATAGCCTGAGGGCCACATCTAATGGCAGTAACATTTGTATCAGAGTGGTTTTTAATTGACATTAGGAAATGTGGGTTGCATATATGTAAAAGATGCCTTCTCTCTGTAGATTGCAGAGCTACTTTTGCTATTTGCTAACTGTTATTATATGACATGCAGCTCATACCTCAGCTTGGGTTTCCTTGAGGAAGTTGCAAGTAGATTCCATCCAGAGGGCAGCGCGGGTCACCCTCCTATAGAGATCGTGGCTGTCTGAGTTCACCTGCTCCAAGTAGGCCACCGCTGTCTCTTGAATGCTGGGTAATGAACTTCCCAATGACGTGTCCAAGCACAGGTGGAAAATAGCTGTTGCTGTGTTCTCTGGGAGATTGTCACTAGCCTGCGTGAGGTCAAGAAGCCTTCATTTTCTACTATTTTTGAAATAAAAAGTAAAGTAATTACAGAAAAAAACATCAAGATAGTATTGAGATTTGGTCACATGAGCACACACACCTTCTCAGGAGGGAGGATGGTCTGTAGAAGTTTAATGGTGAATATAGCAGTGCCTGTGTAGGCCATTCTGTGATGAACCTGACAGCTGTGGGGAGTGTCTGCTGAATAGCTCTGATGGTAGCTCAGGATATCCCCCAGTAGCTCCATGCATACTTGCAGCTTTGCCTTCTAAAAACACACACAGAGACAGAAATGTGGAAAAAGCACACTGCAGAAACACAGCAACACACGTACATGCGCTCACATCACGTGCATGTTCGCACACACCAACGCACACCTACTGGCTGGGGGCCAAGAGAAAAATTGCTCGTTCCAGGAGTTAGGATTTGAATGTAATCAGATTTCAGGGTTATTTCGGGACGAGATACAGATCCACCCTATCTCGGTATGAATAAATTGGAACAATCTATTCTCAGCCACTTTGTTCTAGGGAGGAGAAATTGAACAATAGAAGAATTGAACCAGCAGGGGGCAGTAGATGCCCTGTGCATTGCTGTGGCTGGCATGAACAGTTCGGCCCCATTACCCATAGGAAAAGACCATAGGTCTGGCACACAAAAGCTGCTCTCCACATGAAGATGACAAAACAGTTCTCAGGCTGCAAGGCTTTGGGCATGTATTAAACAACAGAGGGCCAGAGGGGCCTGGGCTTGACAAGTGTATAAGTCCTCCTGCATAGAAACATGCTGTTTAAACAGTCAGGGAGGATAACAAATGACTCTGCATAGTAAAACAAACACACACCAGTTTATTACAATCCATGTGGACGTTATACACAAAGTAAATGGAGATAGAGAATTTACTAACTTAACTATTCTGTACTTGGATAAACCCAGGGGTACAGGTGAGATTTGCATGTGTGTGTGAGAAGCTCTTTCTAACCAGAAGAAAGCCTTTGCAACCTTATATAATTCATTCAGCTCAATCACATGCCTACAGTTCTCCTTGACAGTTAACTACGGTATGCCTGTGGTAAATTGTCTGGTGGCCAACACAGTTCTCCCTCTCAGTGAAGTGTATCCATTCATCTACACAAGAAGCTGTCGTGAGTTGTGTTTTGACTTGCCAGCTCCATCCCCACCAGGCTGCGATCGTCCCAGACCAGCTCACAAACACTGTCCCCGAGCAGGAGGACGGCGTCGCACAGCAGCTCCAGAACACGATGGAACACATGCGAACCCTCTGAGAAAGAAGAGAGGAGGAGAGAAACTGAATGAGAGACTAGATGAAATAATGACAGAATACAATCAATATAATGAAACAGCTGAGGGGATTATGTGCAATCAATGATCTTTACTCAAGCAAAAAACAGACAGACAGTGGTAACTGATTTATCTAATTTACAAAAACTGTTCCCCGCTTTACCTAAAAGACAACAATGGCTGGGCGCCTGGGTGCTTCACCTGGTGGAGCGGGTGCCCAGTGTGCAGAGGCTCGGTCCTCGATGCAGCGGCTCAGGGTTTGGGTCCGACCTGGGGCCGTCTGCTGCATGTCTTCCCCCTCTTTCCTGTCTACAGCTGTCCTGTCTATTTAAGGCTAAAATGCCCCAAAATATATCTTAAAAAAAAAAAATGACAACAATGGCTCCTACCTGTTTTAAGCAGTGGTATGGCATGTTCCATGATGGCAACAGTGAACTGAGCCAAAGTCAGCTGCTGTAACTGCAGCTCCAAGACATCTTCTACACCCAAGTCAGGAAGCTCCAGGTTGGCCACATCTGCAGGGGACTGGGGCGTCTGCCCGGGGGCCTGGACTGCTGCTCCCCCTCTGTGCGAGCTGCCACTGGATTAATCAAAGACAAGAGAGGAAGACAACTGTAAATTCATGATCTGTACTTGGACCCCTCAAATACAAGGAGTGACGTATGAGCTGTATAGGGATGGATCATAACATAATTCCTGCTATTACAGGAATCAGAGCTGATTTTTAAACACTGTAGACCAGCCGCTAGAGGGCTCCTGGTGTTATTTATATTTAAAAAGAATAACACAATCCTCCACAGTCTGTCTCAGTTTGTTTTATCTTAGTGTGGGGGTTGCTGGTGTCACCAGCAATTTTGTCATTATCAAAGCAACAAAAAAATCCTACTGTGCACAAATTTCTAAAAAGTATAAGACACTTGTGTTAAGTGTACAGTCTGATGAACAGAATTGACAAGAATGCTGAAAGTTATTTCTACAAGCAAGCAAGTAGACAGACACCACTTGTGCCTCAGAAGTGTGACAGAAGCCAAACTGAGTGAATCTCTGCTCTCACTGCCAACATGCATGCTGAAGACATGAAAAGAATCAATACCCTAGACAGAAGAACAGCAAGAAGTGATGTACTGAAAGTGATGCCGTTTTTCATCTATAATCCCTATAGCGTTTGTTTCAATGCAGTTACACATTAATGTGGAGTCGCCACCGCCCGCCCGCACCCACGCACGCACGCACGCACGCACGCACGCACGCACGCACGCACGCACGCACGCACGCACGCACGCACGCACGCACACCTGGTGGAAGCTGCATCTCCGTCTTGGCCATCTCCCCTAGCTCTCTGGCCTGTGCGTCCCACCACAGAGGGCCGAGGAGAGCACTCTGCCCCTGGAGAGGAGGCCTGGGAACGCTGGGTCCCCCGCACTTCCTGGGAGTAGGAAAAGGACGAGTTCTGGGACACTGGATCTACCAACCACAAACAGAAAAAAAGAAGACAGACTTGCACATTAGTTAGACTCTGTATGATAAACAGTGTTGGGGTAGTTACTCAAAAAAGTAATAGAGTACACATTACTAGTTACTTAAAAAAATGTAATGCCTTACTTTACTATATTACTCACTGCTGAAAGTAACTAGTTACACTACTAGCTATTATTAAAGCAAAGAGATTATTAATGTAGTGGTGTTTCATTATTGCAGGAAATTCATACATATACAAAATATAATCCTTCTCAATCATGACCCAGTAGAAGCATGTGATGGTGTCTCTATCTGCAGAGAGCCTGCCTGTATCTTCTTATTTTGCTGTTTTTGGGAAGTTTCTGCGCTCAACCTCTATAAAAAAAAAAGTAGCAACCAGGTGCCAGAATGTAAGCACACATTCAAGAGGAAGCTACGAAAATGGCAGACACAGCGTCAAAGTAAACGCAAATAGCGAGCACCGTTACCCTTTTTGGGTTCGGGGAGGAGGGGCCAATTTTAAATGTTTTCTTTAAAAAACGCAACTGACAAATCCTAATCATTCTGCCTTGAAATAAATTGTTGAGAATGTTTGAAGTGTCCACTTGAAAAATGTCAAACAATGTGGTATGGTTTGGGAATTGGTCATGCGAAGTATATGATTCATAATTGTAACCAAATAAAATGTACCTTATAATAAAGGAACGCATGTAAACTAACAGAATAAGCATCCAAAATATGCTAATCATCAGCTGCGACTCATAGGGTGTGCTACCTTGCTTTGTAGAGTAGAAGCTTGGATCTTGATGAAAGCGTAGTCTCCTTCTCAGCCCCACACAAAGCTGCCGCAGGCAGGAAAGAGCCTGCAAGTGGAGGTAGCTTGCCTCACCTTTACCCAAACCCAGCCTCAACAGGGACAGAAGGCTCTGAAAAGAGATAGAGATATCACAGCAGTATTGTTACTGAGAAGCTGGGTTATGGAAAGGTTTTTCAGAAGACATCATTAACAACCATTAACATCCAATTATGATATTATTGTAATTGGGCAAATATTCTGGTTAAAAGCTCTGTGAACAAACAGAACAAACAGAGCCCAAGCTGAGACAATGTACAAAGACTGTGTAAAAAGAAGACCTAAGCTCAGACAGTGATAGAAAAGTTGTAATAAAGTTTGCTAAATAAAAAAGGCAAGTGGAATTGAATTATTGAAGCAACAATTTGTTAAAAGTTCAAATTCCCTGCCCTCTGCAGCTAATGATGTCTCTAAATCCAAGTCTTTTAATTCAGCTTAATAGCTCTAGTAACTCAAAGGAGGGCCACAAGAAGAAAAGTACTTTCCCATAATGATTTATTTTTGATGATGAGACTGCTGGGTGACAGTATGCTAATAATACTGCCTTGAGACCGATACATACTGTAATGCACCACTTTATTACCAAAATAGTCGTGTTCACACAGTAGCTCATCTTTGTTGCCGACATTACACTGGTAGATACATAAAAAAGTGCAGGCCACTTTTTTACAGAAATAGGGAGAAAGCATATATCTTAATGTAACTTGACACAAGCACATTGACCTTTTCATTTGCAACATAGGCCAGTTTAGATTCCTCAAAAGCCAACAAGACCAGGACGAGGACAGTCTGAGCGCCTGCAGACAACTTGGACCGGTTTTACAGTGTTATCTCTGATATTCAAGGAGGCTTAAAAGGAAAGAAGCAAAACATTCCACCAAGGACTTTCAAACCCTGCAAGAGGTACATCATGACCAAACTGTAGCCTCACAGTAATCTAGTGCCTGCTCAAGCAAAGCAAGCCTCCACAGGCCTCCACAACCTCCTACAAGATCAGGGACACAGAATTATAAATTGGTGTTTTGAAGGACACCATTTGACAGGTTATTATTTTGACAGTGGCTTGAGTGACCATACTTGACTTCCATTATGGGATGGTTACGCTAGCCACTCAAAACAATATGTCATCTAATTGATGTGAATAAACAAGAATACTTTATGAACAGTTGGCCGAGAACCAGCACAACATAAACAAGCCCTGGAATTCCACAGTAACATCTTTAATTTTGTCTTTCTGGACACCCATGTTTAATGAAGTATTGAGAAGTGTTAGGGTCAGCAACAAGCCCCCATTTTCAAGTCTGGACAGCAAATCAAATACAGGCTTTTGGCTTGAAGCATAAGCATTGAGTATAACAAAAATCATACATAATGTAAAGTAAAAGTGATGGTACTGACAGCCACTAATGCCCAGCTTCAAAATAAACTATTAAAGGTCCCATGACATGCTGCTTTTTGGATGCTTTTATATAGACCTTAGTGGTCTCCTAATACTGTATCTGAAGTCTCTTTCCTGAAATTTCAGCCTTGGTGCAGAATTACAGCCACTAGAGCCAGTCCCACAATGAGCTTTCCTTAGTATGTGCCATTTCTGTGTCTGTAGCTATTGAGGAGGGGAGAGGCCCATCTGAGCTTTCATTTTCTCAAAGGCAGAGCAGGATACCCAGGGCTTGGTTTACACCTGTCACCATTTCTAGCCACTGGGGGACCATAGGCAGGCTGGGGGAACTCATATTAATGTTAAAAAAAACTTCATAAAGTAAAATTTTCATGACATGGGACCTTTAAAAACTTAGCATAATTATATATTTATTTTGAATGGCATTACCTGTTATAGCGTGATATCAAACCTGTGACTGCATGGGAACTGCAACCTCTAAAGCACACTTTCTGTCTGGTATAATATTAGGTATGATCTTTCTACTTATATTTCTAAAATATACCAGTATAGCTAAGCATTAACGTATGCTCATTTACAATACTATTGTCAGTGCAAGAACACGTTATTTGTAATGATACCTTTACAATACTGGGCCTTTGCAGGAAGATCTCAGCAGGAAAGTCTTGCATAATGACATCACACAGAAGTTCACATGTGCTCCGCACCAAGTTGGGGTTGCTGCTCCTTAGAGAACTGTTTCACAAGATTTAAATTGGATATATTTAATACTCAGTAATTTTACATCACTGAACATAAAAACAATTTTTGGAACTGAAACTATTGAGTACCAAAAGTTGGCACAGAATGTTTTGTAAGATTCTTAAAAAGAACTTGTTCTTTAATAAATTGTTTCCTGAATTAAATCATAATAATGTTAATTTAACACTGAATTCTGACTAGGCATATATTATTTGTTTGATACATATATTTCTCTTACCTCTCATTGGATGAAAGTATGTGTCTGTCTGTGTTTGTCAAAGACAGCCATGGAAACACAGAAAACTTGAGACATCTCACAGACTCATGCACTGTACAACACAGAGGGATCAAATGTGCAAAACATGTAGATTAGAGAAAAACATCATGCACTGCTTTAGACAAAACTACAAGTGAAATTCAAGATGAGACGCAGCACACTAATAAAGCTAAAGCTGCTTTAATCCGCCGCGCAGCAGCCACCCTGAACACTGCCTACCTGCAAGAGAGTTCCCCCAAAAAGCTAAGTGTTTTTAAAAGCGGCTGCTGCCAAAGCCAGGCGGTTACCTCCAGAAGTTTAGCACGGTGAACTCTGCGTGGCAAAAACTCTGCTGCGTCCCCTCATGGAAATAACTTAAAGCGGCAAGTTAACACACGTGGTGTGAAAGCCCCTTTAAGATGAGTATTAAAAAATACTGGTACCTGCTATCTTCTGAGGTGGTAAATCTGTTTGGCTTGGCATGCTCTTGTGGAAATAGCCCATTTGAGGAAAATGCTCTTCAGGTGGAACAACTGTAGGTGCTACAGCAGAGAAAACAGTTTAGTTCAAATATTCTTACACATACTGCAAGCATTTGATCAAACTGTTATAAGAACGGTGTAAAGTAAACTGACAACCAACACAACTCTCTCCTACATATCATGATGAACATTTAGTGGTTTGTAGAAGACAGAATCCAAACAAACAATCATTTGGCTTTAACTTGCAACACCTGTTGGAGTTGCTGTACGCTGTCCATGCGAGTAGACCATTATATGACTAGGGAGTAGCTCAGGTAGCTGGAACAGCTGGTCCAGGGTTCCATCGATGACAGCTCGCAGTCTGGGTTCCACATTAGGAGACAGTTGAGTGAGGAAGTCCACCGCCCCAACGTCTCTTAGCATCTGGGCTGCACTTGGATGCTTTGAAGACAAAATGACAAAATAAATGGGCATGAAATGAAAAATCCATAACTCAAATCACAAAGCATGGGTGTTGATATCAAAATGTCACTGGGCAAATCTTCCTGCATTTTTGCCCCTGCATACATTGTGTATGTGAGGTGGAGGACATGTAAACCTGCCATGAAACTTTATCACAATAAATATTGATCTATCTTCAGTTCATGTATGGTGAGCCTTGTTAAATAAAGTCTGAAGACAAAGCCAAAATTACATTTCAAGTTTATCAGTATATTTTGACAGTTAGTTGACTGCTCCTTTCTAGCCACTGTCCGCAGAGGGATCACCTAGTATTGTATCTATCATCTAGCTAGAAATGTATCTACCTTTGATAAAGTTGAGAGCAACTCAAGGACCTCTTCCTGCATTGGCACCTCGGGGAAATTGAACCATTCAAGAAGATACACAAACAGCATCTTTTCTTGGACAATGTCAGAGACGGAAATCAGGGAATGGTCCAGCTTACATATGATGCTCTTCAATGCTCGAACTCGTATCTCCATCAACGAGTGGCCTAAGGTTTGCAGAAACACAAAGTATTCAGTTAGCTAAAAAGAGACAGTTAGCAACGTTTTGTTAACAGCTAACTGTTAGCTAGCTAACTTTGGGTGAGAGTCCAGAAAAGTTTTATTGACTTGGGTTATTAAGCTTACGTTAACGTTAGTGTTGACATTAATTACAATTCTGCATACTGAACTAACTGTTAGTTAGTTATAGTTACTTTAAAGCTAAGCCACCAGGTAGAAGTAGAGCCCATCTAGCTAGAGAGGTTGTATATTGTTAGCTAACGTTAGCAAGCGTTCTGCGTTTTGTTAACATCAGTTCAGGTAAAATCGGACTTCTAAGCTACATTTGCTTAGCCAGAGTCAGCCTACCTATTTTCTTTATAAGGGGAGATAACTCCATGTTCAATGTATTGCTTCTCCCTGTGTAAAAATCCGGTAAAAGGCTTTATAAACGACCGAGTCTTGTCAGTTCAATTAGTTGTTGTCTGCCAGTGTCATGTCAACAACGTCTGCCCTCTGTTTTCAACAAACGCGCCAGCGTCAGTCGACTTCCTGTAGAGGACCAGGGTGCGTTCATGACTTACAACTGTGTAGGACAAACTGCTTCCACAAAACATTTACACAGTTAGTGTAGATACAAAGCACCTAAAGGAAAATTATTATTATACAATGTAATCATATATATAAACAGTGCAGCATTTTCAGAGAGATCTGCTAACCAATACTATAAAAACAACATGCAGCAATAAAGGTCCAAAGAGACAAATTATTGCAGCTGCATAGGCCTTAAGTTAGTTTAAAAAAAGTAAAAAAAATAAAAATAAAAACACAGACAAAGCTGAACATTAGTTACAAAACCATCCAAAGGGCTATGATGGTTGTAAATAATTTAACTTCACTTAATCAACAATGCCATTAGCATCCCTCAAACCTTTGTATGGCATGGACTTAAAATATATTTGGCACGGACCCTCTAACATACAGAATAGATCACAACTGACCAGATGATGTCCCAAGGAGTCCTGTCTGTAGGTGGGCCTTTCTTTCAACTGTGTTTGTGACAAGACATATCTGATTTTTTTCATCAGATTTTTTTTAAACATTATGTAAACATGCTGACGCCAGGATCATTAGTGTTTCAAGGCATGTTTCAAAATCATTAAAAGCCTTTGCATTGAATAAATGTTAAAATAAGTTTTGACAGCAGCCACATTATCTATCCAGTCATTAAATTAATCTTCTCATACACTGATGTTTAAAAAAAAAATCAAAGTTGATCTGCATCGTCTCTTAACGCAAGTGCAGGCATACATTCTTTTCATGCTCTGTGTGTAAGTTAATCCAATTGCACAAGACCACATACTTGATGGGATGTGGATATGATCAGCCGACAGGGTGATAATTAACAAACTTAGCGAATGATGATCTGATATGATAATAATATAATGACACCGCCTCTGAGAATTCTGGAGGGATTTAAGCCCATAATTAATTTGGCGGTGTATTGTATATTCTACTGTCACCTAGAAGAGTTTGAGGGGAAAGAAGGAAAATCTTAATTTGTGCTTTCATAATCCATGACTGTTTTACTTCAGCACATACTTACCAATATTATAATTTTCTCCTTAAGTAATTTTATTTTAGATACATCATACTGCTTATCTAAGTTTGTTCCAGAGCTTCATATATCATATTTACTGCACACTGAGCCAACTATTCAAATCCAAGATGCTTGGATGAATGGAAAATTATTATTTACACACATCCCTGTAATGTTGTGTGAAATATTTATGTTTGAAAAACTGTGCACCTTGACCAGAATTTCAAACAAAGTTTGGTGGGTTGGAGCAGAGCTTGCCTGCACAGCATGAGTCATATTGATGGACCTGCCAAAGGGTCCATTGACCTGTGGAGGTCAAAAAATGTATTTTGCCCAGTTTGCCCGAGCTCTGGTACAGTATATAGGGCTGAGTTTTTTTGAATGTTTCTGACATTCTATAGTTGTACAATGAAAATACAGAGTGAGTGAGAGTTCTGACATCCAAACAGCTACAGTAAGGAGGTCTTCTTTGCCTGGTGGAAAAATACATTGCCCTGGGTCAGACTACGAGGTCTTAATAGCTGTTGAGTTTGCCTCAAACGGTACATCACATGATTTTGCTTGACAACCACTGTGTGTCATTTGTTAGCATATCTGCAGACAGGAAGCAAAACTTACCTTTAAATAAATACAATAAAAAACATGGGGTATGGTGTACGTCTTTCAGCCCTGTATTTTTTGACCATCAAACATAAGGTATGCTTTTCTCACATATGTCTTTTCAGATGTTTCCCTCATGTCCTAAACACTGCAGTTATGCCTTTATTCATGTATACCTTGTAAACCTGTGACTCTAAGCTATATATTTAGTTTGAAGGAATCATTTTGTGTTTTGCACTGTCAATCTTTAATTGCCTGTGCTTTCAAAAGCAATTCAAGGATTTATAATATTGTAAATTATACGCAAAGTTTGTCTTTTATTTTACCTCAGGCTAAATTACTCATATGCCAGAAACCACCTCAGGCTGTTCATGAATGTAAGCCTGATCTCTGAGTAGAACTCATGCCAATTTAAATACTTTGAAGCCAGATTTACTCTCGAAGCATCTCAGTCTCTGGACCCTCAACAAGGTTAAAGCTGATCATGAGTCATCATGTGCCTGACCATATTGGCCAACCTGTCCTGGACAGACATCATGGAGCACTGCTTTCTGGTAGAGACTACATACTGTATATAGCTGTACAAGTAGTATAAATGTATAGCTTTTCCAAAGACACGCTTAAAACATCACCAAATTAGGGACTGTATGAAAAAGTAATCTACCCTTCCGCGAAAAGAAAAAAATACATAACCCTCTCCCTTTTCTGACCCGCTCATAACTTTCATACAGTTTCACATTCAACGACTTTAAAAGTGACTGCAAATTGAACCTGAAGTAAAGCCATACAGTAAGGCTTTCACCAAATGTTTCACAAGAGCTGCTGGGCAAAAGGATTGGTTGGCATTTCATGCATAAATCAATGTCAAATCAGCTAATATATTGTAGTTGTCCAAAATTCAGCACCCCATATGGCGACAAAATACAAGGAGTTACTTCCACAATTAATAATGTGACATCAAGGGTGATGTTATAACAGACCTGAAGAACATAAGCAAGCACATAGGCAATTCATTTATTGTTTTAACCAGGCAGCCATTTGGACTGAGCTCAAGCCTCTATAGCTGAGTCATTACATTACATATGGATGCAGCAGGTGTAACAGTAATTAATGCACTATATTTGAAGACCTCTTACAGGAGGCCAAAATTGATATGATGGACTGAGTCAAATTATTGATTTTAAAATACTGCAACACTAAAATGAGGAAAATGAATGAATGGATCTACTGAAATCCCATTGACACTAAACCAATAAGGCAGAGGTGTGGTCATCATACTTCCCATTAATGCTCAGACTGTATTTTTAGTCGCACTCTTCCTATGGTATTCCACATTCATCCCTGAAACAAAACCCATGTGGTCCCACTAGCCTTGTCACTGTTTGACATGCCTGCTGTACCCGTCTTCCGCTCCACTGCAAGTGTTGAGGATGTGAACGTGGGCACCAAGAGGCCCCTGTAATCCCCCTATCAGCAAAGGAGTCAAGTCAAAGAACTGAGTCAGACTGAAGCAGGCGCAGACATATTGTGCAAATAATTTATGGCTGATACAGCGTTCATTTGAAATTAAGATGAAAAGTGAGGAGCTTCCCCACATATGGAGGTATCTCATTAAACGATGTAGCCTTTACTCCATGTGTACAATGTTCCTTCTTGACTTGAGATTCAGTGTTTTGAGTCGTGCTTATACATAAATTAATTTTTTTTTGAAAATATTGATCTTGAGAAAGAGAGAAAGAGAGAGAGAGGTGCTGCAGAAGATCTCATATATTGTGCTCTGCATGTACTGTTTGACAACATCATGCAGATACTCAATTCCTATCAAACTATTACGATTTAATTCATGTAAATAAATAGCCTGCTATTAGTAACTATTTGATCTGTTTAGCCTGTCATGACAAGATAGTCTTGGGTTATGCCCACAACTGAATCATTCTTGTTTTTCCTTTCTGGCAACAAATATCAACAAACTAAAGTTTGTTTGTCAGATCTAATTTAGCTTGTAAAAACATTGCATCCTTGCTTCCCAGTGTCCTTGGTGCTATATCTAAAGAGCTGCCACCCCTCTTTCCTCCCCCCCACACCAGCCCTCCCCTCCGGTGCCAACACATCAAGTGAAGGCAGCCTGATCAACCCTAATAGGGCCTGGTAATTAGAGTCTTTGCATAGAGCCTGTCTGCGCACAGCTGCCCTAAGCAGGTTGGGGATGGACTGCCATACACTTGACAGTGTGGAAAAGCAATGTAATGTTCAGTATATGGACCAAATTAGCCTGGCATTGGTAAACACAATCTACTTTAGAACAATACTGACACTAATTAGGTAACCAATGTATCATTTCAGAGCCCAAGTTTTAGTTGTCATATCAAATACTTGAAAATACTTGGAGAGTCATCTTGATGTTCTTGGAATACAAATTAGAAAGACCTTTCTGCATTTGGCTAGCACAGCTTCGGGGAAACAAGTGTAGTGGTTGATATTTCTGCAGTAATGTAAAATCTGTAGTGGAAAATGGACTCCTGATTATTGTACTGTGGAAAAGTTATGTACTGTATTTGATCTGTAGTGTAAATAGCAAGCAAGCAAACAAGCAAACCCTAAATTATTTGCTGTAACCTAAACCTACAACAACAAAACATTTTCATTCAATAGCTTTAATTCTGACATAGGCTACTTTTGAGTATAGTTATGCAGTTACTGTATGTGCACAGAACAACGATACAAACAAAATATTGAATGAATGAATGCATATTGATAATATCTATGTTTTCAGTGTTGCATTTATCCACAAAAAACAACAAAATTCAAGATGATGAAAGACTAGTCGTTTACATATTAGGGATTTAGGACAATTGAAAAATAAATTAGACATTTTATTAGACATGCCACCAATGTCTACCCATGATGCGGTCTCCTCGTGAAAAGTCCAAATAACTTGGACCATATGTCTTTATGTCTCATTTATTTCTTAACTCAACATCCTTTTTCAGCAGAGGTTCAGAGCATGCATGGTTTTTGCAACACCTTGCTTCATGGCTTGGAGTTGCCATGCACAACCACTTCCTTGTACTTTTGGCAACTGCAGGTATGCAGCCATTAGAGTAGAACATATTGGAAAGTTTTGCACAACAATAGCATTCAGTGATGAGTTATTTAGGGACGGGCGAGTTTAACTTCACTGCCCAAAAAGTTGTGATTTAGGTGATCTGATTAAAAATCCTCTTTATAACCTAAAACTATTAAGTACAAAACATTATTCAACACAAACATAAATTTATCCAAATGATAACATTAGAAGCTTGTCAACTGTTTTTTGGTTATAACCTAATCCATGTTTTTTTATTTATTTGCAGCCCACAGAATAAACTCTATTTATCTGTCTATTTTTTTTTTTTTCTCTGCATTTATTTAGTTACAATCTGCACATGATTTCTCAGTGTTTGGGTTGTCTCTGCCTCTGGGATGTAAAAACTTGCTGTAGCTTCTGTGCGTCAGATTCGCTGCATCTGAATCTGCTCCCACAATTCAACAGGCAACAAAGGAAGAAAGGAAGAGGCCGTGAGCTACAAAGTGTTAGCCAACCTAGACAGAAACATGCCACCGAATTGTGTCATTCTAATCGGAAATGTAAACCCGCACGTTTAGAGAAGAACATCCGGCCATATAAACGCTTTATACTTTCGTTTGGGCGCAGAAGCTGACCAAAGGGAAGGTAACGCTGATGTTTTCGACAGCAAACGTTAACAAAGCTAGCTGATTGATTTAGGTAGTAAGCTAACATTTAGCCAACAACCGTGAAGGAGCGAACCTTCATGAACGTGTTGTACAACACAGATGCCAACAACTCTGGGGTATTGTGCATAGTGAGACAAGCTGAAGTGACCGGGTAAGTGACAATATAATGTGCATGTATATTTTTGATGTTTAAAGATAACAGATTTACTTTGAAAGTAGACGTGCTAACAAACTGGTTAACTGACTGTTAGCTATTTGATGTTAGCATACAAGCAAGCCAACATCTGTTAAATTGGCAAGCGATATCGAACAACTTTATTTTGTTTCTTATGGTCTTAATATTCACGTGAAAGTGTACTAATTAAATCGTAGTTTCTGCAGACAGTTTCGGAATATTGTCATTAAAGTCACAAACTAACACCCGTAGCTAAGCTAAAGGCATGCTGTTGTGTCCGTAGGCCTTGCCAGGTCAGGACAAACCTTGCTAACGTTGACTTTATTTATACACACTGTTTATGTTAGGTGATTATATAGGTACATATTGTGCAATATTCGATCATAAAATCAAGTGTATTTAAAGGTGTAGAACCTTTCAAATAAGCTGGCTTTGTTTTTCACAGCATCAAATGAAAGGTGGTGGAAGTGGAACTTGACCCATCCAACTGAGTCACCATTTTCCTGCACATAATGGTGAGTAATCAGATTGCAGCTGTCTTGATTATCAAGCAGCTTTATTTAGGTGCTCTATTTAGGCACATGTCTCTAGATACTGTTTTAATCTTGGTTTGCCATAACTGTCACAGCTTTTATTTGACAGATGACAAGGCAATGATTGTTATTCATTTCATAAAATCCTGATTTATAATACGGTGTGGTCGGTGAATATTTGGACAGTGATACATTTATTGTTTGGCACTACAGACTAGCACATTGGATTTAAAATTAAATATTTACTGTGTTTATTAAGTGCTGGCTTTCAGTTGTAAGACTGTTGGAAGGTGTTCATATTGGGGCAGCAGTGTACCAAGTCTAGCCCCTATTGTATGATCCATAGTCAACAATGCTGCAGGGCTGTGCTCCTAAACGCACAGCCAGACAATCAAGATGTTTTATGGCAAAACGGTGGCAACAGCACAAGCTTAGCTTAACCGTGCATGACCAGGGAAAATACCAAGCATCCTTTAATGTTTATGGATGATACACTTCAAGCCGTCAATGAAACAGGATTTCCAACCAGATATTAAACGAAATTATTTTGTTTATATTTGTGTAATTTGTCTAATTAAATCTAGCCTACTTAAAATGGGGTATTTAGTACACTGTTCACCCAGTATGAATGTAAAAACTCATCCCATTAAACCTGAAAGTCAGCACTTGTAGTCATTGTTTTATTTCAAATCCATTGTAACTTGGTCAACCGAAAAATAATGTGTTAAGCGATTTAATGTTTTTGTTCATCTTCAGCCCAAAAATGCTAGATTTGATGCTTTATCTCGTCTTTTGACGATACATTTAATATCTCTATTTTTTTGACTGTTGGTCTGAGAAAACGAGACATTACATTGGGCTTAAGGAAATTATAATTTTATTTTTTTCATTTGTTTTGACATTTTATAGCTCAAATTATTAATTGAATTTTTTTTTTTATTAATGAAAGTTGCCGCCTTCACAGATTGAATACAAGGAGAATCACTGTCCAAATACTCGGGACTGCACTAATTCACTGTAATGTGCTCTACTGTTGTTAAATTAAATCTTTTTCAGCGTGCTGTGATATGTGGTACTTTCAGAATTTTGCATTATGTTAATGTGTGTGTGTATATATATGTGTGTGTGTATATATATTTATTTATTTATTTTTTATATATATATATATATATATATATATATATATATATATATATATATATATATATATATATATATTCATAGTCAGTCAGTACAGCCAAAAGTTTGGACACACCTTCTCATTCAATGTGTTTCTTTATTTTCATGACTATTTACATTGTAGATTCTCACTGAAGGCATCAAAACTATGAATGAACACATATGGAATTATGTTCTTAACAAAAGTGTGAAATAACTGAAAACATGTCTTATATTTTAGATTCTTCAAAGTAGCCACCCTTTGCTTTTTTTGATAGCGCTGCAAACCCTTGGTGTTTTCTCAATGAGCTTCATGAGATAGTCACCTGAAATGGTTTTCACTTCACAGGTGTGCTTTGTCAGGGTTAATTAGTGGAATTTTTTCCCTTATTAATAAAAAAAGCAAAGGGTGGCTACTTTGAGGAATCTAAAATATAAGATGTTTTCAGTTATTTCACTTATTTCACACTTTTTGTTATATATGTGCGCGCGCAAAACCCTCAAACATAATTATAATATCTATAATCTTGTGTTTTTCTTTCTGCAGGGTTTAATGGCTCCACTGTATGCATGACTTGTTTGGTGTGGCCTGATGGGAGGACACTGTGGATAGTACTTTCATCAGGATACAAGGAGAGCCAACCCATGCCCCCACTTTGGAGGGCCCGTCAGAATGAAGAAGATAAGCCTTAAGACCATCCGCAAGTCCCTCAGCATAAAGTCAGGCAAAGAGGAGGGTGACTTTGTCATGCTCCAGCAGCCCTCACTGACTACAGAGTTTTCTAAGGAAGAGTCACTTTTTGGGGGCTGCTACACCAAAGAGCTTTCTGGCTGCGACCTCGTTGGTGAAGAGGACAAAGGAGGCCCGAATAAGGGCCGCTCAAAGAGCGAGGGCCTGATGGGATCGCTAAAGAGGAGACTGTCTGCCAAGCAGAAGGCGAAAGTGAAAGGCAGCTCCTCTGCTATCGGCTCAGTGGATGATGATGACACCTTCTCATCATCTTCTGTGCCCGTCAGCTTCAACGAGGTGAAAGCCCAGAGACCCCTCAGATCTGCATCCCTACGGAGTCACCATTATAGCCCTTCACCATGGCCCCTGCGCTCAGTCAACTCTGATGAGGCGTGTATCAAGATGGAGGTAAAAGTTAAAGCCATGGTCCACTCTCCCAGCCCAAGTCCCAACTTAAATGGTGTCCGGAAAGATTTTCACGATTTCCAAATGGAAGGGCTCTTTCAGGACCAAGCAGAATCCTTAAAGAATTTCCAGCAGCCACAAAACGGGGAGTTGCATCTAAATATTGATGAAAATGATGTGCCTGTGGTGCTGGGGTTGACTCCCCAGGACTACATCCAGTACACAATGCCTTTAGATGAGGGAATGTACCCAGAAGGGTCCCACTCCTTCTGCCTGGACAGCTCCTCTCCTATGGAGGTGGTGACTGAAGCAGACAACGGGTCCCTCCACACAGACCATGGACAGGAGGAACATGAACTAGTTAGTGGGATGCCTCCAGATCTCTTTATGGAAACCTCAGTTAATAGTCTTCTCATCGGTTCCGCTGGTGTGGTGCTCCAAAGCTCTAGAGTAGAGGTCCCACCTCCCCTCTCTCCACTCCTACCGCCCATGATAAGTAACGCACTTATTCCCAGGACTTTTTCAGGGTTCAGCTCTTCAGACAGCCAGGTAGCTGAGAGGGTAAGGCACCACCTCAACTTTGACCCAAATTCAGCTCCTGGGGTCAGTCGGGTGTACGACTCGGTCCAGAGCAGCGGGCCCATGATCGTCACCAGTCTGACAGAGGAGCTGAAGAAGCTGGCGAGGCAGGGCTGGTACTGGGGCCCCATCACACGCTGGGAGGCCGAGGAAAAGCTGGTCAACTTGGCTGATGGCTCATTCCTGGTCAGAGACAGCTCAGATGACCGGTACCTGCTCAGCCTGAGTTTCAGGTCCCAGGGCAAAACCCTCCACACCCGCATTGAACACTCCAATGGACGCTTTAGCTTCTATGAGCAGCCCGATGTGGAGGGACACACATCCATCGTTGACTTAATCGAACACTCTATCAGAGACTCGGAGAATGGAGCTTTTTGCTACTCCAGGTCTCGCTTACCAGGGTCTGCAACCTACCCCGTCAGACTAACCAACCCAGTATCTCGGTTTATGCAAGTGCGCTCCCTGCAGTATCTCTGTCGCTTTGTCATTAGACAGTACACAAGGATAGACCTGATCCAGAAACTGCCCTTGCCTAACAAGATGAAAGATTATCTGCAGGAGAAGCACTACTGAGGACACAGAGATAGGACAGTGGTAGCAATTTGCACTTTTGTGTTCAGTTAAGAGATTTAAACAAGGTTTACAAACAACCACAGTTTTGCGCCGATTGGTTCTGGTGGCTCTTGATTTGTGTCCAGGTGACTCCGTCACTGTCCAGTCCTCCATTCCACTGTTCTGGGTTTTTTCTGCTGGTTTTAGAAGGCTCTACTTCCAGAAACTTAGGCCAGCACATAATCTATTGCAAAAATATAGAAGAGGTATACAGCCAAGTTGATTACACTAAGTGCAGACATTAGACATGCATTGGGATGTAACATCCAGCTGTGCAAGTAGAGCTATCTGCTTCAAGGATGGGCCTGTCGGAAAAACAAAATTCCACTCTAAAGTTAATAATCCTTTTAATTTATTTCCACCAAATGTACATTTCAAATATGTAAACATATTGCTACAACAAAGTTTTTAAATCAAATGTTAAGCTTTCTGAAAACTGACCAATTTGGATCATCTTTTGCTTTTTGTTACCCTTCAATGTTACCATCTTTGTCAGCATGACACGATGGAGAATTAGAAGATCTGCATCCATTCTATGCAATTAGTCAAACAGCAAAGCTTCATCGTAAAGTAAGTGATGGTGGCAAACCTATTTCATGTTAACCAGATTTTTGCAAATTTACAAACTTAAAAACTTATCCTCAGGTATTATCTGACTCTGTCATGGCATGTTACAGCTGACATACTACAAATACATTTGTATTCTTAGACTGGTGCAGGCTTTATTTTTGCATTTGTCTAGTTCTAAAACTAAGCATGGCACCATATCAAAAAAAAAAAATGTATACAATCTTATAAATCACACTCAGAGTCACAAGGTCCACAGCATTTTGTTGCAAAAGATGTCCAAAATGTGCCAGTCTGTGAGAGGGGTTTAACAGTTTTTTTCAGAGAAAGTAACTTTAAATTTAATGGCTGCATGTAGCCAATAAATAATGTGCAAGTCTAAAGGTACTGACAATGCTGGATTTGAATGTGCTGTTTGTAGAAACGGCATCAAGTTGATGTATGAACCTTTTTCGAAATATTTTACCATAACATTTAAAATTTGCATTAGGAATGTTACAAAAACTGCACCGCAGCTCAGGCCTAACAGCTTTGTCTCTATCTGTAATGCTTGAATCTGCATGTAGTAAAGGTTTTAAGACAGTCGATAATGGGCACTAAATGAGAGAGGATGTCACTGTAAAAGGGTGAAAGAGCTTGGCTGGGTTGTTTAAGTGCAACTCTGAGGAAAAGCCTGTTTAATGCACAATTGCATTGCCCTGAGTTAACCTAC
Organism: Perca fluviatilis; assembly: GCF_010015445.1. NCBI lineage: Eukaryota > Metazoa > Chordata > Actinopteri > Perciformes > Percidae > Perca > Perca fluviatilis. Next base: position 14,319,080 of record NC_053133.1, on the reverse strand, counting down.
AACTAAAAACAGACCTCCAGTCAATTGACCTGAATCTGTATGTAGTGATGGTTGTTTCTAAGTCTCTTAGTGTCAGCAATGTGCTGGATCCAGATCAAAAGAATCCCAGAAACAGTGTGAGCTTAGGTAAAAGGATGTGGGGAAAGCCAGGGTTAAGTTTTCTTAGCCATCTTGGAGTGACGCCACGGTTTCAGCATACAACAAAAGTTCCATCACAGCTGCATGGCATCATTAGTGTCGTATGGGTTTCAAGGACATAAAGAAACATAAGATTTTTGCCATTGCTTATTCACACAGAGCTGCACTACTCTACAGATTGTCTCTACTTGGCTGTTTGTGCCAGAGTAAAGGGAAGAGCACACAGTATGCTACATAAGTGCTTTATATGGATACTTTGACAGGGAATTGTTTTCACATTATGAATGAGCATCTTTTTTGACATCACTGTCCTTTTTTAAAAGTATTTGGAAAGTGGTCTCTCGGACATCTTTGGTAGGTCGTTAGCGCATAGTTCTAGTTTTAGTTAGCTGGAAATGTCGGAGTCTGAGGAAGTTACCATGAATCTAGCACAGCAGAAATTAGATAGGAATTTTGAATGGTGTTGCATGTTTAAAGACTTAGCATTGTAAAGCTTTGAGTTGTATAGGAATGAAGGATCTAGGTTGTGTGTTTGGCTGTGTAGAGGGATGTTTTTTTTTCTGTCACAAACATTGGCTGGACATTCTGTACAAGACATGTATTTTTCTTTTTAGAATCCTTATGTGAGTTTATTTTGTGACATTTGCCATCTGGGGGATGGGGCTGTACAAAAGGAATGTACGCTTGTTTGAGGTATCCATTTTATCTGCCTGCAGACCCGTTTCAGAAAGCATGGGAATTGTAAAAAAAAAAAAAAAACTACATTGTCACATTTTTGCACTTGAATATTCTCTGACGTGCTTGGATCCTCCCCTGCCTAGAGTTGTCCTTCAGATGGCGTTTAAAAATAAAGTCACACATTTGTCCTTATGTGTTCATATAACTGTTTAGATTAAAACAAGATTGTTTTGTTTTTGTCATATCTGTGGGATATAAAGGGTAAGGCACCAGCGTCATATCAAAGCCTGCTAATGCTCATGGGCTGTCAAGGAATGGGATCATGGCAAGAACGTGGATGTAAATTCTACTTTTTTGGGGGGGGGGGGAGGTGTATGCGTGTTTGAGTTAAAATGTGAACGTAAAATGTTAGTCTGTTTTTAATACAATGTTCTTTTAATTGTATTTCCATTTTAATTTGCAAATTGTCATCAGATTTTTGACAAGCAGGAACCAGTTTTATATGGTGTTGCTGCTGTGAGTTTTCTAAATACTTATTTAGTTCATCATTAATCATTCTTGCCTTCAATGTTTGATTCCAGAGGTTGTGATGCTTGTTCAGACTGCTGAAGCATTTTGAATTAGTAACAGCTGTTTAGCACTTAACAAGCTCCAACTGTTTTTTTTTTTGTTTTGTTTTTTTGTGCATCTCCGTGAGTGAAGGTGATCGTTTACAATATTATGTTTCAACATGGCCACCCCTTTCCTTTTTGTTTACCCTCTCTCACATGAACATCTTGGTACAATTTGAAAACTATTTCATTTTAATGTGTTATACACATTTGTGCTGCTTATGGATATGATTGCCTTTCTTGTATTTAAAAATGGGGAAATAGAATGTCACCAATGTAGATGTATGTACACATAATGACTTTGGTTGTCATCTTGGGAGAGCAAAGCAGATTTTCAATTTGTTAACATCTGTAGTCAGTTAAAAGAGCATTAGTAGCGATTAGTAAACCCTCTGTAGAATTACCAGTTCACTCCAGTTTACATTGGTTGTCAACTTTCCAAAGTAGATGGTCTTTTTGTATTTTTCTTTTGGAAAAAAATCAACAGTGATTTATTGCACACTTTGGATACAGTTCAAGAGTTTTTTTTTTTTGTATCTGCCAATTATAAATTATAAATAAAAACTATATTCTAAAAAAAAAAAAAAAAAGAAATCTGTACATTTAGTTGTCTCATGCATTACACCATCATCACTCACATTAGACTACTGTAGATTAAGCACCATGCATGCAGAATTTGAGTCATGCCAAATCTTGGAGTCAGTGATGCACTCGACAAGAGCCTGATCATGCTTGCTGTTGTGTTAATTGATAAAATCGTGGAGGTCTCAATGAGTTTCTCTCCGCAGTGGGTACAAATTGGCAGCTAATCCCATATCTCTGGTTGCCTAATTTACAAAGACAATTCAGGCGGTCTTTAAATCCAACTCAGTGAAGCGGAGACTCTGGGGAAAGATTAGCATTGCTACCATCCTTGCTTTAACTTTAAATCGACCCTGGAGAAACGGAGTGAGTTCCTGGGTTGTAGAGGGGGGAGGAGAAGATGGGGGTGGGGTAATGGTGTCAGGTTTAGACTTGGATCTGTGGAAACACGGTCTGCATGATGATGAGGAGGTAGGCTTTGTTAACTACTGTGTCTGACAGGCCTCTCCAGGCATCTGAGGTGAAGAAACACAAGTGTTTACTCTCTGCCCGGTTCAGGATGATTTATTCATGGCACACACTGGTGGTCGCATGCCGTATGGAGATGCCTCCATCATAAAAAGACTCCTCTCTGCCTTCCTCTGTTATTTTTTTTTTAAATTGCAGCTTTTCAAACAATTTATACTCGGAATTTAGTGGGAGAGATTTTACTTTGCTTGGAAAGTGCAACTTGTCATGACGTGACACGGCATGTCAGCAGGTTTGAATTTGCAGACATTGTGATATTCAGCCTGCTCACTTTGCAACCACGTACGTAGTAGGATGTTGCCTACTTACCCAGAGTGCTTCTCTTGTTTTGGAAGGGAAGCTGTAAGTGACAAAATGTCAAATCTGTTGCTGTTTCAGCAAACATCAACAAAACAAATCTTAACAAATTCAACGGAAATGTCTGCATATTTTGTCCCCACAGTTTAAATCGTATTAATAATTCATCATGTGCATGAAATGCTACGTACGCAGTATGGCCTGGCCAACTGTCATGTCAGTATATTTATAAACAATTATATACAGAAGTATATAGGCTACGCAGGGTCTTGTGTCAGTGTGTTTGGGACACAGAGCAATTTGAATATGAAGAGTGCACCGAGGTAGTATAGGGATTTAGAGACAGCATTTTAACTTCAGTTCAACATTTTGGGAAATGCGCTTATATACTCGCCTATATACTTACTTGCCAAGAGTTAGTTAAATAGATTAATACTAGACTACTATCTTTCCGTTAAATATGAAGCTGCCGCCAGTAGCTAGTTAGGTTATGTTTCATCTAAAGGGGTATTTAGGTAGTCAAAAAGAAGACATAAAATACCTGACACACAAAATTGTAATTACAATCATTTTCTGGATGCTTAAATTGCTGGGGTCAAATTGACCCCAAGGATTAATGATATTAGTATCTGTGAGTATAACAGGAGGATTAAAAGGAGGGTAGCTCATTCTGTCAGGCAGGAAATGTCTACCAGAATGGCCCACCTCCTCGATAAATGTGGTTAACATTATTGCTTTCTATTTTTTTATATTACTTTTGGGTATTGGGTATTTTATTTCTATTTTAATTAAATGCTCCACTATGTTCACCAGCTAGAAGCTAACTGTGTCTGTCTGGGTGGTTGTTTTTATGCTGACGACAGCTGGCTTCTGTGGCAGAAAAAAGACTTTACGAGAGCGGTGAGAGTGAACCTAAACAGTAAAGTTGCGGGCCAGACAGCTTAACAATGAGCTGAAACTCACTATTAAGCTCCAGAAAGCCGAAAGTGTAGGAAGCTTTCAGGTGGTATAGGCCCATCCCTACGAGTGACCCCTGTTTAAAACATTGTCCTTTGATACATTATTGTAAAATAAATGTTGATTATAGTCGCTTTAACCCTGTTGTCTTCGGGAAATCTATCTATCAGAAACATGGGTTTCTTTTTAACAACCTAGTTTTGATTACCCAAAAATAACACGGATGGATGATTCCACACAACGGCTTCACAAATACAACAAAAGATCGGATCTCTACTTTCATTGAATTTGGAGTGTTTTGTTAAATATTTTAGCATTTGAAAAAGAAATTGAAATGTTTTGAAACAGTATCCTGACTGAACGTTGACCCTTCTGTGATTATCCTTCCTTTAATATTAGTCTAAATAATTCATAATTTCAGCTTTTTTATCTCAAGGAATAGGTATAATTTCCTTAATAAATTAGGTTTATTGACCATGAAATCCAAAAAGTGGATCCTCCTTGTTTAATTTTTTCTGGTGGGATTCTTATTTGTATTTGGATCATGCACTGTGCCGTAAATTGTAATTAAAAAACATGGTCACAGACAGTGTTTGCATTTCTTTCAGTGCATAATGTTAACACAAACGTGCTCATTTGTGAGCAAATTTCTTCTCAGTGTGGTTCTTAGTTCGAAACTGTTTACTCTGGAGAATCCATCCATCACACGTCTGCTGTCTCAGACTGATGATCCATTCCTGCCATCTGGTGCGCTGCGTGGTGCACCCATTTTTCACCTACAAACAGGGATGATGTTGACAGCTTGAATTAGCCAGCAAACATATATATCGCTTTAAATTGTCATGCCAGGGAAACATCGGTGGGTCTAACTGGTAATGATAAAGCCGAGGTTACCTGCTGGCAACAGATGTCTTTGAGCCCAGAGTGAAAGGTTCAGCTCTATTAATGCTTGTGATCTCGTGCCAGCAGTGCCATACACCACTGAGACCCTCTCCTTCTCCATCTATCATGTATTAGATGCCTCTGAACCCCAATTAGCCCTGTTAGAGAAGGGACTGCCTTCATCATTATCAGGTCCCCACTGAAACAACAGCTCATTGTGGTATTCATTGCGATCGTTCCTCACAGTTTCCTGTGTATTCGTGGAGTGCATGTTTGTTGAAGTTCAGCTTGGTAGCGACCACTTTGTGTGTCTCACACTGTTGGGCTGTATGGCTTCCAGATCAAAACGCCTTTCATCATGGTCTACTTCCAAAAGCAGCATCTCTCCCACACCAAGCAAAGATAGAATTTCGCAAACAAAGTGGTTCAAACTGTGAATACAGAGTTACCAGTCTCAGTCCCTCTTTCAGGAAAGCGCAAATTCACAATTCCTAAAAAGCGAGCATGGTTAATGACCAGAAAATGGCTGATCCAGATGGCCTCAGCTCCAGGGTGTCAGCAAAGAAGAAGCTGGCCAGCTTGATATATGATTGATAATCTGTCAAGATCACATTTTATATGATTAATGTATGATTTTGTATGATCTATTATAGTGTTCTTTGTGATATTATTTGACAGCAGGAGGAAATGTAAACAGCAACTTGAGCTGCCAATAAACTACCCTTCAGAAAGACATCTTTATAATTACGAATGGCATAGGCACATAGGATTTGAATGATAATAATATGCAGGAATTCTATGTGTTTATGCGCCTGTGTGCTTGTGCAGCTTGCATAGCCTCCAGTACAGACTGAAGGCCAAGGGGAGTCGTAAGACGGTCATAATTATGTCATTAAAAAGAGTGGCATCTGGAACTTGGGGGCCATCGAGTAACAGAGTATCCACCTCCTTTCCTCCTTTGCCCCCTGTGACAGTGACAATCCAATCTCATCCCCCAGCAATCTGCCCATCCCTCACGCCGGAGCAAGGTGTGTGTGTGTGTGTGGATGTGGTGTAGTGTTAGGAGGGCGGGGAGGGTGATGTGAACAGGTGGTGGCCATCAGTAAATGGATGGGGAAGGTTTTGAATGGGAAACTTGCCTCCATTCCTCACGGAGTACCTGGGTTCTCCGCCTGCTCAGAGTGGTCCAAGAGCCAGAAAGCGAGAAAAAAAAAAAAAAAAAAAAAAAAGGGGGTTTTTTTTTTTTTTTTGGCGCCGGGGTCCCCCCCTTTTCTTCTCCTGAGGGCGGCCCCGCCCGGGGGGGACTAAAACCCTACCCTACTGCTCGCAGGCCTCAATGGGCTTCACACTGCATCCAAAACAAAAGAGCTTCACACAGAAAGCTAACACTGTACACTGCTGATTTGGATTATTTTGCACTGCCAGAAGACAATGAACAATATGTAATTAATGACATACCTGCCTCCAATCTGTCTTTGGTCAAGGGCCAACCTGCAATTATTTTGTACTTTGATTGAATTGCAGTCACACTCCCCACTCTTTGAACTGCCACTGTCCCACAAGTGCTCCCTCAGCTGAGATGTTGCATGGCAATTAACAGCTCCCTCACCTCTGAACATGCATTACTCAGCAGGGCCCCGTCCTCCTCTGCTGCCATATCCTGCTAACATTCTTCCCACATCCTTTTCTCCTGCAGCACCTAATGCGTTGGCTACAGAAGCTCAGGGCCTTTTGAACCTCTAGTGCAATAATGAGCTCAATCTCTCAGTCCACCAGACCTCTGGTACCTTGCACCTGCCTGCCACACAGCAAGCGTGACGCGCTTTGTGACTTTCAAATAGAGCCTCAGTCCAATGTAGCTGAAAGAAAGACATCCTAATTCTCTTTGCATATGCTTATATCCGCTCTTTATTTAATTACATACCAGACAATTAAGCCAGAGATGTAATTTATCTCCCCAGATGTGATATTTTCTCAAGTAAAATGGGTATCTATCATTTTTAGTCTACGTGGCAGTGAGGCTCACAGATTTTACCTCTTTAGTCACAGCTTCAGGATGACTGCATTCAGTCCAATCACTCAGATGTATGCTAATTGTGCTGCTTTACATCAGTGGCTGATATTCATCAAAATATCCAAAGCAAAATAAATTCTTTAGAGAGTAGCAACTTCTAGGGATGAACTAAAATCTTTAGTGTGTTCTTTTGGTGCCCAAGACATGCTTTTTGTTGTTTCCTATTCATTAGAATATTCTCAGTTTATTGTTCTCAACTGTTCATAATCAATGTAAATATAGCACGCTTAAGTATATATTTTCTTTTTGGCTAGATACTCTCTTGTCTCATTTACACATACCAAAGACATTTGACAGGAATTTTGACAAACTTCTATCCCTTAAATTAACCTTGATTACATGATGTCCGTATGCATAGGAGTACATTTAAAGCAACATCTCTAAAAGAAATATGATTGATGATACTGAAAACTTGCATGATGCAAATCTACAAGTGGTACCCTTTCTTTCTTTCACTGCTTAAACTGTTAACTCAAAATAATGTTCTTGTCTCTGTGTTTATTAGCCACGCTAAGCTATGGCATGGCTCCACCACTTTGGTCCAGACTGAAATATCTCAATAACTATTGTGTGGATTGCCATGCCATGTTATACAGGCATTCATGGTCTCCAGAGAATGAATCCAACAGACGTTGAATTACCCATCTCTTCCTCTAACACTACCAACATTCTTTTAATTACGTAACTTCACCTCTAACGCTACCATGACATTGACATTTGTGGTTTAGAGTGGACTATCTCGACAACTATTGGGTGGATTACCGTGACATTTGTTACAGATACTCAACATCCATAGAGGATGCATTCTAATTGGTGATCCTCTGACTTTTCAGCCACCAGTAGGTTAAAGCTCTCCACTTATTCAGTGAAAAATCTTGGCTAACTGGATTACTGTACAAGTTGGTACAGACATTAATCGTATATTATTGACCCCCTGACCTTTCTTCCATTGCCATCATCAGGTCAAAACTCAAGTTTGACTAATGCTTTGGTCTATGACCAAATAACTTAAACCTAATTTCGTTCCCAGTTGTACTTTGTGTTTAGTGCTAATTATCAAACATTTGCATGCTAACATGCTTAACATGCTTATCATATATGCATTTATATTGTGAGCATTTTAACATTTAACTGACTCCGCTAAATACATGTAGGCTGTAGACTCTTAGTCTTGTTAAAGTAACTATTTAGATGCAACAAAAAGTATCCACAGTGAGGTCTATTATCTACAGTAACTGGGACAATGCTTTAACCATCACGAACAAAAATTCAAATCTCTTCAATTGTATCAGAGTGGTGTCAGTAAACAGCAGTGGATATCTCTAGGTCTCTCCCTAGATACCACTAGAGTTAAAAGGGGAAACTATGTTACTTTGTGATGTGGTTGGGCCTGCCCTTTAAAATAAAGTGTTTATCCTCTGTGTACACAGTTTTCTCCCCTCTGATGGAGGAGATCAGAGGAGCGGGCTCTATCTCTAACATTGATGTAAATCTGAACAAGCACACACGGGTAGCTGGCTTGAAAGTGGGCCTGGAGGGAAGTATTTTAAAATTAGATTCAAACTGAAGGGAATTGTGAGGGAATATAATGGTCAGTGCCTAAAACTTATAGATATACAGCACAAGTGCATCTCTTCACCAGCTGATTTTCATCTCATGTTCGGTTATTAATCAGCACTTTAATGTCAGATGCCAGCATGATGCAGAGAAACAAAAGCTATTAAAGGTATGATGTGATTTTGCTTTATTTTACAGTATCAGATTGTGGAGGAAGACCAATTTAGTATCTGAACCATGACTTAGGTCATTTAAACTGCGTTAACATGATCTCCTCACTGGTTATATCAGCTCATCTTACTGACGTTGTCTCCAGCCAGCCATTTATTGAGTCCGTCTGTCTGTCAGCCTGTCCCTGCTTCTCTGGGATCCCTGCAGCCATGTAGACCCTGCTTGAAATCCTTCAATCCCATCAGGCTTTGCACGTGTCTCTTTGCCCAGCGTCTTCCCAGATCAAGACAAATAGAGAAGTCTTGTCCTAAATCTGTCCACTTCTCTTCTACCAAAAACAAACAGCAGCCGGAGAGAAGGGCAAGTCCCTTAAATACACCTTCACCATATAAAGGTGCATAATGTAACATGGCATTGTGCATGAAATGCTCATTCATAATTCAAATTTAAGTTTTTAATGAGTGACTCCCAGTCCAGTAATACAACGCTCCTTCAATTGTTTGCAGTTTGTAAATAATGTAATGCAGTCTTGATGAGTAAAAGTGCATGGGCCATGCAATAGTAATGAAGACTGGGAGCGGGCTCAAGCAGACCTGAGATAATTCTGTTTGAGGAGGACAGTTAAATATCCATAGCTGTCATTAGATAGATCTACAGGGATGTGCTCGGATAAAAGAATATGTTCCTTTATTTATTCGTCTCACAAACTGTCAGGCGCTCTAAAGACTTGTAAGTTTGTTTAACGTCAGAGTGCAAATGAAGAGAAAATGCTTTGAGTGAGGTTTGACTGGAAACATCATTTGCTGATGGCAAGCTCACAGAAATGTTAATTTGAGTGTACATAATGGTGCAAAAAGGGAAAACGGAGTGTTTTATTTTTGGCATTTATGACTCAGCACTTACAAACCTAAGTACTAAAATCTATCATTACAATACACATAAAGCTAGACTCAAAAGTGATTTCCTTGGCCTAACAGCAATAGCGTTAACTTTTTTCTACAACATTTAATATTGTTATCTTTAGAAGCCCTTCATCTTTCTTTGTTCAGGTCTCAAAGGTCGAAGCAGCCTCTTGAATCAGAATCAAAACCACTCGACGTACTGATTGAGCCTGATGAGGAAAATTAGTGTTCCTGAAAAGGGTGCCTCAGTGTTTCCTGTTTGAGTGAGAGGCTAAAGAGACATGAAGTGGCCTTTGTGGTGTGTGATGTAATTTCTGAGTAGAAAAGGAAAAAGTCTATCTAAACAGAAACAAAGAAAAGCACACTCATAACCGTTTAATATGACTTCAACGACATGAAAACATTTTTTTTTCAGTTTAGTGTGTCAGTTTGAGTAAGTAGCTTAAGCTCATGCATGTCCGCTCCTCCTACTGAAGAGTGCCATTCAATTTTAAGTAATAAAATCCTTCCAAATCCCCTCGAGAAAAACAGCAGCTTAAGTAAGGTTAATGTTCACTATCCCTGCTTCCTCCACACACTGTGTAAGATTATATTGAAGGATGATATCATTTCTATCATACAAGTTACGAGCTGAACGCACATGAGTGGAAGGGACAGTAGGATGTGACCCATATGCATGTAATGGAATATGGCAATTTTTTTAATATGGAGCTTTTATTCTGATGGGTACAATATGTTATACATATCACAAGCATGCATTTGCAGATAATTAATGTGACAAATACATAGTATTAAAAAAGCTTTAAAAATGTGACATTTTGTATTTATTATTGAAAACAAACAGATTATTATGAAATGATATTGTTAAAATTGCATTCACATAAAAAGGTACAATCAGCCTGCCATGATTTTTGCATTATTCTATATGACCCATAGATGTCCTTGTTCAGCAAGTCATTCTGCACCGACCCTGTTCTAAAAATAAGTTACCTCTGCTTTAGAGAATAAAATGAAAATGCATACATTTTCTTTAGTAAGAGACTATTCTGACACAACATCGCATGTATGTCTGAAATAAAGATTTCAAGGTGGTTATCAGCATGTGTTTAACTTTTTATTTCCTTCTCCAAAATATTTTTCATAAATATAGATGTATATGATATGCAAGCCTTTAGTCAGATCAGGTCACAGTTAGGTCCAATTTACAGTTTTACAGCCTCTCTCCTGTGTTACTTGTATTTATTGCAGTACTTAATAAGGGTGTGTTGCAGAGAGAAGCCTTTTGGAAGCTGCAGTGCAGACTCATCTCCTCTGTAGCCTCTTAAGAGGTTTCAGCATCTGAGACACAAGTTGATCCAAGAAAACAAAGGCCATCGTCTCACTCTAATTCACACACATATTATAGAAACATAAAAATGTTTAATCATAATCCCCGGTTTCTGTGTTTTAAATGAATTGACCCAGACTGCCTGTAACAGATTTAACTTTGCAGGTATGATTAGCTGTCCGGTTATGCATTATTTTGACTGCAGCTCAGCAGAGGGCTATTAAAGTCTTTTTTTTAATAGAGCTTTCCCAACTGTTTCAAACTGTGTGTGAGTATTTAGTGTGTGTGAGTTCTGTCACACAATCTCAAATGTTAAAGCCTCTGACGGGTTTTTTTAATTGCCCAAAAGTCATTATAAAAAGACTAAAAACTGCTTTCTAACGAGAGTTTGAAATTCCCCATTTGGAACTAATCGCACTCTCACAACCTGTGGCTGTTTTGTTTATTTCAGAAATCGAGAAATAATTTTTCACCCTCAGATATACACATGTTATACATAGGCCCATATAAAGCCTCTGTTAGCCCTTAAATGTCCATAAACCCACATTTAGAGGAGTAAATATGCAGTATGTAAGGCTTTTGGATCTATGAATCACAAAGGTAAAAAGACTGTCAGCTGCGGTGCTGCAGTGCTTAGATCTTAACGAGTGAGGAGACAAGAGGAATGTGGAGCAGACGTGGGTGGTATTTAAAACTACATATAAATAAATAAAAGGTGAAAATAAATAAATAAATCCTACCTACATCACTGAGCTGATAGCTATCTCTTGCAAGATGAATCCAAATAGAGCAAATGGAGGACAAGCTGCTTAATTTTCTTGCATCTTTATGTGGTTCTACTTAGCACTGAGTAGAAGCATATTTCATATGTGTGTACATGTTTTTAACCTGGTATAATTATCCATGTGCTGAGTGTGATTGCACCTGTGACTCATATAGGAGCATGTTTACATTCAGCGTGTCTCATTCATGCAAATATAAATGGTGGTATCACCTTCATAGACATTTAGGTTACCTTTCCTTCATCACTTTAGGGAATGGATTCTTTAAATGGCAGCCATAAAAGAGCATGTTCCATCAAAGTTCAATTCAAATTGAACTTTCAAACATATAAAAGGACCTCAAAAAGTATGGATTTGCAAGGCTGCTTATGACTGCCACTCCTACAAGAACAGGACAAAGACTTCATTGTTCATTTTGCAGCAGTTACAGGAGACATTCTTCCTCAGAAGTGGCTCAAATAATCTGGTATTCACCTGTACAGTTCAAGTGAATGTGAAGCTTTGAAAGGAAGTAGTTACAGAGAATGGTGAACGAATAGCATCCTCCTCATCACAGAGAAACGAGAGAGGGTTCTATATGAACAAGGTTGGCACAATACATTATCATAAAGGATCATTCATTAACTTAACACTCTTGTCTTGAGTGAGAAAATCCAGATGCTCCAGTGAAGCTACTTTATAGCTGGTAAAACTTTCATGTTTTCACAATACTGTAGGTAAAGTAATTAAGGTGGGGCTGGTATAAAAATGTCAGGGTAATGGCTAAAGTGGGTTAACACCCCCGTCTTCTCTAAGGAGAAGCCATGATGGATAGGGAGGAGCAGTGAAGGCCCGCTCCACAGACATCGCATCCATCCAAACTCTTGTCCAGCCCTGGGTTCTTAGATCTCCTTTCATCCACCATCACCCTCCACCCCTCCCTTCTGTTTGTACCAATCCACTCAGTGCCTCTCAATTTCACCCTCATCCTTCACTCAGTCACCAATAAATCATTTACCCTACTGGACGAGGTGTGCTCCTATAGAGGAGTAGATATGGGAGAAAACAGAGTTTATCTGTGTTTTAAGCCCCCAACGTCTCCTTCTAGGCAGTGCTGGAAAGCACTTGGATTAGGCAATGGTTATGGTTAGGGTTAGGGTTAAGATTAGGGTTAGGTGACTTGAAGTCAATGGTCGCACCTGGAAGGAGATGTTGGGGGCTTAAAGCACCATTGAGCGAAAACAGAGGAGGTTGTAGCATGTTTGGCTTCCATAATTCTTTGAATTTCTGCAGACCTCTTAAATTTTGACTCAAGCTGTTTGTGTACTGCAATGAATTATCTTTTAAATCAGCTAAACTGTAAACCCAGATTTAGTCACTAATTATTCTTTCATGTTTTGTTAAAAAACATATTCATTATTAAACCACATTAGTTGTTTGTAATTATCAGCTGAAGTATGCACTGCACTCTTCTGCGCTGATGTTGTCAAGGCTCATGGGAAGGAAAAACAATATGTTCTGAACAGGTTCTAGTTAAAGTGTGTTTTAATAATGTTCTGGGTGTGCATTTATGTTATCTGGGTTTTAGTTTTTTAGATTTAGAGTTCATGTTTATCTACATTTATTGTTGCACCATGACCGAAACCCGATTGGGGACTGATGGACACTGGGCAGTGAGAAAGCTTTCAGTGTCAAACACACAGATTGGAAATCAGTATTTCTTATAGTGAAACACAATATATTGGAAAATGTCAACGTTTTATACTGAGTGTTCTCCTTTTTGTTTTATGGAACAAATATTTTATTCTCAAAATTGTATTGCCATAAAGGAAAAAACTTTCCATACATAAGCAAATGATTTCTTTAGTAGCCTAATGTTTCATATATTTTTTTTGCATGCTTAACCTAACATGCTTATTTTAGACAACATTACTCCAGAAAATAATAATTTAAGTTTACTAATGATTTTTAGTAATGAATACTGATGCAAACTTGATTTGTCTACTGCATAAACATACCGCTCTGTGTTAATACAACTTGACCTGTTAAGTTTCACCTTGTTTAAGACAACGGGTTTCCACGCAAATTTCTAGTAAAGTCAACTAATTTGGAATAACAGTGTATGATCAATATATCTTTATTATGAATGGATGACATGACTACATGTATGTGAAAGGTGTCGATTGTAGTGATGAACCCACAGAGAATTATCATCATTACATCTCTGTCAAAAAGTCCTCCAAAACAAACGACTATATAGGATGCTTATGTCTACCCTCTAATACGACCCATAGGAGAGTTTGATGAGTTTGCGGCCCTAGAGTTTCCCGTTAGGTGTTATATGCACATAGCTGTGCTCTTATTTGCTCAGGTGTAGTGGTAGACGTCCAGTGAGAGCAGAGCAGAAGTTGTACATAATAAGCCATATTCATCCAACTGACACTGGGCTCCTTGGGGACAGGAAATTGTAACCAATTATAAGAGAAGATGTAGCATGTCATGCTGTTATTATATGTAAGCTTATTAAATCATGATTCAGCCATAGGGACGCTCATTTATATGTGGCTCTAGAAAGGCCTATTCAGGACAGAGCTACTCCAAGCAAGTACAGAAACATTCTTATATTTAATTTGTTTGACACTTTTATAATGGACATTTACTGCTGATTTACTTTTCATTTTGTTTGAAAGGAACTTAAAGCTTTAGTGCGTGACCTTTTGATATTATTGAACGTCCGTTACATTCAAGCCATTGCCGAATGAATTGATACAAAGCTAATAAAGACTATGAGCTCCACCAAACTCTTTTTGTATTTCTCAGTATGGCTATGTTCAGAAGATTGTGTCATCTTCTGAAGAGTCCATCATGTTTTTCTAATCCTCCGTGTCCTCCTTGGCTACTAGCAACTGCGTGGAGGAGGGGTGGGGGTGGTGCGCAATCACAGAAGGCTTGTATCATGTGGATGCACCGACAGTTTTGTTGTCATTACTTAGAATTCCTCATGGGGGAGACAGAAACTATGCACTATAGGTGTAATTAAATATATTAGCGTTTTCCCATCCGAGAATGTAAAGTTAATTTCTTTAAACCGGATATTCAATCCAATATTTCATTTGTTTCCAAAAGGCAGTGACATACAGTAAAAAAGAAGCTAAAAGCACCTCCAACAAAAGCAACCACTTTCTACCTCCCTCCTCCTTCCTGTTACTCATCTTTGTCACTAACAAACCTGCTAATCCTTTGACCTGTGCAGAGCTACGTCAGTCGCTGTGCCGCAGGAATCCAAGGTATTCTCCACGGTACCAGCTGGTGCACCACTTGTGCCTGTTTGATCCTTTGGCAGACTCCCCACCCTGTTTAAAGTGTATTTTTAGGATATTAGAAAAATGTGATGTTGCCCACAGTAATGATGGGTAGATGTGTCATCTTGCTTCTGCTAGTTGTCATGTCACTTCTCATTAGTTTCTCCCAAAATGTTTGCAGAGTCAAACACATGCTTTGGGGTCAAGGAAAGGATTTGCCTGGTCAAGCTGTGTTGTTTATTTGTGTGTGTCATGTTCCTGGTTACATGTTGGGTGTGTTAGTGGGTGGCCAATATTAAGAAGGTACAAGCTGAGGTAGTTTGTCCCCTAAATATGCAATAATTTTCGCTCACTTGACTTGACATTGGGTTTTATAATCTACCAAAGCACCAGCTGAGAGAACTTTTAGCCCTGCTAGAAATGTGGTGCTATGGATGGTAATGTCAGTCTTTCAGGTGGTCGGTTGGTCCACCATTTCGGTCCAGACTTAAATATTTCAATAACAGTGACAGACTCAAGTTGTCTGAGGGGCGGGGGAATAAAAAGGACACCAGTTGCATGTGGTGGGGAACCAGCACACAAAAAGTTTTCTAGCATGTAGGGCAGCACATACTGTATGGTACTGCATCATGTTTTTACCCAATTATAGGGCCACTCTGGAGGGCACTGAATCATGCTTTCTCCACTGGAAAGACACCTAAGAGTGCACTGCATCATGTTTTCTCCCCTGGAAAGGCACCTAAGAGGGCACTGCATCATGTTTTCTTCACTGAAAAGGCACCTTAGAGGGCACTGCATCATATTTTCTTCACTGAAAAGGCACTTAAGAGGGCACTGCATCATGTTTTCTTCACTGGAAAGGCACCTACAAGGGCACTGCATCATGTTTTCTCCACTGGAAAGGCAGCTTAGAGGGCACTGCATCATGTTTTCTCTACTGGAAAGGCACCTACAAGGACACTGCATCACATCTTCTCCATTTAAGGGCACCCTGGAGGGCACTTTATCATGTTTTATCTACCACAAGGTTATCCAAGATGGCCCTTTTGTTGTGCTTTTTTCGAACATGCGGGCACCAAGGGGGTGATCGTGCGATTTCCTTGATATATATATATATATATATATATATATATATATATATATATATATATATATATATCACGTGTCATGTGAATGTAAAATAAACAGACAAAGACAAAGTCACGATAGAATAGCATATTCCTAACTGACAGCCAACACCAGCTTCTCTAATTCAAATGAAGGGGTGTGCCAGATGAAATGCTGCAACCTGCCTGTGTGGAAGGATTTTAACTATTGTTTAGTGAGGTGAGTTAGTCGAGAACAAATGCAGCTGCAATGCATAAAATGGAGATGAGTTGAATAGAGCCTATCAAAAATGATTGAATTTTGCTTTTGAAATCCATTTATGGTAAAATATTTTGAGTGATCTAAACCTAACCTGACCTCAACTTAAAATTTGTCCCAGTGTTAGTCAATACAAATAGTCTGATCTGGAATAAAACACCTGACAATGAAGTCTTTTTCTATCTGCTAATTTTGTACAGTAACAGAGATTATTTTTGTATTCTGTTTGGAAGGATTTGGCAATAAAGATTGATAGGGAAGTATATCACTGTCTCTCTTTCTCTCCCTCTTTTTCTACGTTTCTTTCTATTTGTCTCCTCGTTTGTGCCTCGCTCTCTCTCTCTCTGACTCGTTGCTTCCTGTGTTCCTGCTGTGGTATTGTGGCACCTCATTCCCGTTACCTGGTGTCACAGTCTTGACTTCCCTTCCCTTTGTTAATCGGCAGTAAACAACATGGCTGTCTGGGGACTCTGCGTGGCGTAGGGACATATTTTTACCTCTGCAAAAAAAACAAACAATACGAACAATGCCACATGATTAAAGATGATGCCTCTCACACTCCTCACTGTGCACAATGATAAAAGGTGCTCAGATATCCCAGTGACAGGTCAAAGCAATGCACACAGCTAATTGATGCTGCCTCAGAATCTCACCACAGTATCAGGAACATTTGGCAGTTTCATACCGTTAGCATGCATATTTATCCTCCTGTGTGTGACATAGAATTTATTTCTGCTATAATACTTTTAGTCAAGCAATCACTTCCATTTAGTACCTGTCTTAAAACAATGACAGAGAGGCCAGGTAATATGTGTTCATTTCCCGTTGCCATGTCTGTTTTACTCAAGGTAATACAGTATGTGCTATCTAAATCAGCCACTATTTTTCAGTTATGTCTACCTCATTTGCAAAACTTGCTTTAACACTGCTAATGGGGAACAGATCTGTAGTTGCCAGTGTAAATATACCTTCCGTGTGGTGCTTAATGTTTACATATAGTAGTAATGAAAAGCTGCTCAGACAAAGACCAACAAAACTCTGCTAGTTAACACAATCCCATAAATCGCATCGTAAACCATAATCACAATATTAATATTTTTTCTTGCCAGTAAGCCCTACAGCACTTTCTTCACATGAATATGACTTACCAGTGTAATGCGTGTCTGTATAAGAGTGTGTGCATGTGTGTTGTGAGAGCCCTTTCAGCTGATTAAATATGTGAATATTTAAAAATGACAATTCTCAGCACAGCTGCAGATAGTCGGCAGGTCTGTTCCTGAGGGAGCCGCCAAGCTGTTCCTCTTGCATTCAGCACCACGCGCCGTGCTGCACGAGGAGGCTCCAGCGCCATTGGAGGGGACTCCATGTCATTTGTAGAATCTGATTTTCCCCCATAAATACAGAGCACTTGGCACGTTCTGTGGACAAAAAAAGAGACAATCCCAGCGGGCTGTGGAGTGTTTGGCTTTCAATTAGCTTTTGCCTCCTTCCTCTGGCTCTGCCATTTGCCTCTGTTTGATTGTGGCGATCGTGGCGAAGCGGCCTTGACTAGATCTGCTGTGATCATTTGTGGAGGAAGCCAAACTGGCGACGCAGTTAGTCTACATGCAAACATGTATTTCTTATCAGATCTGTTTGATCGGGGTGCAAGAGATAATGGTTAATAGAGCAAAGGAGGAGGGTGTGCATTGTCAACATGATAGGTCAGGGACATCCTCTTTGTTCTCAAGTTACAACATTTAGTTGGTAATGTAAAGATGAGTATGCACCTTTGAGCTTACATGACTTAATTTGTTTTCCATTTAAGTGCTCCTCTTTTGCCATTTATTTGCTTGAGCCACTGCAGATACGAGGCATCGTGCCAAACCTACCTTTGCTGTCTCTTATTATTACTAGTAGAAAAGTTGGGGACCTAGCACCCGAGCACTTCAGTTGTAGCTCCAAAGGAAGGAAACAGACGGATGTCATTTACATTACAGCAAATATAGTTTGGATGTTTTCCTCGTTGATGATGGCATGGATAAAGGCTTATCATGTCAGCGCATACATTTTCCACTTCTCCCCACTGATGTTACTCCACATGTTCCGCAAACAAAGTGCTACGTAGACTATTGATGCACACAAACAAACATGGATGTGCACAATGAGATGCTGTAAGATGAATCCAAGCACTGTTAAATTTGAACATAAACGAGTTAACCAATCTTACTAAGTTTGTTAAAATAAAACCAGAGGGTGCTTGTTTGCTTATGTGTATATTTATTTATTTTTACCTCTTAATTATTTTCTTCTTAATTGCATTGGATTTGCCCATTACTGGGCAATAAGTGTTGCTATTGAACTACAACATATCTGTTCCTTAGTTTTTTCAATGTGTTGCTTTGGCTATATACTTCCTTGAGGGGTCATTGTGGTATAAAGAAAAGTATAAGCACACACACACACATGCAAATTTGCACAGCATGTGACTTGATCCCAACTTTGCATGTTTTGGTTATTGCCCAGTTTCAGTATTAGCAGTTTGTTGTGACACACATATATCCATCCTCAAACAAAACTGCTAATTCGCTATCTTGTCGAGCAATAGATAAGAAGACCAAAACCACTTTCATGTCTGTCCGTTCAATATGAAGCTAAAGCAAGATGACGGTTAGTTTATCTTAGCATAAAGACTGGAAACAGCTGGTCTGACTCTGTCTGAACAAAATCCGCCTATACCAGGACCTCTAAAAAAGTCACTAATGAACACATTACAGTATGCCTTGTCTGTGTAATCAATACAAAAACAACAATTAGTTGTTTCACTGGCGTTTACGTGATGGACCTATTTCATGCAGTGACTTAACTTCCTGCAAATCATGGTTAGGTTTCAAGTTTCAGTTTTTGTACAGATTAAACAAATTATATAATGTTTGAATTAGTGAGCTTTAACGGTGCTGGTATAGGCAGATTTTTTTTTTAACTAACAGAGCCAAGCTAGCTGTTTTTCCCTGCATCCAGTCTTTATGCTAAGCTAAGCTAAGCTAAGCTAATCGGCCGCTGGCTGTGGCTTGATACTTACTCTAAAGGCTGTTTTATGCTTCTGTGTCAACTCCACGCGGTAACTACTTTCGGAGTTATGCGTCGGGGTTGCTTTGCATCGCGGTGCATTTAACTGCCATAACGCTAGGGGGTGTGTGGCTCCGAAGTTCAGTGTCGCCTGTGTCTGTGTTCACACACCGAAACGGTACTCAGAATGGCAAACCCCATAGACTGTCATGCTAAAATATGAATCTTATTTTTTGGCCTTTTCTTGCTTAGATTTTGTAAAAAGTATTGAGAAATAGACACAGTAAAATCGATTGACCTAGTTACTATAAGTCTGAGGTTATTTGCGAGGTGACTGCCAGCCAGTTTATGTTATGTTAGCAAGTCTGAGTTTATTTGCAAAGCTTATGTCAGTGAACTAGAATGTTGCTACTCCCCACAGTAGGATGCTTGAAACACAGACTATCAACACACAGGACAAGTTGATCAATCACAGTCCTTGTGGTCTGCGTCGCCTCGACGCAAAGTTAAACATTTTTGGAGGTGCACGTCGAGCTACAGCGGAGGGCTCGGAGGGGGTTCGCGGTGATGCAATAGGGGTACGATTCGACGCAGAAGCATAAATCAGCATTAATTCTCGGCAAGAAAGCTGAATAAGCTTAATACCTAAACACATGGAAGTATTGCCTTAAGATGTAGACAAAAATATTCACCCATACTTTTACATGATGGTGGTCTGATACCCCATATTGCCCACTCACTAAAGCTAATTTGCACATTGAGCGCTGATATTTCATTAGTGAGTGGGCCCCCTACCTTTGAGGCGCACTGGAGCTGTGCTTCAGAGTGCTCAGCTCTCCCACGGCTCACACAACCTCCCCTGCTGAGCCCATCTGCAAGCTGACCCACCCCCCCGCCCCTCACCACCCCACTTATCGGCCCCTCTACTTGCATCAGGCGTGCCCCTGAATCGCCCCACTCACTCTCTCCTTGAGTGTATCTCAGAGCTCTGCCAACCTCCTGCATCACACTTCAAACACACACACATCTGCCGTACACACACACACACACACACTGAGGAGACGAGCGAGAAAAGAGGTCAGTGGGTCTCCTCAAACACAAAGAACCTCTTGAGGAGTACTGACTAGTTTACACTGCACTCAATTATTTGTATTTCATTATATGCTTCTCTGACAATAGGCTTGTAGAAGTGCTGTTGGTGAAGAGCCGTGTGTTAAGACACTGTATCCTCAGACTCTTTATCTTTCAGCCCACCCATTCACCTTCCTCTTCTTTCTCTCTTTGCCACTATCCATATTATTCCATATCAGCCTGGGTTTGTCTTATCCTTTCCTCTTTTTTTATCTTTTAGCGTGTCATTATTACATAGCAACAGCCATCCATTTCCCCCTATCTCTCTCTAGCTTTACTTCTTTTCATCTGCTTCTGTCTATTTTTCTCCCTCCCTTGCCACCTCTAATATCTGGCACATAATCTGGCACACACTCAAGGAGCTAGTGTAGAAATATGAAAAGGAAATACATCATACATAAGATGTAAGCGGTCTCTGAAATATTCCTTGCACTTACCCACATATATTTCTTTGTCTGTGCACAATAAAGTGACCCACTATAGTTATTAATATAGCACAGCAATCACTTCTAAAACCTCACATCCAAATGGCCGAATGCTCTGAAGAAGCTTTTCATATTAGGGTTCATCACCGAGCTACATAACATTTCATAATGAGCAGACTAGTTTCTATTCTCAAGGGTTTACCCAGAATTTCCATGGCTGACTGATTTGTACGTGAAAAAATGTACCTCCAAAAATATATAGTGAAAAGGGATAAAAACACTGGGTTGAAAATGTTCAGTATGGAGAACACTATGGTGCTATATCTTTATGAAAGCCCTTAATGCTTCACCAGCTGCCAGTGCTTAATATACTCTAATTCCTGGCCCTACTTTGTGACTTAAATCAACTTCAAATATGCACTGCAAAGACTGCCTTTAAAATAAAAATTTAATTCAAAGGTGATATTTTAAAGAGAGACATCTCTTCAAATTTACCATTTAATTTCCCCAGAAAACTTTACACATTCTAAATAATACAATAACTTTTTAATTACTGAAAGACAATGCATTGAAAACAACAGTATGTTTTCATGTCGCACACATGATAAATGATTGGCAACCCCAGTCACACATAAATGTAATTGAAAACAGAACCCAGAGGCTCATTCACAAGAATCCTCCAAATTTCATTCTTCCTAATATGCTATTCTATGATAAGTAAGGGGTAGGCAAAGTGTTGCACATCTTGTTGCTCATGAATTATAATCTATTTGACAGCCTCACACCATCGCAGAAGATGCTGTGAATCTGGCATAATATTTTCATACCAAATGAAACTGTATTGCTGAAGGATTAGATGGCAGTTAGTGGCCAATGTTTTATTAAAATCCTGCGAAATTGAGGTGAAATTTTTTTTTGCATGTTGCAAGGGAAAAGCTATATTTCAACACACAGCAAATGTTTTTTTTTTATCAATCATCCATCAATAGGCTATATATATATATATATATATATATATATATATATATATATATATATATATATATATTTAAATGATCCATACCTCTGTCTATGCATCCATCCTAAAATCAGTTCTTACCTGTGCACATCACCGCGCATTCACATATAGTTTTTTTGCTTCACCTATGTGAGGAGCAAAGTTCACCCAATTAGCTTCAAACACAGCTGAGCTCCCTTCTGACAGGGGCCTGGCACCATCACAGACACAATATCATCCTCACTATATTTTGTGGTGGAAAAAAAATATATTACACATCACATGCCTGACAGACCTGGCACCCATAGGCCTCCACCCCTATCCCTGTTTTTTCTTGTCTTCTTCACCCTTCGTATGGGTCTTTGTCTGTCACTATGTCGCTTCCCTTTCTCCCCTTCTTCCTTCCCTTTCCTCCCTCTCTTGTTGTCACCTGCATTCACCGCCTACACAGCAGTTGGCTGTACGTAGCAGCACCGTGATAACACAGAGGGCCCGGACAGTCAGACACCTCATTTATCAGCTCATACTCTAGTTACTCGCCGTAAAGCCACAGCAATCCTTCAACAGGCAACAGGCTTCTGACTTTCTGTAAACTACTTGATCAGTTTACACAAATTAGGATATGAAATCTGGTGAAAAGTCATTACAACTAAAAAAAAATGTTTTGGCTTTTAAATAAACATTCAGACCCAATTATATTTTTCAACCCTGTCTCAAGTCCTCTACGCATGTATGTATATCAGTATTCAAAGTGATTCCCATCCATGCTACCACAGTAAAGAAATGTTAATGCATCCATTCACTTTTGATATTCAGATTTTAAAACTAAAGGAAAACATGACACAAAGGATGTTGGAATATTTAATAATGTAATTTCTGTTCCCCTCCTCCCAATATTCTCTTGATATTCAAATGAAGCCAGTTATTAGGGAGATTTTACCATCTAGTCATCAGTAGAGGTGTCTGCGCGGTGTTCCATCAGTATGCAAATCTTTTTAGTTCAGAGCACCCATGGTGTCATTACTGTAACCTCTTATGTAAAGAGTTAGCTGTGTGAAGAACAGCCAGTTGTATCTGATATTCCTCTTACAGAAAAAACGAAGCTGGGTTGTGAAGTGGTGAAGTGATAATGTATGCTGCGCAAATCAACCTCTCTAATTTGTTGCTAAATTGGAACAGATACAAATTTACACGACATTGGTCTACTGAATTTTGTTGCTGCAATTGCTGTCCTCAAATGCTTTTATTAAAGGTCCCATGGCATGAAAATTTCACTTTATGAGTTTTTTTTAACATTAATATGCATTCCCGTAGCCTGCCTATGGTTCCCCCAGTGGCTAGAAATGGTGATAGGTGTAAACCGAGCCCTGGGTATCCTGTTCTGCCTTTGAGAAAATGAAAGCTCAGATGGGCCAATATCTACAGACACAGAAATGGCACATACTAAGGAAAACTCATTGTGGGACTGGCTCTAGTGGCTGTAATTCTGCACCAGGGCTGAATTTTGGGAAAGAGACTTCAGATACAGTATTAGGGGACCACTAAGGCCTATATAAAAGCATCCAAAGAGCACTATGTCATGGGACCTTTAAGGAATGGATGCCAGACTAGATCTTAATCTCTTTTAATAAGCCGAGTTTGTGTCTCAAAAAACATAAATTTGTTTCATAAATAAAACATTGGTTAAAGATTACTTGAATAGTCACTTCAGTTCTACTACATCTACCACAGCAACGTTATCTTACATGAGCTGTTTTAGTTTTTCCTAATTGTCTTTAACTTCCAGGATGTTCCAGGATTACATGAAATTTAATTTCCTGTATAGTGCACATTAAAGGGCCAGTCCACGCAAATGAAAAATTATCATTTACACATACCTCTCGTGGTATCTGGCTTAGATGATGATTTTGGTTTCATGTGCTGAGTTTTTTTTTTAAGGTAACTACTTCTGAAACTGTTTCATTTGAATACAAAATAGGGAATGGACTAGTAGAACGATATTCCATTTCAAACTGTTCATGCCATGATCTGCAAATTATTCACAGTGGAGCCATATTTCAAATTTTTTTTTTTTCATTTTTCAATACTTTGAGCACCACAAATGTAATTTATTCACCCCATTGTACTGGAGAATGAAAATTTAAGAGACAGATATTTCAAATCTTTGCTGCCTAAAACTAGAATCACGTTTATAAATTAGCCGGCCGATCTAATATAAATTATATTAGCTTATCACATCTGCATTCAGTATTTTTATTTTTCAAGTGTAAAATGTCCTGCTTATAGTTATTGGATTTTTTAACTCCCAAATGTATCCTTATTGGCATATTAAAATCCACCATTAGTAGATGTCTACTAAAACCCCCAAAATCTGCATGGCTTGATACTACTAGGGCTAAGATGTATGTTTTATTTAAAGGTGCTCTGTGTAGTTTTCTCGTAAACAAATAAAAGTTTACGCTCAGTGGAAAAACGCATGGGTTTTAAGCTTAATAAAAATGTTTTTTTGATAATTCAATGCGGTAATGCCACTAACAGAGAAAACTATTTTATAGAGAGCTAATTACTGAATGTAAATACTTTAAATGGCTGTAGCAAAAACGGTAACCAAAAATCGGGGCTTGAGTTCATGAAAATCAGGGATTATAACAAAGGATTATAACTTCAAGATATGGCAGAACCTTCAACCCATAACAAGGCATTTCATTCCTAACTGTATCTGAAAAACAAAAAGACCAATTATGGACACCTGGTTTCATAGGACAGCTGCTTCTTGCAGCAGGTCCATTTAATGTGAGTTTAATGTAGGCTACTTTCATTTTCAGAGATCTTCAATGTGGGGGTCCCCTAGGGGGTCCTCAGAGTTACTGCAGGGGGCCGCCAAATTATTGTTTGATAATTTTTGTTGTCTGAAAATATGCATTAACATGAATCCAGCATATTCTTGGCGAAGAAAAATTAATCTGCCTTTTCATGATTTCTCTTTTTATTAACACACATTGATTATAGGCTTACTATAGTTAAGGTAGCCAGTAGCCATTCACAGATACAGTTAAGCTTAAGGATTCTTGGTTTCAGTGTGTTACATGTTTTTTATGTGAAGGTTGCCCAAAATAAGTCAGGACACATTTAGTGACTGGTTAAACAGTGGCAACCACAGACTCGGGGCGATTCTGCAGCGCCGCCCAAACATCATCAGAGTCGACTTCTCCCTCATTCTCGGTTCCACCCTCTGCTACGCCGCATTGTCCATCCATCCATCTGATTGACAGGTTATGAGCCAATCCCTGCATAAATGACTCCGACACACTAGGAATCTAGACCAGCTGGGTTCAATCAATCTCACTTAAACTATTCTCCCTCGCAACCACGCTCTCTAATACTGAGACTGCGGAGAGGGCACTTCCACAGTAATGTTATCAAATATTTTCTGGAGGGATGGGGTGATCACTCTCCTGAAGAATAAAGGGGAGGTGGAGGGGAGAGAGGAAAAATGAAAGGTAATTGTGCTTTTTATTTTTGTGTTTGGATCGTGAAAGCAATCATGGACAAGTCATGAACAAAGGGTAGGGCGGTACAGTAGGTACAGTGTCAAGACATCAGTTAGGTACGAGGAAAAACTCATAACAGCAGCTATGATTCTGTTAATAGGGGTGATAAAACTGAACAGATATAGATATCTGTGTTTGGGCTGAGCACTGTGGCACTGTGAAACCCCTCAGGCTTGTGTCATAACAAACATTGTATTGACATTGCTTCCTCTGCTGAGGGTTCGCTCCCTTTGTTCCAGGTCTGGTGTCATGAGGAACGTAAATTTACCCACAAACCCTCAGTGGTGAACAAGTGAACTTTCATTATTGCCAATTCTGTCGACCCACAAATAACTTCACACAAGAGACAGAATGATTGATACTCTTCATCATCTCTGCCCTCCCCTCCCACACACACACACAGTTCAATTCCAAATAACTGTAAAGCTGTATCACCCATACCAAGGAACTCACCAATGGAGCAACACGAATGATCCACAAACACCACAGAACCTTATGCATTTTTGAGTTCAGACCAAATGAAAAAGAGAAAAACAACAGAAGTCCATCCTTGCAATCTTTTCACAAAGCTAAACAGCAGGGCACACGTGCAACTTGTATTTCACAGAGGAAACATCATCCCAGATAAATGTTCTTAATTTCAGCCTCTCATTATAATGAATCGGATCCCCCCCCCCTTCACAGTACACAGCTTCCCAGCCTTCATTTCACTGTCCTTTTCCTGAGGTTACTACCAGTCAGCATCCTTCTCTACTGCTGAATAGTCATCATTTTTGTAGCCACAGCGGTATAATCGGCCCTGATCAGGAAGCCCCCGGACTCTGAACGAAGCACTTTAATGCAGAAAAGCCCAACAGCTACAGTCTCATTTTCTGTTTTCAGGAGGGGAAGGGGAAGGGGGCGGCACTCGTATGGCACAACAGCATTGATGGTTGCTCACAGACCCCTCTAGTCTGTGTACATTTCAGTAGGGCTTCAAATTTATCACATCAAAGACACAGCAAATTGCTACATAATTCAGTTTAGAAAAATTCTGCCAAGTCTGCACAAAAAAAGGTGAGGGGAGGGGAAAAAACACTGTCTTAATTTCACCCAAAAATAAAGCCTTTATTGCACACGGTTATTCAAGGCGTTTATGTTGATGAGAACAAAAGTTTTTAAGGCAAAGTCTGGTTCAGTTTCGCCTCCCTTTATACGTGATGACGACCACCTGATTTCATCTACCGCTCAGCGGAGATGACAGTTCCCACGATGCTTTGCTCAAACAGCTTAGCTCAGCAACCAGGAAAAAACTGAGCCGAGACTCCAAAGACACACCCAGGAATACAACATCTGGCTTAGTTTCCTTATCTGTCCCATCGTATTCATCCACACAGACATTCACCCCGCAATTTAGACTTTGTCTTCGAATTCTATCTCCCCTGACATTTAGGTACAAACTTAGTTTATGATGGAGCCGTATGTGATTTAATATTACCGGGTGACATAATGCATTTAACAATGCACCTGGGTAAATGTTATCAGTGAGGAATGGCTCATAAAGTGTCATCAGTCTGCGGTAGGGACACACAAGTGTGAGATTAGGTGACGTCAGAGATGAGTAACTGACCTGATTAGACCACTTTGATAAACACTGAGAGGATTGTCTCTCATACTAACCTCCTCTCTCTACCTTGCATTGCCTCGCTCGTTAGCTGCCTGAACAGTACCGCATGAGAACATTTGCTTATATTTGAAATCATCCCCTCCTTCACACAGATTGAATTAGTGCCAGAAGAAGAAAATAGCCTGACAGAAACAACAGATGTGCAGCATTTTCGTGCAGTCCTTCGGGAACCATCTAATTTCTAACCTCTGTGTTTGTACATCCCACCATCTCTTAATGCCCCTAACATACTGTGGGATGACGGCTAATATAAATGAAAAATACATTATTCATATTCGCACAAAGCCATCTAAGAGTGTGGTTGCTCTGCCAGGATGCTTTATCCGCGCTCAGAAAGGCAAAGAAAGACAAAGCATGCCTACGCAATTTATTATCAGTTTTATTGATTTATGGGTTGGGTTGGGATGTCTGCAACTGTATTGTACCCAGAACCTATTTTTTTCCGCTTCCAAAATAAGTTGTGCATGGCAAGTCAAAAGCCTGACTGTTTTTCCACCTTTTCTTTTAAAAGGACGCACCTGAATAACAATGAGCACAAAATGACGACAGTGAGGAGTCACATTTAAAAAGGTGGTGTGGTGAAACAAAAGAAAAAAACATTAACTCTGTCTTCCATGCTATAATGTGATGTATGACTCAGCTGGAGAATTTCATGTAATGATTCAGCATGTTGATCAAAGGCTTGTACAACAGTGCGTGATCCAGAAATATTGCAGCGAAACCGAGAAAAGACAGCAACGCAGATCAATTACTCCACAGCTCCATGTTGTGCATTCTGGCATTCTACCTTCGGCTACGGCCCATACCCCTCACTACATCACAGCAAAATCACCCCCTGCCACTCTCTACAACAGGCAAGAAAAATATGCATTCTTGTCAGATACACTTTACTCACTCTTATTGTCTTAAAACAATGAAAAGAAAACAATTCTGTGCATTTCCAAAGACATCTCAGAGGGGAGTTTTTCAACCTCTCTGTCGTATTTCAATATCGCTGTGCGATTCATGGGGAAGGCCCACCAGGAAGACATGTAAATTATTAAGTAGAGACTTGGTCACGAGGGGTTGTAGCTACAAAATGAGCAATTACTTTCTTCCTCCTGGGACTGGAGGCTGTTTATGGCATTGGGTCAAAGGGGAAGACGAGCTCCGCAGGACAAACTAGCATCAAATCCATCCATTACTGATTCATCATATACAGCCTGGGCTGATATAAGATGGGACAACCTTTATATGAATAGTATGATGCTATTACACATGAGCCAATGTTCTCCATAATATATCCAAGAAATATGTTGTAGATATGAACATGAAACATCATTAACCCTTGATGTCAAGTAATCTTTAATTTGTTCTTGTTTTAAAGGGGGACTGGTCAACGATGTGTGCCCAAGATTGTCCTCCTCTTTTGTTTTCTTTTACCCCTCTTCTGTTATTTTGACACTCACTACAAGTGATTACAGGTAGGAGCTGGAAAAGGTCACCTGTTTATTTCTGGTGAGCGGAGTTGATGGAGAGGACTGACATTTACATTTGGACAGGTCAAAGGACAGAAGGTGAGGCTGATTTAAAGTGTTGGAAATCATGATCTTTGCACTGAACATGAAAGGTTTATGGTGTTTGTTTTGTGTGCCATGTACAGAGAGTCAAAGGAAAGCATTGGAAAAGTGTCAGCGACTCTCAATCAGTTTCCACCATCGGCAAAAAAAAGCCCAGAAAGCAAAGATAACGTCTTTGTCAGTGGGTTAGAGCTGGGAATGCGAACAAAGCCATGACGTTACATAAATATTTGCACAAATTCAGCGTCTAAAACGGGAGAAAAGTAATCCAGACATATGGTGCTATTTAATCCATCTTGTTAAAGCAAACCTTGTAAAATCAGGCATCTGTTTCTTTAATAGGCTTAAGGAGAAAAGACCTTGCCCCAACCATATCCACCCACCTCCCTCCACCAACCTCAGGTGTTTTGTGCATGTCAATGTGTCTGCAGCGACAGCGATCTGTTTCCTTAATCAGAAGCAAATCTTGTTTTCGATAATTAGCTGACAGACAAAAAGGAGAGAAACCTCATTTTCCTACGAGGCTCGACGCCGCTGCACGATCGATATAATGAATGTCTAATGGCAAGCCTGTTTGACTCCACCAGGAAGATGGTAATGTAGAATTAAAAAACATGTCAGATCTATCACATGTTTGACTCCCGCTACCCTTTGAACAGCTTGTCAGGATTCTCCCTAATAAACATACTCTGCAGATGTGTTAAGTCATGTGCAGTAAACAATTCAAAGGGGAGCTTTATAAATCATCTTTCTTGTAAATATTTTGTCAATCTGACAAATCATACAAAAGCCAACTGAAGAAAGAAGAAACCATAGCTGGCTTTGCTTTAGTATCACAGTCATCTTTTGCATACCAACAAAAACCTTTCACTTCAGTTCCTCTGCTGTTCAGTGCTTGTTCTCTCACTGTTATTGTCTGTTTCTTTATTCCATTCAACTTTACAGTATCTTCTGCACTTTTGCCCGTGGTGACAATGCTGAGTGTAGATAACCCACAATGACAGAAACCCCCCGGAATCCAGCACGTGAGACAAAATCGTAAATGCTTATGCATCTTCAGGGATTATCGGCTTCTGATTAATGCAGTCATCTCACAGCATGCTGAAAGGAGTATATTGGGCCTGGAATAGACATCCAGAAAAAGCAGTAGTGATGCAGAACTAATTAAAGGTGGTAAAAGGTGAATATGATTTGGGGGATCTGTCAGTAATTGGGCACATGAAAGATACTGGCAGGGTGCAGAAGCTGCTGCTGCTCTCCCTTATTAGGCTCTAATGTGAAAGTTTATGTGTTTCAAGCAGGTGCCCAGATGCCTGGAGAAGGGGTATGACATGGCCTCCTATTCCCCTCCTAGGGTGGGAGCCCCACAGGGCTGTTTGTACAGTAAGTGTTAGGAACATCACTTCCTCTCCTCAGTGTTAATGGCTCAGAGAGACAAAGACCAAGTTCACAGGAAATCGACTGGAGCAAAGTATTCTGCAACAAAGATCTGGAAGGACTCAGGATGTTTTGGGAAATACACTTATTTGCTTTCTTGTTGACAGGTAATTAAAACAGGTGGTTAGCCTGGCATCCTAGCATAGCACAAAGACTGGAAGCACCCCAACACACACACATACAGCCAGGCTACCTGTTTCCCTGTTTCCAGTCTTTATGCTAAGCTAAGCTAACCTTCTTCTAGCTTCATATTAGTTGTATGGATCTAACTCTCGACAAGAAAGCATATATAAGCATATGCATATTGTCTTATATTTCTGAACTATTCCGTCAAACAAAAATATCCTCCAAAATAGCCTAAATAGAGAAATGGGAAGAAAAATGACTGTGTCTGTTACTTTTCATGGTACAGCTGTCTCACGTTCAACCTAACCATAACTTTGATATTGTGGTTCATGGTTGGTGACAAGACTGGCTTATTTTACTGAAAATGCTCTTAGGTCACATAATCAGCCACATCTTATTGCAAGTAGTGGGAATATACACCCATTAGGTGGCACCTCCCAGTAGAGTGTGCTATACTGACATCTTCCATCGGCCATATCTTCCATTATATTCCCATTGGGAAAGTCTGTATGGGGATGTGCCATGTGGTATGATCTAAGGGTTCTGTAAACATTGCATATATTCTAGCCTTACAGTTTTCCAGTTGTTTTAAAACTGCTGCATTGTAGCTGATTAAAATTCAACAGTGATAGCAGAATATTTGTGCATCATGCTGCAGCAGCATGAAAGTCTCTTATATAAAAATCTATTGCCTAATTAACTGTCGTACTTGAATTAATGAAGTGAGCTGAAAAATATCTTTGAAAAGGCATTGCTGCATTCAGATTCGAAAGAGATAACGTGTATGGTAACTAAGACATACTTTGCTCCTATCAAGTGCTATAGGTCCTAACACCTGTCAATCATAGAAACAGATCATAGAGTAGTAGACTGTTATACTCTGTTGAGTTTCAATAGATCCTCTTAATATCATGTACTACACTCACTATATTTTTTTGTTGCTAAACAGCAGGATTGTAGCCCAGTTAATGCTGAATAAAATCTTTTTTGTTTTGCCAAACAGGACTGCTCTTCGCCTTAATTGAAACTCACACTATTAAGGCTAATGGCAGCTGTTATGGGTTCTTGAAATGCCCTCAAGTCTTATTAGCTTCTCAGTCTTTTTTCCCATCCTGTGGTTTTTATTTTTACTCTTCACTTACCAAGACACAGATAGTTAGTTTACAAAGTTTCAGAGGATTCATTTATTGTTTAATCGCCCCCTGAGGATACAGGTGTCAGCTTGGATCTTATCGGCTCTTGCATAATGAGTAAAAATGATGGAGCTGGGTTGGATCCTGCAAAGGTCACACTATCACACCCTTTTACAGAAACAAATGGAATTAATGAAAGCTGTTTGTCTGGACCCCCTCGACTCTGTCCCCCATCCCTGTGTTGCACTCCCTTAGCTCTCCGTTATTCTCTCTCCCTCTCTCTGTGACATACTGCATTCACTGTCATTGTCTCTCTTGCACCAGATCCTCTAACTTTGCAACTTTAACATCACAGCGAGCAAATTGCACATATTTATAAGCTGTTTCAGCAGTGTCTCTGTCTCTCTTTCCCAGCTGAGTTTCATAAAATCCATTTAATAAAGCCAGACATCATCTTGGAAGGAAAAAAATAAAAATTAATGGCTTTTGTATACAAGGAAACAACAGATAACAATAAAACGTACCACGGAAATGAAACGTGATTGGATTATTTCCTGCAAATGTATTCTCAGAGTGGGGTAAGATATTGCAGCCTCTAATATAAACAAGAATTCAGCAAAGTTTGCACTGCTGGGAGTTTCACCGCAGATGAGAAAGAACAAAGGTAGGAAACAGCTTTGAGGCAGAGGAGAGGGCATGACAACTCAAACATTGTATTTCCTGCCCAAAGTTTTTTTTATCTAAAGTACTGCATTCTTAAAGGTATAGAAAACAAGGCTCATGAAAGTGTCTGACATGGATAGCCAGCACATCACAGCTGAGTAGCACAGAGACTCACAATTCAGTGCTTATCAAATTTCCCTCTGGTCCAGCATGAAAGGAATGCACACCTAGCGTAGCATGAGTTTTTCTAAGCATGTGGTAGCCTTCCTCCGCAGATCAAAAGATTGTCTCCGAACCCGGACAGAGGGACAGAGGAAAGCCTCGAGGCCATGCCACCCTCAAGCTGTTTGCTACATGGGAATCAGATACTGATGTTTTCTCAATGGACCCTGCACTGTTGTCATCCATGCACAATGAATTTGAGCTGTCATAGAGAGGATTATTTCAACTGAGAAAGGGAGGATATCTGAGTGAAGGTTTTTCACTGGGTGTTTACAAAAGATAGGAAAAAAAAGAAAAGAGAAAGCCAAACGACTCTAAAGAGTTGAATCATCCAGTCGATATTCTGGGATTTCACCTGGGGGGTGCTCTGCTGTTGTGTTTTGCACTACTGACTCACAGTATGTGTATGGAACACTGCTAAGATTGGACTTGTGTATGTTTTCTTCAAAAACAAATCTAGTTCGTAATTGGCAGATGCAAGGGGTGAAATATCGACTGTGTTTGTGTGCACATGTGTGTGTGTGCAAATGTGTTTTATGTCTGTGTGTGTGTGTGTCTGTGTGTGTTTGTTTTTGGCTGCCATCCTGGCTTCATCTCAGTGTGCTACCAAGGAGACATAAGCCACTTCCATCTGCCTCATGTTCCAAGTTTCTTTGTGTTCCTAATAAAAGACAGGAAGTTGAATTGAAATCAAATTTTCATCACCACACCGATCTCTAATTAAAGTATAACTGCAGGGAGATAACTTTTTCTCAACTTCACTGACTGACATAAATCATGCTAGAGCATAAAATAAAATATGAAGATACTGTATACTGCCCATACTACAGACATGTATCAGATAGACAACATGAAGGCAAGATTTCTTTAATGATTTGTGTTTTGTTGCTGTTATAACTTCGTGCCACAATTACATCTGTTTTGCAGATGTAGTCATACTGATTGGCAGACAAGTGTGTGAAGTCTGTGGTCCAGTGGGAAGGGACCATGAACCCTAGGGTAGGACATACAGAATAGGGTGGCATGAGATGAGATGGACAACAGAACTGTCTCACTACAACAACAGCAGTTGATAATCTGAAGAAGAAACCACATATACGGCAGTCATTGTGTGCACACCTACACGTATTCTGTGGTTAAAGGAGAACTCCGCAGATTTTTACACATCAAATTGTTTTTGCAGGTGTTGGGTAGTACTAATGTGACATTTTTTTTTATAAAGCCTGTTGTAGCTCCAGATGGAGCTGCATGAAGTGATGTCACTTGAGGTAATCTCAGTTGGGGCTAAAAACTGAAAGTTTTAAAATAAGAATAAAGAATCTGGGAGTGTGGAGTTAAAAAGCAGTGATCTTGAGATGAGATGAGAACTCTGTAGCCCGCTCCTCATCTCTGCTTGAGGCTAGCAGCTCGGGGCTACATTAGCTGCTACTAGCATAATACATTCAAATCTCCGACTGGCAGCTGAGTTGAATTGTGTGTAATGTAGGTGCCAGGTTTTGACAAGGACACAAAATACATGGAATGAAAAAGACAATATCACTGGTTCTGATGCCTTGATTTTGATTGTTTTTTTCAATTAAATTTTTTAACTGAGTCTGAGTTTAACTGAGTCTGACATTGTTATAGAGTAAGAGTGCAATGATAAATTGGTGGAGAATTAAATCTACAACTAGTGGGAACTATTTGCTGTAGAGTGTCAAAGCTACGGTGGCCCTGAAGTGCAAATCACGACAGCAAATAGGAAAACACGACAACAAATCATAAAGCACAACGGCAAATAGGAAAACACTTCAACAAATCATAAAGCACAACGGCAAATATAAAAACACTTCAACAAATCATAAAGCACAACGGCAAATATGAAAACACTTCAACAAATCATAAAGCACAACGGCAAATATAATGCTTGTCTTTTGCTTTTCCCTCTCCTCATCTCTCCCTTCTGGTGATGCTAGGGCAGCCTCCGTTTGTTCCTTAGTCCCCTGTTAAAAGACAGCAAACACAAGAAAAAGATATTTACCGTTATGAATGCTATAATGGAACGTTATACTTGTTACATGGGAAACTACACATACATTTTAGCTTTCATTTAACGTTGCTAGTGAAGTTTAAGGAAAATTCCGGCGCAAAATGAACCTAGGGGTTACTAACAGATGTGTACCCACTCTGTCGTTCTGTGGGATATGTTTTCATGCTAATCGAATGTGTTTGTAGCTTGAAAGAAGCTAGCGCGGACCGCTGATTAGCTTACAACGCTAGTATTCGGGGCACAGGGAAAGTAAAAACAAATCGCTATTTTGTACCATTAAAAAGGCTCAAATATAGTTAAACTTAAACGGTAGCATAATAAGGGTCCCTACATGTTAACAGAAGCATTTCTAAGTGTACAGACAGTTTATTGAAGGAAGAGCTGCGGGAGCTCCATGAAAGGGCTACGAGAGAGAGAGAGAGCTACCAGTAGTAGCTAGTAGGTAAGTACAGCCCTGTTTATCAGAGGGGAAATCTTCAGACTGTACAAAACACTCTTGGGTGTTGCGACGCAACAGGTCCCACTCCATGCAACACAGACACTCCTGTCTGGTGGCCCTAGCTTCACAATGTCCGCAGGTACACCACCAGTTCCCCAAAGTACGAGGCTGTGTTGCGGCATTGACTACTCTCGCTCTATCTTAGCCCTTTCACGGAGCTCCCGCAGCTCTTCGTTCAATAAACTGTCCGTACACTTACAAAGTTCTCAATGCTTCTGTTAACATGTAGGAACCCTCATTATACTACCGTTGAATTTTGGTGATATTTTGAGCCTTTTTACTGGTACAAAATGCCTTTTTATTTTTACTTTCCCTGTGCCCCGAATAACACTAGCCATCCTGCAGCTACAACTGATAAACACACCGATTTCTAAATCTCTGCTAACGTTACGCATATACAGTAACGGCTTATAAAAACAGATGAAAATGCCACCGGACATTAAACTTTACGAACACAAATGGCTTAAAGACAGCAACCCAGCTAGCTAGCAGCCTAAATGTTAGCTAGTTGATAGGTTCAGTTAGCTTACAGTTTTTTCCAACTGCTTACACACGTTTTCAAAACTATGTCTCCTTTTTTCAAAACTCTACACACAATTCCCAAAACTGCACAAACAAAATGCTAAATACCTCACATCGCCTTCAAAATGAAACACTGCATTCAAAATACCATAAACACATCTCAAAATGAAGCATTTGCATCAACTGGCAAACACTTTTTTCATAATAGTAAATTTTTGGATATACCATGTACACACTGTTGTTCTAAATCTAAAGCTCTTTTGTCTCTCATAGGCTTATATCTACATTTACAATGTTCTAGAGAGGAAGGGGGCGGATTGTATACACTGTGTAAAACAAAGTCATTAGAAATAGTT
The DNA here is from genome assembly GCF_010015445.1 of Perca fluviatilis. Lineage (NCBI taxonomy): Eukaryota > Metazoa > Chordata > Actinopteri > Perciformes > Percidae > Perca > Perca fluviatilis. The sequence goes on along the minus strand of NC_053133.1, from coordinate 14,283,584 downwards.
ATTAGATAGTTGCATGCAGTAGGTACGGCCACTGTAAAGCTACTCAAGATGGGCATCGGCTCTCAGGTCAACCGCGCCATTGATCACATGATGAATAACTGTGGTCCTGATCTCATTAGAGATGGCTTTCTTTCTGCCTTTTCTTTCTTCTTTTTTTTCTTCTGTTCTCTCTTTTTTCTTCTTCTTTTCTTTTTTTTTTCTCTTTGTTATCTTTCCCTTTCTTTTTGTCTCTCCCTCCTCCTCCCCTTGCTTTCTGTCTATTGTTGGCATCCATTGTTCAAAACAGGTCATCTGACCTTTGACCTATGTATAGGCCTATACTAAAGCAGTGATTGGTTAGTGTTCAGTTATGACATAATGTGTTTGCATATGTGAGGAGTGTGTGTGTGCCCTGGTAAGTAAGTGTAGCATTTTGATTGGTTGTGTTTAGAAAAGGAAAGCAAGTCACTTCCTGTTAGATTTTTGTGTCTTAGGTAGAGAATTGTGTGTAATGTTTTGAAGAAAGTGTTTTATGCAATTGAAAACTGAGTGAAAGGCTGAGAAATAGTTTATGGTTTTGGAGATTTGCTGTGTAGTTTTGCACTTTGAGTGAGAGGTTTCAAAAATCGTGTGACATGAAAAGATTTTGTGTGTAAGCTGTTGGAAAAAACTGTAACGTTAGCTCGGGGTGTATCTACCTAATTATAACAGCAATTGGTACCAGCATTAAAGTGTTAAGCTTTACATTGATGTAACACATTAACTGTGATAACACATGTACTGCAAACATTAAATATACTTACATTTAAATGATAATTGTGCCATCAGCGATGCCGCTCCAACCATGGATGTCCCGCTTAGGTCCACCATTGTTTTTTTTTAACGAGCCGGCAAAGCCGCGCGCGCATAGGATTGTGGGTGATTTGGGAGCGCGAAAGACAGACAGTCCGTCTGTCCAATCAGGAGGGTCCGTCCTCTCCTAGATAGGCCCTACCTTTTCCGGTAGAAGTTAATGTCATTGTGTTTTGTGATTTGTTGAAGTGTTTTCATATTTGCCGTTGTGTTTTATGATTTGTTGAAGTGTTTTCATATTTGCCGTTGTGTTTTCCTATTTGCCGTTGTGCTTTATGATTTGTTGAAGTGTTTTCATATTTGCCGTTGTGCTTTGTGATTTGTTGAAGTGTTTTCATATTTGCCGTTGTGCTTTATGATTTGTTGAAGTGTTTTTATATTTGCCGTTGTGCTTTATGATTTGTTGAAAGTTTTCCTATTTGCCGTTGTGCTTTATGATTTGTTGAAGTGTTTTTATATTTGCCGTTTTGTTTTCCTTTTTTGTCGTTTTGTTTTCCTATTTGCTGTCGTGATTTGCACTTCACGGCCACCGTACAAAGCCCCTGAAAAGTATTTCTTTAATATTCATGACTATTCAAAGTTTGAAGTTTGGAAAAAAACATCATTAGTTAATAGTTATTTATTCATATGTATTGTTAAAAGCTCCAAAACTCCAAATCTAGACTGTGTGGGTGAGGTTTGATCAGATTTGATTGGCAGCTGGCAACATGAGCAAACAACCCCACAACTGTATAGTTAGTGATATCACTTTTTAAACTGAGCCCCACTCTTTAGCCAAAACCTTTGTGTTCATGTGGCCCCATTGCTCATTATGAGGAGCTGAGGCCGGTATGAAGGATGCTTTGTTTTCTAGCACTCAAGTGACTTGACTTCTGGCCAGTTGCATTAAACCAATTCATCCACTTACTGTTACTAGAGTGGCTGTAGGTGGAGCTGTCTCCTAGAACAGGGTTGGAGATTGTTTAATCAAAATATGCACCATCCTGTGGTTATTTCCCTCTCAATGCACCAAAGGAACAGAACGGGTCACTGATCAGATAAACAAATGAACAAGTTCAGGGTTTAGTTCTGAGTTAGAATCTGTCTAATTAAGATCCTTGTGGGAGTGATTAAGTACAACTAAGATATGAAACAATATGCACACGAAAGTCTTATCTGCACTTAGATTTGGTTCTGTTTGACGTAAAATAACCATAGTATGTTATAATTTTGTTATTACTGCAGTCCACTGTAGCAACTGCATAAGAGTCCATTTCTACACTGAAATCCTCAGTTGACCAGAATGAAATGTGTCCATGGGACTTGCAGTGTATGATGTAGGCTAAGGTCTGAGACACTTGTTTTTCTCAACTATAAGAACTCTCATGCTGATTGCTGTTTCCACAAACACATGCAATCAACAGCTGGATGCAATAGGTTCAAATATACCTTGTGCTTGTTTATGGCCTGACGTGGGAAGTCAGTGGTGGTAAGCACATCATTACCAGCCTCCGTGCATTCAGGCTACCGAGGTGCAGAAAACATGTCTGTGTTTGTTTGGCTGCACTAGAAACTTTTAATTTCAATGGTTTAAGCAGCCATTGTTACTGTATTGATATGTGCATTGATATAAAAATATATCTTCATCTAAATACATATACAAATGACACTGTCATAGGATTAAGTCATGTAAAGTAACTGTTAACTTTGTGGACAAACATCTTCATTTGACATCATGTCATTTGAGAATATTTGCTGAAGGTTCCAATTGTATCATTCCATGTCGTGAAAAGAGATTTTAAAGTTCAGACTTATGATCAAAATCACACTTTTCAGTGAAGTCAAAAGGCACATTGGTTGAAGTAGTATTTCATTTTTAAAATCAAAGGGACGTAAATGAGGCAGGTTCACCGGATGGAAGAAGTGGGGCAGGGATCACTAAAAGAGGCCTAATATGTACATATAATAAAGATTGCTGATGGAATCCATAGATCCACTGGGAATATTGGGATAAGGGGTGTCAAAGCATTTATTGAATTCAACAGCAAGCAGCCAATAAAAAGGTTTAAGGCTGTGAGGGGCCTTTTATAGCACTGATAAATATTATGAAAGTGATTGACAGCTACAGTTTTGGACGCTTATAGATGGTTGCAAATATAGAAATACTTGGCTGACTGTTTTGTTGGCCTGGTATCATGTCGCAAGGATGGTGCAATTGACTACTGAAAAAAAGAGTAGCGTGTTAACCATCTCAAATATGGCCTTTGAAATGTCAGCACAGTTCCTCACTTGGTCCAAAATGCACAACATTTGGCAGGCATGTTTGTAATGCTTTCCAAGACACTATTGCCATGTTTGGTGCTGATCTTCAAAAAGCAGCTCAGTTTACAATCAACACTGATAAGGACCCAAATTGACCAAATTTCATCCACAGGACTGTAGAGGGTTTGGGCGTCTCGGGGGTCCTGCTGTTCTTGCAGGTTCACTGACTAGTTCCATCTGAATTGAGCTTTACATTGATGGGCACTAACTTCAGGCCAGTTTTATATTAGGCCACATCCATTTCTACACAGTCTAACAAAGAGGTGTGGGGGTCATACACAAGGCATGTAACTGTCAAAGCAGATAAAATGTATTTTACTTGGACAAATGTTGCCAAATCTGCACCTTGCTGGTCCTGGGAGGTTGCTTCCATGGGAGACATTACAATGTCAATCCATCCTTAAAACATTTCATTAAACCCCAAAAACCTGCTGCTGACGCTATGGGCAAAATTCAGAGGGTCACTTAAGTCAGAAGGGTTTATTCTCTGGGGATCATGAATGCCTGCATAGCATTTCTTGACATTTATCAACAATATAGAAATATACTGGATTTAGATATTGGTGTTTTTCAGTTTTGAGCTAATCCTCTTTATGACAAGAATGTATGTACTGTATGTTTTGTGGCAAGGCCATTGTAATGAAACAGGTTGTCTACTGATGTCAGTGGTGAGAAAATACCAGAAACAAATGGCAAACAAAATATGAAATGTGTCCCCAAGTGGCCAATAAGAGGTTCTACTGTAAACGCATGGGACAGTGATAATATAAAGTGTATAACAGAAAAGTGCTACATGTCAATGAAAGAACAATACAAATACAGATATGTAGCTGCAGATGAAATGGTGGCTGACACATCGCCATTTGAAACATTTCCCATTTTCCCTGGTGGTGGTCTTATTCAGTGTGACCAAATGTGGTTTGACAGACTCTGAGGGCCAGAAGGACTTTTGTTGTCTAAGTAAGACCTGTAGGGGAGTGACCTCTTCCAGTGCTGGTAATCAGCTATGAGTCTTTCTGTATGAGCTGATTACAAGTGAAGAGCACACAATGCTACTGTTAGCAGACTAGTAACCTGACTTATTACAATTTTGGAGAAATAGTGCCTCCCAGGTTTGGAGGTTCCAAGATTCAGGTATTTCTGTTAGTCGGTGAAACCTTAAACATTAAACAACAAATCTTTTTTGGAGAAAGTAATGGAATCATTGCTTCAAGTGTCTAAAATGCAAGTATGATCTCTATTGTAACGTGAGCAAAGTCTTCATAGTGCATTCAAACAAAGACTTAAGAAAACTCTTCTATGGACTTGTAATTACAGCATTGTGAAATTAAATATATGGCAAAGGATTCCCAACTGGTTCATTTAAAATAATTAAGCAACATAGCAAAGACAAGAGACATTTTACTTTGCACTTCAACATGGCTAATGCTATTATGTGGGAGTAGCTTTATCACAGATCCCATAACACCACAGGGATTGTTTGCATGTTTTAATCAGGTGCTAAGTGGCTACAGCTCAACGGTGCATGCCTGTACCTGGAAAGAGCCTTACTGCAGCCTAATGAGGAATCACATTTAGCTCTGCCTCCAAGTGTGAATATCAATACCACAACTCAAAGAATCTCTCTCTCTCTCTTCTTCTTCTTCTTCTTCTTCTTCTTCTTCTTCTTCTTCTTCTTCTTCTTCTTCTCCTCCTCATTACCACCCCTTCGTTGTTTAAGCCTGAAGGTTCTCATTTCTGATGATGTTACTGTGAGAAGACAGACAGGAATGGAGCCTGCTGAAGGACTTGTGTGTACTGTTAAGTGTGTGTGTGTGTGTGTGTGTGTGTGTGTGTGTGTGTGTGTGTGTGTGTGTGTATGCATAACAGCTTCAGCAACATCTTTGCTCATCATGTGAATGTTGTGATTAGCTCAAACATGTTTGCGGTTGCTTTGACAGTTTTAAAATGAGAGCAGCAACTAAATGATTATTACATGCTCCTGTTGGAGAAATTAAATTAGATTGGTGTTAAAAAGGGTTTTCCCCCTCAGCAAGTACAGTATATCTAGCTTCTTCCGTTAATCATCATTAATCATAAATCTCAACACAGCCCATTTACTAATCGGTGTTTGTGTTAGTGTCCACATTAGAAATTATGAACTGGGGAATGTCTTGGAAAGTCTGGACATCAGGAACAAAATTAGTTTGAATTCAATTTGGTGTGATGATGCAAAAATAGTTGACAGCATAAATGTTAATTTAGTGTTACCTTTTGGAAATGGTGAAATCTATGCTAATTTGAATGTTGTGATTTCTTATTTCAGGGAATTTAAAGAATATGGATGATTTAGAAATAAATAATGCACAAGAGTCTAATGCATTTGTTAAAAACTGAAATAAAATATAAATATATTACTTAAAGGTGGATTAAAAACAGTTATTGTGGGATATGGAACAGAATGTTTGTATAAATAAACCACTTGCGGCTTTGTATTACCAAAATATCCACATTTTTATCATGATAACTGGATGTTTTCCCACAGTGATGTCTCCATTGCATAGCCTTGTTTTCTTTTTTTTTTACATGTGTTGCAACGGATAATTGTGCAGATTCTCGATAACCTTTGCTAAACAGCAATGTGTTCAGTAATGATGATGTCGACACAATAACCTCTGCTGATATGCAGGCCAGATGGCCAGCCAAGTTGCCCTTTCAGAACCCTGCTATGCTCAGTGAGGGATGGTGACAGCCTTGTGTGTGTGTGTGTGTGTGTGTGTGTGTGTGTGTGTGTGTGTGTGTGTGTATGTTTGCATTTGCATGTGCAACTGAGTGTACACTAACAAATGTAACTGGACATTCATCTACAGTAGCATAATGCAATGTCACATCAGATCACCATGTAAAGGATATAAAAGGTATTTTCTTATATATTTTTATTATTTTTATTTATTTTTGTTAACAGGACTGTTAGTCTAGGACTGAGCCTGGCTAGCTGTTTCCCCCTGTTTCCAGTCTTTTTGCTATGCTAAGCTAATGTCTGCTAGTTGTATTGTAGCTTCATATTGAATGCACAGATATGAAATTGGTATCAATCTTTTCATCTGCCTCTCAGCAAGAAAGTGAACATTAGTCGGCTGTATAAGGAAGAGAATGAACTATTCTTTATTTAGGCAAACTACATGAAGAAATACAGCCCCCTCATTCATTTTAATGATACCACTGCATTGTCGCCAGAGTAGTCTATATCCACGACGTTCCATTTCCGGGATTGTTCCATTGCCGCCGGAATTTCCGCCGGATTTCACACTTTTGGACTTGTTGTCCGTTACCTTCCTCTTTCTTTGTGTTGGAATTTTGAGGGTAAATCCAGACAGCTAGGTAGACTATGTGTCCAATCTGAGTTTTCTGTTGTACGACTAAAACAACTTTTGAACGTACACATGTTCCACTAAAACAAGTTCCTTCCCGAGGCTATTTTGCAGAGGCACCGTGGCTCTACCCGGTGCTTAGCGCCGCCCATGACGATTGTGATTGGTTTAAAGAAATGCCAATAAACCAGCATCCCGGAATGCTGTGTGGACTAGCCTAACCCTCCTTCGCAGCGCTGTAGAGGAGGGTCTGGCAAAGAGTGCTCCCACGAAAAACAAACCAGTGTTGTCGGACAAGACTGCAGAACCTGGAAACTTTCGCCACAACGCAATGCAACACCCTCTTGCAATCCATGTAACAAAGAGGTGTGGGGGTCATACACAAGGCATGCAACTGTGTAAGCAGCTAAAATGTATTTTACTTGGCAAATTTTGCCAAATCTGCACATTGCTGGTCCTGGGAGGCTGCTTCCATGGGAGACATTACATGTCAATCCATCCTTAAAACATTTCATTAAACCCCAAAAATGTCAACCTGGTGCTGGCGCTACGGGCAAAATTCAGAGGGTCACTTAAGTCAAAAGGGTTTATTCTCTGGGGATCATGAATGCCTGCATAGCATTTCTTGACATCCATCCAACAATATAGAAATATAATAGAATACAATATAGAAAATATTTGGAAGAAAGATACTAGATAGGTGTCACAGAAACAAATGCGATTTGACTGGATTTAGATATTGGTGTTTTTCTGTTTTGAGGTAATCCTCTTTATGACAAGAATGTATGTATGTTTTGTGGGAAGGCCACTGTAATTGAAACAAGTCTGTGCTCCCACGAAAAACAAACAGTGTTGTCGCACAAGACTGCAGAACCTGGCAACTTTCGCCACAACGCAATGCAACACCCTCTTGCAAGGCATGTTGGCCAATCAAATTAAACCAATTTTACCACCGCCAAGGAGGAGGCAATGTTTTCAGTTCGGTTCGTCTGTTTGTTGGTTTGTTTGTCTGTCAGCAGGATTATGGAATCAAAGGGTGGATACACAAGTTTTTTTTCTCACTTTTGTTAATATTGCGAGATAGGGGATTTGTGTTGCATTCACGTGGTGTCGGAATAATTGTAAAAACTTGTTCCTGAATTCACACTGCATTTACATTGTGAGATAGGGCATGCCTTGGCAAAGGTCTGTGCTCTCCAAGTGCCCTTCTAGGCATTGGTTATGATTTGCCTTTTGGTTTTTAATTTGGATCTAATGGAATGATCCATTACACAGTATAATGCATTATGAAGAGAGACAAAAAGAGAGAGAGGAAGACATCCTCAATTTCTCTGTTATTCCGAGGAAATATATCCAAGCTGTGTGAGCAGGTGAGGAGAGCTCTGGAAAGCTCATTGGGTTCTTAACTTGTCAGAGTAATCCAGGTCCACTCCTAAGGGGGAGCTGGCTACTGGCATTTTCCCTGCAATTTGTTATAGGAGTGAGTTTACATTTTGAGTTAATAAGGCCCATAGGCATGGCCCCAAACAAGAATCAATCATCAGGCTGGAGCAAACGAGGCTCTGGCTAGCGGAGAAGAAGTTGACTGGCTGGGATCAGTAAAGCCTGAACTAACTCACTCTCTCTTTTCTCTCTTTCTTCTTTTGCACACACACACACACACACACACACACACACACACACACACACACACACACACGCATGCACGCACGCACACACGCATGCACAGGACTTGCGGTGTCAGTCCATATCGGTCATAAAAGAGGCGGTTTTCATCTAACCAAGAATCAAAGGCTTTGTCTACCCGCATGATTGTTAGAGGCACATGAAGGAAGCCATTTCACTTCAATAAAATATGGCCTTCTTGCGAATTGAATGAATGCAAATGTATTTAAACCACTGAATCACATGCTGCCGGGAGACTTCAGAGCCTGCAGGGCCATACTTCTCTGTGTTCCATTTCTCATTACTGTCTAATACCTGGCTCCCTTGATATGGCCCCCAAGCCTCCTGATGGAACATTCATAATTGATTCTGATTTGACTCCCTCATTACCAACAAGTGACTCTGTATTGGTGTGTGCAAATTCATCTCCAGAGGGCAAGTTCTTTGGAGTTCCAAGCTTTAGCTTCACTTTCACCCTCATCTGTCTTTGTGTGTCTCACACAAGGAAAGAGAGTGAAAAGTGAGGAAGGCTTGATGTCCTTTTGAGTGTGAGATTTAGTTACTTTCTATCCTTTGCCCTGTCTCATTTCCTTTGTTACACAAGCACACACATGCGCGCACGCACACACCTGTTTTTTTTGTGCACGTCTTTTTTTCTGCCTCTCACACAAAACAGAAGCAGCAGGATGGTCTGTTTTGCAGATGGAGGCAAAACGGTAATGATATCAAAACTGCCAGGGTGACATTTACAGAGGCGAAGTATTTGCACTCATACAAAAAAATATGAAGAATAAACTGCAGCCAAAAAAGGGACTAGTGGTACAATACACAATGTTTTATGTGTAATTTTCTCTCTTTGAGGGTGTGACGATTACAATATAACATATAACATCTCCTCAGAAGCGGGGCCCTCTTGAAAATAAATCGTTCCTTTAGCAGGTGAAGGGGCCAGGGACTCTCCACACTGAAAAGACTACACCCATGTGATGAGATAACAAGCTTAGTGGCCCTGACCTTGTCTAATGGCACCTCCGTCATATTTACCAAATGGTATTTGGAGCAATCACCACAGTTGCGACGAGATGGATAGATTGACAACGAAGCAATCAGATCAACATGCGTGTGTGCTCCTACAGTGGCGTATCCCGACTACAACCTGTTCATAATGCAGGGCAAACAACAAGGATTTCATCACTGACACAGAGCCCCCCCTTTTCGCCCTTTTTTCCTTTGTCAGGGCAAGGGCACCATCAGCGCTTTGTTCTACACTCTGATTTCATCCCACGTGATCAAGTCAGAGAATGAATGTTTAAACAACATGTTGCACCCTCTCCACCTTTTTCTCTTTCCTCCTTCTCCTGCTTCCTCCCCTCCCCTTCCTTGCTTTTGTTGAATGCATGAATGTGAATGAAGTCTTTGGGCAGCATTTTCATCTTCATCTCTGATGTTTCCCCCTCCCACGCCAGACACAGGAGGGGGGAATGGAGGCAGCAGCATCAAAATTCTGTCCAGGACAGTCCCTCATGGACTGCCCTCCTTGGAGGACGGCCTGGAAATGGCTCCTGGTCTTGTCAGCCATGGTAATACAGTGCAAGACACTGCAGGGATAAATACCTGGGTGACAAATAAATGTGTCGTAAAACGGGCATTAATCGCCAGCTTTGTGAGACGTTTGTCCTTATGACAAAAGAGGGAGACATTTGTCAGTCTGTTCCACAGATGGCCCCACAGAGCCCTTGATGAATCACCTCCACCTTGCTTTAACTGGCCGCAGAGGCAGCGACACCACAGCCGCTCAATCTGCAGCTGCCTGGCACCCAATCTACGACTGGGATAGTAGAAAAATTAAGACAAAACACACACATTCTCCTCATCCAGTCCATCTCTGTATTTAGTTTATATAATAATAATAATAATAATAATAATAATAATAATAATAATAATAATAATAATAATAATAATATTAATAATAATTTCTGATGAGTGAAAGGATGGATGGGTCTTCTTTGCATTCTCTTCCAAATAAGTTTGGCTAACTAGTTTTTTGTTTTTTTACAACCAATCTTGTTTCTTTCTCTGTCTGATGTCTTTTTAGCAACATCGACACATTCCCACACGTCATTAACTTGGTGTGTAAAGTGTTATTATTTCTGGATTGATGGCCAAAACTACAAGATAAGATCCATTTGTGATATACCCATACAAAGTTTTAATGACCTTTAGGAAATATTGTTTAATATTCATATCCAGTTCCTTGGCAAGTGTGTTGGCCCTTATTAAACTGTAAATGGCTGTCCATTGGTATGCCTTTGTGTGAACATTTTATGTTTAACCAAAATAAGTGCTTTTCATTGTTTAAATCCTCAGAGTATGATATGATGTTCCATCTGAGCAAGCCTGGTGCTGTCTACTCTCATTCTGCTACTTCTCGGACCACAAGCACAGTATTTACCACAATAGAACGAGCCACAGTCTGACATACTGTAACTCCACTTGATGTTTCTCTGTGGTCAGAGACATTTTTGATGGACCCGGGAAGTGAACCGCACTCCCACTTACAGAGCAGAGTGGCCCTGGCTCCCTAATTGGTCATGCAGTTCACAGTGGATGTGATTAATCACTGGCCAATTAGCCACTGGCACCTGTGCCAACACTGGAGGAGGCTGGGATTGAATGCAACTCAAGTGAGAGTCAGTACCACTACTTCTGCAAAACTGTTTTAATGACTTTCACACTTCATGTTTTATTTTTATGTCTTCAGTGCTCAGCGTATACTGCAAAGGACTCCCTGCGAGCGAAAACGATCAATTATGCATGCTATTAAATATGTATATCTGTGCCTTTGTTTATTCAATTGGAGTACACTGATATTTCTTTTCCTCCTCCCAAAGATTTACAAAAGAAAATTAAAGCGGCCTCTCTTCCTTACTTGGAACTGTTCATGATGAGCTTTGACAGTGTCGGTGAACATGACTCACAGATGACTTCCTGTGTGACATCACTGCAAATCTCCTTTCCGCCTTTGCCTCTCAGCCAATCCATACTGTGTGCCTCTTCCTACCAAGCCTACAGGGACACTTCCTTTGGCACCTCGGAGTATCTAAATCCTTTTACAGTGAAGCCTCACAGCTGACTGATGATCCTGTATTACACGTTGAACTGACACAGAGAATAGGCACTATGGGGAAATCCTCCATCTAGAAAGAGAGAGAGAGAGAGAGAGAGAGAGAGAGAGAGAGAGAGAGAGAGAGGGAGAAGGAGAGAGAGAGTAGAGTCTAAATGCTGGCTTGGGACGGACGCCCAGTCTACTCATGACTCAAAGACGTGTTGGGGGTGCAGGTTGGAGGGATTAGAGTGCATAATAGATTTCAGAGCACGGGAGCACTGATGCAGCCCCAATCCAAACACTGCCTGGGGCCTGTACGCTTTCCTCACCAAAGATTGCAGGATAACTAATGGTAAGTTCTTTTGCTGGTGGGGAGGCACTAATAGCCTCTTTAAAAAAATCCCAGACTAGTGTCAGACAGCCCAGCTTCATTTTAGTAGCAAAGCTGCACTGAAACGTTCAAAGGGCTACCCTCGACCATTCAGATCTCCTAGAGTTCCCTCTCGAAGATGACTGTGAGAGTCAAGTGTTCCTCTTCAGCATTAAAAGAGAGACCCATCTGTTCCGAGCTTGTATCAAAACTAAAAAGAGGCCCACTGTTACTTTTTAATAATGCAAATTGAAGTGATACAATATTGTTGTTGTTCTTGTTTGAAATAACTTTGTTTATGTCCGTGTTGAGGATCTGTGGTTTGTTAATGTGATCTGAGCAGAAAGATTAGGCCCTGACCACTGACCCTAAACACAGCGAAGCCACATGGAGACAGATAGGGCTATTAAAGTACCATAATGGAGGGAGAAAAGTGACACCAATTAGATTAAATGTGCAATATATTCACCATCCCTTTTCCTCTTCTAATTTATCTTGGCAGAGAACCAGAGAGCAACTCAGACTGAATAACAGAGGATAATGATCTCATTACGGTACACATTTCTTCTAGTCCACGTAGTACCTGAGAGAGGAGGGGGGGGATTGGCCATGACTGACACACCAACAAAAGCACATTGGTCAAACAGTGCACACAGCTGAGGAAACAAAAAAAAAATCCTCCTTTACAGCCTGGGTGATATCTGGGCGAATATTAAATCCAAGGCCAGGAAGACTATTTGAACTAAACCAGAACATATTACAGCGTGTACTCTTTGAATTATTAAGCATTTAAAAATCTTCTCCATCCCCAAAAGTTCCAACTGCATTAATTAAAGTAGTTCAGTTAGAGAGGCTATGTAACATCCCCCTTGATGAAGGTAGAAAGTACAACCATTACATTGCACTCTGGAGAGCCTTTATGCCTGCCAGAGCTCTGCACGGCTGTGTTGCCTTGTCTATTGAATATAAGGGGGAAAAAAGACTGAAAGCAGGACTAAGTAAATGAGTATTAGGCCTACCCTGTTGCGGAAGTCACACACTGGCAGGTGTAGCCATTTCCGTGAGAGGTAGATCAGTTTGGTAGAGCCAGACTCCCTATAGATCTGCACAGGAAATATGTCATAAACAACTTGCGTGCAATTAATAATAATTGTAAAAAAAGGGCTCAGCCTCTGATGTCACGATTTTCATTTTTAAAGAATATATAAACATTTCTGGGGAATATGCATATTCAGTTTCTTGCTGAGAGTTGGATGAAAAGGTTGACCCCTCTCTCATAGTTGCATATTCAATACGTTCAATATGAAGCTACCGCCAGGAGTCAGTTAGCTTAGCTTAGCATGAAGACTGATAGGAGAGAAAACAGCCAGCCCGGCTGACAACAATGACATTTTTACACTCTGTTTTTTGTATAATTTATTATACAAAGACAACAGTATTATTTAGAGGTGGTGGTAGACAGAATTGTTACCTTCAGATGCACCCAAGCTAGCTCAGTGTAGCCAACTACTTAAAATGGAAAGTAGCTAAGGATGAAAAGATCGAAAAGTTGCTAGCTTGCGCCATACGCTAATTTGCACATCTGTCACATCATAACCTAAATATTTGTGTGTGTCGATCTATTTAGGAGAATAGCAGGGCCAGCATGTGTGTGTGTGTGTGTGGAAAGTGTGTGAAACAAAGTGTCCCCTGTGCTTTCTGACCATGGTGGGAAATCTGTATCAGGAATAGTTAACCCTGTCCTTGATTTCATGTTGTTCATAGAGAAGGAAACCCAGGAAATGAGTAGGGGCTTTCCATAGCCAAGAGACGTGCTTCGCTGCGACGTGTAGTTACATTTTTTGAGAGGTGCACGTCAGGTTATGGCATAGGGTCCATGTCTCCATGGTACGTACACAGCCACGGCGTAGATTTAAAGGTGCTCTAAGCGATGTTGGGTGACGGCACTTCTTGTTGAGATCTGTTGTTATTTACAAACAAAACAAAGCTAGCTCGCCCCTCATCCTGTCCCCTCTCCCTCCCTTCCATGCTTCCGCGCATTAACCCCCCAACCCCCACTCCCAAATCCTTCTTGTCGGTTATTGGCTGGAACGCTGGAAGATTGTTATGTTTGGTGGTGCAGGTTGGCACAGTTTGTTTTTGTTGGCGTTTGTGGAGCCTGGGCTGTCTACAGAGACCGCGTTTTTTTTACAGTGTGTTCAGGGGACAGGCAGCTTGCGGATAGTGAGGAGATGTTTGCTGTATGTGACAAAAAATGTTGTAGCCTAAAAAATGTGTGACATCACTTAGAGCACTTTAATGCAGAAGCATAAATCACACTTGAGCTTTCATCTCATAAATATCAATATGCATCTTAATCTACCTGTAATTTCATTTATTTTATGTAGACTGTTGTAAAGACAGTGGAACTCAAGTATCATGAAAGGGAGACGCTGGGATAAAGGCCCTGTTTACACCTATGGAGACATTTCTCTTCGTTTGTGCCCTTCGTTTACAAGCAAATTGAGAATTTGCTTCTGAAAACAAGTCTTTCTAAAACCTCTGGCCAGAGTGGAGATTTTGGAGAACTTTGTTTGCACATTTGCATGTAAACTGAGACAAATGGAGGTTTAGGCAGCCGAGGAAGTGAGGAAGAGAAGAGAGAGAGGAAATGATTAATTGCTGTTTTATTTTTGGGATTCAGATTGGCTAACGTGGGCTTGAGCTTCTTGTTACACTGACACCTACAGGTTTGGCATGCTCTTGACGGCATTGACGCCAACTATACACAGGTACATGTAACCGAACACTTTTCTGAAAACTGACAGCTGTGCACGATTTTATTTTTGAAAACGGAGAAGTTGAAATGTCCGTTTATGAAAATAGCCGGCCACGTGTAAACGTAGCAAAAGTCATTCTAAAAAGTTCTGTGTATTTTGAAAAAAAACTCACAGTCCTCCTTCGCTCAGTGAGGGTTAGGATTTGTCAGTCCAGAGAACCACAGCCACATGACATATATTGGCAACTCTCATCAAGGAAGAGGAGTTAATTTCTACCCAAATAGTATTTTTTTAAAGAAAAATTTAAAAAAAGTTGCCAAATCTAGCGGAAAACCAGCTAACCAGCTACTACAGCGGTAGATTCATTATGTGAAAGTGGTATCAGTCTTTTCATCTAAGAAAGTGAATGAGTGTGTCACAGTCTGGCTGTGTGTCCACATTCCATTTCATTTTTTCTGTTTGCTGTCTTTCCTCCTGTGTTGATGTGCTGCGCCTTACACACCTGCTCCGAATAAGCCTTGTTAGTCCTTCCCTGTTGCCAGAGCTTTTCTCTGCCATTCCCCTTTACCTGGGCTTCATCTCATCATCAGATTAGTTTGTATGCGGTCAAATAGTCAAAAAGATTTTACACATAACCTAACCACTTTCAAAGGAAAACATCATGAGGTCAGGGAAAGATGTATTTCTTGTATGAAAGGTTTTATGAATACAGTTTATTATTATTGGTTGCTCACGCCCGCCTCCTGTCCACTCATATGTCCACATAAATCCCATTTATTGTGATTGTATTATAAGAAATGTATGTAAGATAAGTATAAAGTGTTAGGCCTACAAACCTACTGCGCATATTTAGTGATGCAGTGATGCACAGATTGCAGTTTTATCGGTTAGATGGTTGCAGGTGGGTGAAATGATAAGAATCATTAGTGAGAAAATATTAACCTTTTCTAAAATGTAAATATAACCACTGTGCGCAGTTACGCACAAGGAACCACAGTCAGCAGCGTAACTTATTCATAATTTTTAGAAGCTAAAAGTTCTGTTTCCTCTGTCAAATTTATAACCACAGTTTTTAGTTTTGCTGCTTAAAAGTTCCACAATATTTGCTGCAGTTAAATTACTACACACATGGAAATATTTACAATTACTGAAAGCAACCTCTCTAATCACTTAGGTAAATCGTTAAAAAAAACCTCACTACACTACAATACAAAAGCAACGTAGCCTACAGGGACTGGTGGAGGGAGAGTGAAATGTCCTGTCTTTCAAGGAAAGGGGATATAAGACGTTTTAAGCCAGATAATAGTTTAAACTTAACATGTTTGAAACCTATAGAATAATTATTCGTACTACTGTTGCGCAGATCAGCTCTGACGCTATCTGAATCCGCTTGAACGCTTGAATCATCCACCCGCCACCGACACAAATTAGTTATTTTGTCCGATATAGAGACCCACACCTTAATATCATGATTAGAAATGGCCGAATGGTGTTGTGTCGCTTTAAATGAGGCTGCTGCAAGGAGTTGTGGGATGGAATTATCTTCTTTCCTTTTGTAAAGGTTGGTCCAGTGTATCCTATGCTAAAGGTGATAATAAAGGAAGCATTGAAGCACCTTTCCTTATCATTTAGAGAATTCGACCACCTGTTGTCATGGCTGCCACTTAAAGGGCTACTTTGCCGATTTAAAACCAGCTCTCTGTCATCTTTGTTTAGATAGTCTATATCCTCGACGTTCCACTTCCAAGATTACTCCGGTACCTCCGGAAATTCCGGCAGATCACTCTCTTTTCACCCGTTACTACTACCTTCTGCTTTCTTTGTGTTGGCATTTTAAACTCTGCAGGGTCAATCCAGACAGCTAGCTAGACTATCTGTCCAATCTGAGTTTTCTGTTCCACGACTAAAACAACCTTTGAAGGTACACATTTTACCAAAACAAGTTTGTTCCCGACGCTATTTTGCAGCGGCGCCGTGGCTCTGTCCAGCGCTTAGCACCGCCCAAGACGATTGTGAAGAAATGGCAATGAACCAGAGCACGTTTTTCCTCCCATCCCGGAATGCTGTGTGGACTAGCCAGCCCCTCCTCTGCTGCGCTGTGAAGGAAGGTCTGGCAATGCAAGACTTTTGTTTAGATGAATGGTGTTTGGCTTCCCTCTGTGGTGCCAGTGCACGAAACTCGAAGCAGCCGAGGTCTGCCTCGGACCTCCACTGCTCTGCTGAGCTGGGAGCTCCATGTGTGTGGCCATGGAGGGAAGCCACACATCGCTCATCTGCACACACTGTCATGAGAGCTGGATTTAAATCAGCAAAATATCTCTTTAAATACTTATGGGGCATTTCACTCAGCGGAACCTTCCTAAGCAAAAAGGACTATTTGGCCACAGCCTTGGTTTTCAGTTCAGGTTGCTGGAATCCTTGGTTGTGTTCTGTTATGAACAGTTGCCTTGCCTGCATGAACCTTGAACAAAAAATAATAATAAATAATGCCGAGTGTATTTCCAAATGTCAAATATTCCTTTAGAAGATAAAAAAAAAGAATCAGAATCAAACCTTCTGCTTTGAGTAGTATCCATATGGTCTGACATTTGTAAACTACTCAGATCCAGCCTTTTATGAAAGTTCCATCTTAGAGAACAAATGTTAAACTTCCTGTGTCTGACACTGTAGTGGGACCTTTGTCTTCACAGCCTGCCAAACTTTGAATAGTTCAGACTTTGAAGCATATTCCAAAAGTTAAAAGGCAGAAGTCATGAGTTACATTTGGTCTGATGAGTTACTGTGGCACTGTTGTCCATCTGCTCTCATAAGACACTGGCATGCTGGTTGCCAGCCTTCCACCAGTCCAACTACATTCTGTTGTGGTGTTGTTCAGAGTGCACTCATTAGGGTTGATAGGAGCTCATAAAAAATAATTCAAGACAACCTTGAGCAATGAAATTTACTTTTTCCACTCCAGCTAACCCAGTTTGGACATGATCACAATGAGTACAGCATTTATTTCAATGGGAAACATAACATACTGCAACATTTAAACTGAAATGAAAACCATTAGCAGAGGAAAGGACAAAACAAAATACTGCTTTCTTAAAGGAAGCAGCTCCAAAGGGTTATATCATGCAGTAGTAAATATGAATAGATTTATAGAAAATGCTGAGCTAGTTTTTTTTTTTGTTTCTTGCTGAATAAGTTAAATAAAAACATGTTCTATTAAATTCTTAGGTCAATAAATTCTTGTTGAAATATAACATGAATCTACAAAGCTGACAAGTGATTGGCTGAATTTGAATGATGCCACATAATGAAATTGACGGTCAAGCCACTCAGCTCTACTATACAATAGTAGTGTGTATACTTTGGTTTTGTGATTGTGATATCTTGCTGATATTTGCTGAACATTCAGTCTACCAAAATAACTGCCTGCCTTTGGAAGAGTCTGTATTTTCCTTTGTTTTCTGCCCAACATTAAAGGCTCTGAACACCAACACAGGTGTATTCAGTTAATCTGGCTGATTAGACCTCTTCCCAGGGCTGTGTGGGAGTGTATAGACCAGAGGCCTGTACTACGAATCAAGATCAACATGCCCTGGATTTATTTCAGTTACCCAGCTTCACCTAACCTAACAACCGTGGACAAGCTGTGTCATGATGGTGGTTAACAACTAGTTCAATCAACCCAGGGTTTCCCAATCCAGTGGCGCGCGTGTTCACATAAAAGAGGCGGTGTTTGCACAGCACGACCAATCGCAAACATCTAGCAGAGCCGCATATTTTATATAAGAAGAGCAAGCTATAATTCTACATAAATATGAAGAACACAGACACAGTTTTACAGGCAAAAGGTAATACAGTCGCTGCTTCCTAAAACAGGATGAAAGCTGGCAAAAAATAGCCGACGCTGTAAATGCAAAAATCACAACGCTTATCAATATCACTTCCCCCGTCAGGCACAAGATCTGACCAGAATTACACTTGTGTTTTCGGTAAACTGCCGTTGCTTTAGCCTACTATTTCAGTTGTAACCCTGGCAGTGGTAAGCGATCGTGAGAGCAAATAAAATATATAAAAACATAATTCAAACTGATGTGCGTATTGGCAACGCATGGCTCAACAAGCCTATTCGTAATCCCCTCCGCTGAAAATCTATATCTTTCATAAAATTACCCATCAGGGAATGTTAACGGGGTTGTCGGTCTCTAAATGTTTTAACTTTTCTGAGCGTCTCTCTCTCTCTGTGCACCGAGCTCCACCTGATCTTCTAAGAACGGTGACGCCATTATCAATGGAGTATTGATTGGTCGGTAGGCGGTGCTTTTACACCGGTTGATCTCTAATCTCCAACGTAACCTGCTCCCAACCAGGTTAGGTGTTCAGCATAAGTTACCACAGCGATTGAACCCGGTAACAACGGAAAAGTGCTTCTAAAAGCCTTCACTGGTCTCCATCCAGAGCAATGGGATCTGTTGGTCCATTACATAATGTCTATGCAAGTAGCTCGCAAGCAGGTTTCCAGTATCTCGCCAATAGGTTGAAAAAATGAGACACAAATTATCACGATATTTAATTTGAGTTAGCTAACTTTGTGGGCCATAGAAGTGTAAAGTATTGTTTTCTTGGACCCTGATGGTAATATTCTCAGCGATCTAGCTAACTGTGGTCTAAAAGAAGTGTAAAATAGTCATGAACCTTGAACCAAGCTGTAATAGTTATGCTGGAAGTTTAGCATCCATGTTAAAATGGACAAACGACCACCAAAGCACAAGGGAGGTGCAGAGAAATTAGGGGAGAAAAAATTTCTGACATGTTTGGGGCTGTAGTAGCTGCTTCAACAGCAGCATTACCTGAAGCCGAGGAGGAGGAGAGGTGCCGGCTATACAAAGAAGCAGAAACAACATCATGACAGGGAAGAAGCCGAGGAAGAGGAGAGTGACCACGACAGTGCCATGGGAGTGAGTGAGGAAAAGATGGAAGAGAGAGTAGATGACGACGTGGTAAGGAGTAGGCAAATTAACACGGACTCTCAGGAAGGGAGGGAGGCTGTGTGCGTGTGTATGTGCGCCTCACGTCATAACGACAACAAGCAGTTTGGCTGTAACATTACAGTTAGTGGCTGTCAGGTAACTGTTTAAGCTTACATTGAAAATGCTAGCGGTTGGCCTGTTGGGTAGCTGAAAAGTCTGTGTGATCTATAAAGTCTGTGTTGATACAAGCATCAGTGTTACTTGAATGGCTTAATTAGCTCTTTTCCAGGGCATATACTACTCTCAGTCACTCTTTTGGGAAGGGTTATGGTTCTGGTTATTGTATTTAGCAGACACTTTTTGTCCAAAGCGACAAAATATGAATCTTACAATAGTTACAATTAACAGTAAACAGTTTTTAAAGTTGCTAAGCCAATATTAAGCAAAATAGTAATAACAATAATGGCAATTCAATATTAAATATCAATAATAAAAAATAAATATACAAATCATAACTCTAAGAATGAATTAATTAGTAAGTGTAAGTCTTGAGACCCCTCTTGAAGGCTCCAAAACAATCACATGAACGCAGAACACTAGCCAACTCATATCATAGAATGCTTTCATATTTTAAGAGGACTGTATGCACGGAATGTATCTGACCAATGACGGTGGGTGTGGGCCGCCTAAGCCAAAAATGCCAGGGCCAATTTTTTGTCCCAGTCCAGCCCTGCTTATGAGTGTTATGTAAATAAATGTAAGCGATGTGATGCAAGTAGCTCTTGGGCGCTTTAGTTTATTTTAAAGTAGCCCTTAGATGAAGAAAGGTTGGATACCCCTGGTATAGATTGTTTGATTGACATATTCCTGAGCCTCCTGTTAGCTCTGTTGCACCTGTTAGGGCATTCTTATTGACACCTAATAAATTCCCATCAAAGCTCTGGCCCACCTTAAACCTGAGCAGGTATAATCAGCCAAAATAACTGAAAACACATGTGTGGGTGTTCAGAGGCTTTACCTTGATTTGCTATACTTATGTACAGTTCATAATTCAAGGTGTAGAGGAAGCTCTAAGTTCCCGAACCTGACAAGTATAAATGTCGATTAACAACCACAGCTTTTTTGACAGATTTAAAATCCCATATGTTAGAGACAAAGCAGTTTATGAGGAGCTAGCGACTAGTCTTCAAATTTGAGAATAAAAAAACTCAAGGAACATCTTTCATATTACAGTTTCACTTTAAAATGAAGAGTTCATCAGATCTTATTTTTCATCCAGAAGCTGGCTTTGTTTGAAATTGTAGATATATTTGACTTTACTATTCCTTCTAATGTCAGGTCTTTGATAAGCACAGCCATCCTCAAAGTGCGCAAAGTTCTCATATATTTCAATGGCTCAATTCTTGGTAATCCATCAGTTTTTCTTTCCTCCATTCAATCACATAAAGTGGTCCTATCATTAGGAAGTCACTGCTTCATTCATTTGCTTTCTCTTTCTTGTTACCTTTATTCTTTTCTTCTGCGCTCACTCGCTGCTTTTCTCTTTCTCTCGCTCTGCCTTCAGATTGGCAGTGAGAAAGGGGATAAGTGCAAGGCTGCAGTTGGTTTCAGTGCTCCGACATCATGCTAATCATGGCAGGGGAAAAATGATGGTCGGGAGGAAAAAATATGATTCTGACCTAATCTTGCGACTTGCTGTGGCAGCTTACCTGTGAGTTATTGTGCCCTGAAGGCAGATTTGGCTCCCAGTTCTTTCCCTCTCCTTCATCTTCATCACAGTGTACAGGGTATGTGTGCTATGTGCACATATGGGGCTTGCCCTCTTGTGATCATATTGACACCAATGCCATTTTGTCAGTCACAGCTTTTCACTCGTCTGCATGTGCTTGTGTACCTAGCGTGTGTTTATTTTCTCAGATATGGCCATCATTCCCTTCTCAGCTTTTTGCCCACACAAATAACTGCTTAACAGGAATGTTAACAAGATTTCTAAGGCATTACTGTTTGGACAAAATGTCAGCTGCAAACTGTGGCCTCCTTCGCAATAAGCCCTTTTCCACAACATCGGGAAACCTGAGAGGTTTCATTTCACATGAGATTTGATGAAAGGTGACACATACAGTACTGTAGCCTCAAGAAAATGATTCATGCTACAAAATTAAAAGGGATGTTTGGCCCATTTAAAAATACATAAATAAACAAACTATTTCATTTGTTGGTTCAATGGTAAAATTTTTACAGGCTGAATCATCCAAATTTTGAAGATATTGAATGAGAATCCCCAGATAATCGGATCACTTTATCTACCACTGCCCTTGCCGCAGGGAATGGAGTGAATGCAATTGCCACAGATAATAGGACTTTCTCTAACAATGACTGAAAGGAGTTGAAAGAAAAAACGGCCATGATCAAAGGAGAAAAAATAACCCTGTGTTTCACTGAGATGTTAGGTCTCCACCTCATGTACAATGGGGAAGGAGAGCAGAAGGAGCGTCGACACGTGATAGCCGTTCTTTGGGTTAATTTCTCAGCGAGGCCAGATGACATTAACCTTTCTCTCTCATCTGTGTGTAAACAACTGTTAACAGCTTGGTCCTGCTAGCTGAAACTCAATTCTTTCGGTCAATAGCAGAATGCAAAGATTCCTGTAATCACCTCCTTTTTCCCTGCAATTGAAACACTCGGGCAAAGGGCAATGTATGTATCTATATGGGGTCGGGGGGGGGGGTGGAAGCGGAATACAAAATGTGATTGTTGTGGGACATGTGTGCAATTTGAATCGTTTGGGTTCTGTAATGTCATCTTTTTGTTTTTGTTCATGTTCTCCCTCAAATGCAATGTGTTTAACAGAGCTTGTAATTCCACGGACATGGGACTCACCAACACCAACAAAGGTCACACATTAGATCCAGAGTCACTCTAGTCAGTCAGAATCATTCTCAGCAAACTGTCTTCTTCTTTTTTTGTTTTCAGTGTCTTTATCTCCAGATGCCAGCTTTCCAAATGGAAAAAGGGGCCATACTATAGTCTCAGAGTTGAAGCCAAATACAGAGGGAAGGTAAAATAGAGTGAGAGCATATTACTGTGAAGTGTTCCATGGATACATAAAAAGGACGGGGGAAAAAAATCATCCATCTCATTTCCCTGTTGAGGGCCTCTATGAATTTTCTGAATGATGCTGGAAGCAGATTCACTCCCTTCAATCAACACTCTGTGAATGTGCTCTGAATATGATCATAATAAGAGGGGGGGGGGGAGGGGGGAATCTGAAAGCCATCAAATCCTCTGGAGTGCATTGATAAGGAGCCGACTTCCTTACCCTCAACTTATTTCTTAATTTGTATTCAGTAAATAGTAACAGCAGTTCACCACTTTGGTCCTGACTGAAATATCTCAACAACTACCTGATGGATTGCAATTCATTTTGGGACAGATATCCATGGTGCCCAGAGAATGAACCATAATGACTTTGGAAATTCCCTGACTTTTCATCTAGCACCACCAGCAGTGTAAACCTTTCACTTATCCTTAGTTTTTTGTGAAATGTCTCAACATCAACTTGCTGGATTGGCACACAATTGTGTGCAGACATTCATGGTTCCAGGAGGATGAATCCTACTCACTTTGATCATTGAGTTTATTCCTCTAACACTACCATGAGGTTGACATTTGTGGGTTTTTTCTTATATCTTGATAACTATTTGATGGATTGCCATAAAATGTGGTGTAGACATTCCCGTCTCTCTTAGGATGACTTGTAATAATTTCAGACTGAGAGATCAGTCATGAATGATTTGGTGCTTGTTATTGAGTTTTATGGTATTTACTTAAGTTTTGTGTTTTGTGCTGTTTTAATATTTTGGTTGAGTTTTATGTATTTAAAGGTCCTATGACATGCTGCTTTTTGGATGCTTTTATATAGGCCTCAGTGTTCCCCTGATACTGTATCTGAAGTCTCTTTCCCAAAATTCAGCCTTGGTGCAGAACTACAGCCACTACGAGCCAGTCCCCCATGATGTCATAAAGGGAAGATTCCAGATTGGCCCATCTGAGCTTTCATTTTCTCAAAGGCAGAGCAGGATACCCAGGGCTCGGTTTACACCTTTTACCATTTCTAGCCACTGGGGGACCATAGGCAGGCTAGGGGAACTCATATTAATGTTAGAAAACCTCATAAAGTGAAATTTTCATTCTATGGGACCTTTAAAGGCCAATCTTATGAACATTGCAAATTAACTTGATTTACAAATGATGTAGTTTGTTGCATTGGCTCATGCTGCATATGTGTTCCTATATAAAATAAACATAAAATAAATAAAAATGATTAGTTAGCCTGAATGTCTTTGGTACTGACTCTTTCTCAATTCCCATACTTTGGTTTAGGACTGAATAGCTGCAAAACTTATGACATTCTCATCAGCTTCAGCTGTACATGCTTATTAGCAAATGGGTTAGCATGCTAAACATTATACCTGTGTAAAAAATGGTTTCCTTCCTCGCTTTACACTAGGTCCTGTTCCCCTACATTAACAGTGTTCTTGTGTATGCTGAATTGTTCATTTTCAGTCTGATGTTTCAGTTTATTCGGCGCATTATCAATCAAGGTGTATATATGACACAAGTTTTGTTTGTATTATGGGTTCATTATGATCTGTGGGAAGAAGTTCGCCCCATCGCGCGCATGTGTTTATGTGTGTGTGTGTCTGTTTTTCTTTGTTGTTGTTTTGTCTGAGAAGTCGAAGTAGATCAGCTCAGCAGGGGTCCGTTTCAGAAAGCAGGTTTAGTGAAAACTCTGAGTTTGTTAACCCTGAGATGAGGGAAACTCTGGGTTTTCTGTTTCAGCAAGAGAGGTAACTTCACCTCAGAGTCAGTTACTATGGTAACTGAGCCTGAGCCTCGAGTTTCTCTCAGTCTCCTCCCTCTGACACAGCGCACTTTCATTTCCTCATTCATTCATTCAGTCTGTATCAGTTGTTTGTTATCAGCATGAATAAAAAAAAATTGTGTTGGTTTATTAACCATGTTAGGCAGACTATAAAACGTTTTATTTCTCAAAACATGGCATTTCCTTTTGTCGACGATCCCGTTGATGAAGCTGCTTTGCTTCGCAGGGTGTTATATATATGTCAGAAGATGATATTGAAACCCCGACATTTTAATTTTCAGAAAACTTCCTTTGAGCGGTATGGTTTTTCTTCCCAGTCTGTTATGCAGCCTAGTCTACATAACCTCATATCCCTAACGTCAACCATCTTGGACATGCTCTCCCAGCAGATTATTTGTGACACATTAATTGTTTTGCAAACAGCAGTTTTCTTGCAACACTGGGGATACAGAGCATATTAGTATAGCCACTAAAGCGCCATCAGAAGAGTGACTAGCTCTGAAACTTGTTTTAAACGTTTTTGTAGTGTTCCCTGGACACAAACCAGTAAAGGCCGGGACACACAGGGCTGATAATCGGCCGTTAGACAGTCTGGCGAGGTCAGTGACTCGAGTCTGTTCGGTGTGTCCCGTGCCGTCGTCAGTCTGGGGGGCTGTCGGCGTTCATTTTGGCCGACCTGACGTGTTCAGTCGGTGGCAGGGCAGTCGGGACTCACCCGGAAATGGCGAGCGGAATGAGCGTGACTAGAGTCTCTCAAAATCTGATGAAAATCTTTTAAACTGACCTTTGTTGAGCTGAAATGAAAACAGATTCAGCAACTGCATGGCCTATTACTCGCTTAAAATGTTTTCAGAAACATGTTTCAGTGAACTATTTTAGTACAATATGAGATTGTAACGAGCCGCCATGACAGTCTGGCTTTGAATTTCCGGAGAAAACAAACACATGTGACGTGTTCGTCCAATCAGCTGCCGGTTTTCATTTCTTGGGCAACAATACAAAGTAGCGCCGCCTGCTGCTATGGAGACATATTACGTTTTTCAAGTCGGTGTCGCCTCAGTCGAGACAATTTTTTTGACCTCGGGGACCCGACTGATCATCTTGACTGGCTTTTCTGTTGATGGTCGGCTGTCTGGCTGGTGTGTCCCGGCCTTAAGATGCATTAAAAAGGAGTTCCACTGTAGGCTATTATTGCAGGTGAATGATGTAAACCCTTTGAAATAAAAAGATTATTAATCATAATTCTGTTAAAGATGGTGCTGCAGCCTCAAAATGGGATTAGTAGGCGTAGTACTTTTTCGCCCGCAGTATTGCAGCTAAATAAAATAGATTATAGGTTCAATACCATTTCTCCAGTAATATTAGGCTATACTTACGATTAAATATGACATACACTATATTGGAATATACGCATTTACTCTAGCAGCAATTTTCTCCCACGCAAATTCTCTCTCTTTTGCAGCAGCCGCTGTTTCTCACGAAGTTACCCCCAACCAGTTTGTTTGTGGTGTTACCAAGGTGAATCGTAGTATCATGGCTCCATGCATGCCGCCATTTATTCACCGTATGGGATTGAAACCAAATTCACCGCTCAAACGAAAACTCTGGCCCGTTAAACCATCTCAGTACACAACATACCCACCAGGTTTGTCCCAACCTGTCAACAAAAATTAAAAAAAACTGCCATGCCTAAGAAAAAAAAGTTTAAAAAAAAAAAAAAAAAAAAAAAGAAAACCAAAAACACCAGGAAAAAGTTCTGATAAAAGAAAAAAAAGGAAAAACAAAAAAAAAAACATTTTTTGCACTACTGTTCCCACCCACTTGCAGTGCACAACATCTTTCACTTTCTTGGCCACTCTTGCCTTAATATCCCACACCCATGTCTATAAGTACACTGTACTGACTGCTAGCATTTCTGTAGACTCTCAAGTTATGTTTTCTTTTTGTCTTTCTCATTTCTATTCTTTCATTCCCTTACACAGCCTTCAAGTTTTTTCCACTGTGTGATTAAAAAAACAAAAACAAATCAAAACACACTTGCCACCGGCCAATCGCAAATTAGAAGAAACCCACACATAACTTAATTGCCCTTGCCATCTGCATTGATTTGAAAAGACCATACAGTATTCTCCCAGAAGAAAAATATGCCTGAGTTCGGATTCATATACTTCATAAATGCATTTTGTTCTCTACTCTTCTATCTTTCTCAGAAACAAAAAATAATTTTCAATTCCTTACTGCCAGGAAAGTTGGAATTGCACTTTGTGAAATGTGGTTCTCGCCCATATTTCAAAATGATGACTATCAGTTTGAGTCTACAGTAATCAGACAAGAACTACATTGTAAATCTAATAAAACCAAAACACAATTAATCACGTCAGACTGCTTGTATCTGAATGAGGTTTTACCTTCACATTGACAGAACTTAGGCTTATTGCATATCTTAAACTCCTTGGGGATCATCATTATTATTATTATAATTTGTTTTGTCTGGTGATATATGACTGTAAACTTTTTTACTTTTCACTCTTATTTGCACATATTCCCAAAATGCAATGTGATGAAAGGAAAGTAAACTGTGTTGAATGAGAGCACCATTGTAACCCTGCAACTTAGTAAGTTACCAACCATTTGATCATCACATAAATTGTGCTAAAGCCATTTATGTCCCTACATGTGTGCTTTAGGTACAAAATGTTTCAAATTAATAACTTTCAATGCATTTAGGTATCTTTAAATTACTTTCTGCAAGCATTCAGAGTGACATTCTGAATAAAACTGGGCAATAAGATGCACTATTCCCAATGTCCTTTGTGAATAATGTGAATTTAGCTATAATTCAGACATAAAGCTGTGTTTGCTAGTGTGAAATAATCCACTAAAGCCTATTTAAAAATAATAATTTGTTTTTACCATAATAGATTAGCTGACTCCCTCTTTTTCAATAATTATTAATAAGACTGCGATTGTTTCCCTCACAAATCATTTATACCCATTAGATGTGTCGAGAATAATTAATGGTTTTTAATAAAGAAAAAGAGATTCCTCATAAGGCATCAGGGGCAGGAAAAGGTGCAGTGCAAGACTGTATTAAAACATATTGCAATGTTGAGAAAGGGGAAAACAGTGATTTATCATGCCATGGTAATGTCCATGCTTCAGTATCCAGCATTTCACAGCTAATGGCTGTGTACGTGCGTGCACATAGACAAGCTCACATGCTTTTGTGCTATCTGAGTGTGTGGTTATCTATGATATAGCTCCTCATTACCACATAATTGGCCTGGTGATAAAATGATCATGGTTAGGCTAAATCACTCTGTCCATACACTCTGAGATAGACTCAGCTCTGTGAAGCTATTACTGTCAGCAACTGCAGGCTCTTCATGCAGAAATGCGCAAGCTGAAGTCCTGCATGCAGTGCTTGCATCAAGGATGGAGAGCTGCCACTTTGATTTCCATATATTTAGCTGGTTTAGAACATGGGCAATGTTAGACCCTTTTTAAGGTCTCAGCCCCCCTAAAAGTTAGAATAATAAATTTAAATAAAATTAATGAATTATAGAACTCAAGTGAGAGTTTGTGAACTTGTCTGTTTGTGACAGAGGACAAACAATTGCCATTAACAGAAACGTAGTGTTGGAAAATCTGAGGTTATGGTGCCAGTCTCCCACCTTTGGCTGAGGCTCTATCTGATCTGTCAGAGGGAGAGCAGGAGTGCGGTTGTGAAGTTTAACGTTGGTAGTCCCCAGAGAAGAAGTTGGTCGTTTCATGGTGCAGATTAGAACCCAAATTGAAACGTCAAGCAACTAAAATTGCTGAATGTTAGAACATTGTGTCATGTAATGAAATTACTGATTTAGCGGCGGAAGGGAGGTGTGTGTGTGTGTGTGTGTGTGGGGTTTCATGTTCATTTAGAAAGTTCTGGTACGATCTGGCAACTAGCAAGAAAGTTTGAATAGATTTAGACAGAGTCCCCAGTCAAAATCAATACATCTTCATTGAAGGTGCAATATGAAACACTTTGCCCTGACAGAGAAAGTATATATTCAGTCTTAGCCTCCTCCTTCTCAGCTGGTAAGTTTTGCGACCCCAACACTTGACGCTTGTCTTGATGAGCAGCAAACACATCTACAACGTGGCATCAGTGAAGCACACAACAAACTAATGCCGAATAAAGCTTTTCTGCTGTAGGTAAAGCAAGGTTGATATTGTTCATTGTTTTTCACTTGGCTGCAGCACATAATTGTTTTGTCACATTATGTTCAGTCATCGTTGATTTCTCTTAACTCAAAACTTGCAGCTCAACACAGGCCACACCCAACAGTTTATGCCCCAATATGCCTGTGTAATTTACATTTGCTAAACAATTTACAATTACATAATCATGATATAATTTTTCTTAATGAAACTGCAATCCACTTACATTTTCATCAACACCCTCTTTGCAGAAGTCTTCTCTTGTAAATGTGTTAATACTTTTAAGTGTTTTTTCACATTTTTCACACCCTTTTTCAAAACAGTTAACACAGATCTCATAGAAATACCTGAAACTTTATTGGATTCACTGTGTTAAACAAAAGGAAAACATCTCTTCATAGCTGAGTTAAAGTCCTGCGTTAGTTTGACCCATCTACCACCCCAACCCACCTCCTTTCGGGGGAATTTTGGCACTTGTAACTTTGTGACCTTACGTCCTCCCATCATAATTCCTACAGCCATTAGTATGGGATTAGTTTTGTGACTTTAATTCCAAGCAAAACTTCTCAAGTATCAAACAAAAAACACTAACTCAAGCAAAAAAATTGTCACCTCAAAGGTAAAACTTAAAACTTGCAAACAAAACATTTGTGTAGTTGTAAACTATTGGTCTTTTATTTGTTTGATATTATGTCCTTTTGTTTACAGTTCCCTCTGCTTCTTTCTCAATGATCAGTCTTTTGCTCTCTCCATCACGTTTGCAGTCATGCTCCCAGCTTTCTCGTTTGCGCTCCCTGAGTTTTTGCTTGCGATTCTGACACAAATATCTTGCGTGGGCGGGTCTTACAGTGGTGCGTCCCCATTGGCTAATGAGAGTTAAGGGGAAAGTTTGAGTGAGAGCTCAGCCTCAGTGCAGGTAAACTAACGTTAGAGACTCAGAGTCTGGTCTGGAGGACACACAAGCCGCTCCACAGGGGATTCCTACAAGATTAATAAAGTGTAAGTATTATTAATATATATATTATCTGTGATCTACGTTGCAAGCATGGTTACTAGACATTTGTTGTTTTGTTGTGTTAAGTTACTAGCTAGCTAGCTAGTAAAGCTTTTTTTAAGTTAGCTTTTAACGTTAGCTATAGCTACTGCAAACGTTATCTAAAACTTGTAGCCACCGGCTCCCTTACTGAGCTAATAATTTACCATGGGAATCATGTATTCTTCGTGAGGCCTTATGGAGCTGTATTAATTATCGTCTTCTCTCTGTAGAGACCTGCAGGACCCGAGCAGAGCTACGATGCTCTCCCATGTAACCTTAGGTTAGTAACGTAGCTATATTATGGTCTATTAGGAAAAATTATTATCCAGCTAACTACTAATTGTTGTGGTTGCTATTGGCCTGATAATACACAATGCTAGGGTATTGGTTAAGTTGTACAATGTAGAAGCTGTGAATGTAATATATATAGGGTTCGACACATACATTAGATAATGTTCCATCTGTACACACTGTTCTTTCTTTGCACTACCGTAAGATGGCAGATAACGGACGTATTTTTTGTATTTTTTTGCGCTCTAAATGTCAACAATATTTAGAATTAATGCATTGTGTTACTACTGTCCAAACTATGCACTTTAGCTAACACACCAGGCCCTTGACAAATACTTTGCTTAGTGATCCTTATGGTTTGATGTGATGTGCATATGTGTCCTGGTGGCTGGCCATATCTTACTTTACACATGTAGTCAACGTGGAGGTAGGAATCTAGAAAGTGTGATCAATAATATTCCAGAAATAAGTGTTCCAGTAGTGTTCAGAAAGCTAGAAAAATGTTTCTAGAGTGCAGGCTTTATTACAATTATTTATTATTGAGCTAATTTCAAACACTTTTTTATCATCCAATAAGGTACTTCAAGCTTTACAATAAGAAGTCAAGGAAGTGAAGGACTACAGCCACATCCCAGCCCTTCAGAGAACTGTCCTGCAGAAAAGGCTGTCGTCCAGACTGGAGCGGTGGGCCATCAGTGAGCTCAGGAGACCAGATGATCCCAGGCATCCAGGAGTTGTGTGTGATATTCCTGCACCACCCTCAGAAGTGTTGTTGCAGACACAAGTCAGCAGAGAAATACAGCTTGCCTTAGGTGAAACTATATGTGAAAATATATACATAACCCAATTACTCAGTATGTTTGTGTATTGTTGGTGATGAAAAACTGACCCTGACCTGTGATGTACTGCAAATAATGACTGACACTGAGTTCCAGCTTCTTCTACCACCGGAGCCCCAGCTAAATATGTTCAAATATCCATTATGTATGTGAAGTTTTATATTGGACTAAAAATAAAGCATTATAATAGTCTCAACCTTATTTCCTGTTTTATATAATGAACCAAACAGACAAGGGTGAATGTAATTTTTTTTTTTATATATTATGTGCATTTTAAAATATAATTACAGTAAGACAATGTAAACACAAATTAAATTACAGGCTAGTATATTGTAGTAGGATATATTGACATACAATGGACTAAGAAACTACAAGTACACCGCTGAAAAGAAAAAGGTTATTGTAAATGTTAATTGAGTATCTGAGCAAAATATGATCAATACATACACTATTGGTCTATACCCTGGCTGTTTGAAGCCTTCGCACACAGTGTTTCCTCCACAGAGAGACCGAAGGCTCCTCTCCCTCTGCTGCTCCACGTCCTCCTGGTTGGTCTGCCTGCTGCCTGATGTGAGCTGTGATAGAAAATTATAACAAAGTTTCTTACACAAATCAAATGGTAACAAAGTTCTTACTGATAACTGAGGCTTCCAAGGTTGTGTGATTTACAATTAAAATAACTTGCTTTTAAGTAGCCATTAGCAAATGTGTAGGCTTTAAAAACACTATGAACATTTTCCTTATGCTGACCTGCTTGCAAATGCAACAGAAGACATGTAATTAGAGTTAGAATAGCCAGTCTTTGTCATAACTAGGAAAGTACAGATGAGCACAAAACTTTAAAGATGAACCAGTTAAGCAGTGCTAACGCTGCATTTGTACTGTACAGTATGTGTCGACCTCTAGATATAATACATTATATTCACAGCTTCTACATTGTACAACTTAACCAATACCCTAGCATTGTGTATTATCAGGCCAATAGCAGCCACAACAATTAGTAGTTAGCTGGATAATAATTTTTCCTAATAGACCATAATATAGCTACGTTACCTAAGGTTACCTGGGAGAGCATCGTAGGTCTGCTTGGGTCCTGCAGGTCTCTACAGAGAGAAGTAGCCTATAGCTAATGTTAAATGCTAACTTAAAAAAGCTTTACTAGCTAGCTAGCTAGTCACTTAACACAACGAAACAACAAATGTCTAGTAACCATGCTTGCAACGTAGATCACAGATAATATATATATTAATAATACTTACACTTTATTAATCTTGTAGGAATCCCCTGTGGAGTGGCTTGTGTGTCCTCCAGACCAGACTCTGAGTCTCTAACGTTAGTTTACCTGCACTGAGGCTGAGCTATCACTCAAACTTTCCCCTTAACTCTCATTAGCCAATGGGGACGCACCCCTGTAAGACCCGCCCACGCAAGATATTTGTGTCAGAATCGCAAGCAAAAACTCAGGGAGCGCAAACGAGAAAGCTGGGAGCATGACTGCAAACGTGATGGAGAGAGCAAAAGACTGATCATTGAGAAAGAAGCAGAGGGAACTGTAAACAAAAGGACATAATATCAAACAAATAAAAGACCAATAGTTTACAACTACACAAATGTTTTGTTTGCAAGTTTTAAGTTTTACCTTTGAGGTGACAATTTTTTTGCTTGAGTTAGTGTTTTTTGTTTGATACTTGAGAAGTTTTGCTTGGAATTAAAGTCACAAAACTAATCCCATAAGTTTACATTTTCGTGCTGGCCACCATGAAAAAAACGACAAAAACATCCCTGTGAACACGAATCAATAGATTAAATAACGTGACCATTACACGAACTGCCATGAGACTGGGTTGGAATAACAGTTTTAAAAGTAGAGAAGAAACAAGAATCAATCCAAATAAAACTAAATTGGCCCAGATTCAAGTCCTTTAATATTTCCTATCTGTTGAAACCGAGTCCGATCTGATTCTTTTATTTACCTACATGTTGATTAAATATGACACCTTAAAATGAGGGTTTTATATTTAGCACATCGTATTTCTTATGAGCTCAAAGTATAAAAATGTATACGTTTAAATTATTAATATGATGAGAATAAAAGTTGCCTGAAATTGATATAAAGCGATCAGCTAGAAAGAAGACGGCTCACTCTGTTGGAGTTTTTGGGGCTGCGTGGTGTTACAGAGTTATGCTTCTTTTGCTGAGTACAGACTCCGGCTGCAGTTACTCCCAGAATTAGCTTTAATTAGCAACAGCTGATATGACCTGCTGCCGACATGCACCTGCAAGATTCAAGATTTGTAAACAGTGTGTGTGAATGAAATCACTAAACTTAAACTTGTTTTCCGGTGTAAATGGGTGCATCCTCAGATATGGATGCATCATAAGCAATCAATGTGTACTGTCAACAATACTGTCACACCATTTATTGTCTGCAAACAAAGTAAACTATTCAAAAAGAAATGTCTTTTCACTTATTTTTTCTGAAAGTGAAATGTGACATGCCCCCTGCAGGAAATGAGACATTATAGACTCCTAATGTATTGAGAAAGTAGTACTGAGCCCAAATAAATCTCTAAGAAAAGACATTTTTAAAAATATATATTGGCAGAATCCATAATTTCTTTTATGGAGTCCATTTTTTTATGTGCTCAAACCCAGTTTTGTAGGCCTGTTTCACCACTGAGAGAGTGAACAATGAAAATCATGAAAAATATTAAATGCAAATTCACTGGCTGTCTACACACAGTGAAGTGGCCTTCTTGAGATCTTTGAAACATTTAAATGGATTGTATTTCAGACACAATGTTACCGGTCATCTTATCCTTCTCTGCTCCTCAATAGGCCTCCCCTTGGAGCTGAACCCCTTGTGAAAGAGCAGACTCCATCTGCAGCAGGTGCAGGTCTAATGATGCTTTGATGCCATATGTCAAATCTCATCACTTGCTGAGTCGACTGACATTTCCGTTGATGGCTCCTAGCAACAGCATTGCAAGTAGTTGATTGTAACCTTGCATGTGAAGAAGCAAACGCTAAGTGCTAAAAAAAAAAACATTTATTCAGAACCACTTTCCAGTTTGTACACATGTGACAACACTTACATTTTCTGTTCCATAACAGGGACATATAAATTATTCTGAGAGTGACACAAGGTCATTTGAGAACATATGGTGACACACAAATCTTTTTTTAAAGTCTGTTGGCATGTTTTACAGTCTTCTTCTCGTTATATTTGATTATTTGAACGTGTTCGTGAGTGCATGCAAATTGTGTAAGCCCATGTCTGACGTCTCATGTCGTGTGTAGACAACTTCTGATTATTGCATCAACAGCCGTTGTGTCTTTAATGTCTCGCTAAATTGTGCTTTTTTTGGTAAAATCATAGCTCCACAGCCTACACTTGGCTGGCTGAGTAACTAGTAATCATTCCACTTGTGTTTGATGTGTGGGACGCTGTCTAGTCACAGGCAGCCCATCAGAGTCAAGTGGTATGGACTGATTGTCTGCATTGTGTCAGTGATGGAGATAGAAGAAACTGTTTGTGCATGTGCAGGAGTGTATAAAAAAACCCAACAACAACAAAGACAATAAAAACCTCAGCGGAGCCGTGTGTATGTGTGTGTTTGTGAGTATTCAAGGCCATATTTGTCCTGTGTGATGATATGGTTAGCAGAAAATACATGATGCGCTAGCAGACAGTGTTTCCCTCCTCGGTTAAAAGTTTATTGCACACAACCAGTGTCAGTGCTAGGTATGGTTGGGCGTGGTCAGAAGCTCTGTTTCACCTGTAGCCACACCCATTAGTGATGTCAGAATGTTCAAAATAAACCCGTCATGTATTTAGATTAAAATACTGAGTGAAGTTTATAAACAATGAAAAACGCAAACATGACGATGACGTCATTCACGTGCATATTAAGAAGCCATGTGGATTCACCGCTCCAGCGGGGAGGATGGTTTGTTTTATGGCAATAGTGTACAATAACTTATCCAAATTCCAAGATTCATGGCAAACTAATATAAACAATTAAATCTGCAAGCAGCGATGGACGGCCCTCGCCCCTCCCAGCACTTCGGGGGTACTGGCAGAATGGGATTTACTTCAAAGTTTGCAAACAGCCTCAGCGGGGCACGGTGAACAATTGTGAACGAGTGTGGTCTAATTCAGAATAACTGTTGCCAAGATATGCAACTCTTCCTGTTTTGACTGCCACTTTCACAAAGTTGGTCCGAAATTAGAGTCCACAGAGTCTACATGCTAATTTTCGTGCAGATCGGACTTACGCCCTAGGAGGAGTTAGAAAAAGGAGGTTCACATGGCTAATTAATTAAAGAAATTATAACAGCGCCATCTAATGGCCGATTAACTCCAAAGTTGGCACAGATGCTCAATTGCCCATGAGGAACAACAGCCACCTACAGGAAGTTGGTCCTTTATGATTTATGATTTTGATAACTTTTTGTCATGAAATAGTACCAAAGTGTTGTGACAATCGGAATCACCACCTAGTTCGAGTTCGAAAGAATGTAAACACATGAAAAATGCATAAAATTCGAAATGGCCGACTTCCGGTTGAGCAAAAGAAAGTAAATGGGAAATATGTCTGAAATGATGAGAGCAATGTGTGTACTAAATATTGGAGCAACTATGTCCAAATTAAGGCCGTCCACGCATTCGGGGGCGCTATGGAGTCCGCTTTCAGGTATGGTCCAAATAGCTGTACAGTCCCGCAAAGCTCCCAGGTTTTGATGTGGGCGCCAATTTTTGTGAGTTTTCATATATATTTAGTTCCGTCAAAAATGTGGCAAATGGCTAAAACCAATTAGGGGGAGCTATAGAGCGAACATACCATTGCCAAGCCTAAATGTGAACTCAGATCGAAGAATTTACTATTCTGCACATGGCTGCACATTTTTGAGAGTTTTTGTGCATCCTCAAGTCCTCAAACACCTGTTTTTTAACCCATTTTAACCCCCTCAAATATGCGACCAAGGACTCAACAAAAAACAAAACAAAAACAATAGTTTCCTCACACTTTCAGTGCTTGGGCCCTAAATTAGACTACAAACCGACAGCTTTCGTTTTAGACTGTAAAGATTCGATATTTGCAGAGTAGCATGCAGTGTTTGTGTAACAGCGCAGCGATGAGAGAAGCTGCATGCAGACGGTGCAGATTAAAATATTGCTTTCTCCATGTTTATGCCTGTTGAATAGGTAAGTAAGTATTGATAAGTGTTTGCTTTTTACTCACAAAGGTTTTATTTTACTTACAGTAAAATGTTCCAAAATACAACGCTTGTATTGAAATAAATAATGCCTTGATGCTGCATGGTATTTTCTCTGGTATACCTGGGCCTAGTCTATATCCTTCGCGTTCCACTTCTTGCTCCGGTGCTGCAGGAAATTTCGCCGGATGCATGTATTTTTCGTTTCCTTCTGCTTTTCTTTGCGTTTGTGGATTTATGAGGACTATTGTTGAAAGCTCCTCAGATCCCTGCATGGTAAATTGAGACAGCTAGCTAGACTATCTGTCCAATCTGAGTTTTTTCTCGCTCAACTATTTGCAACGGCTCTGTGTGGTGATTAGCACTGCCCATGACGATTCTGATTGGTTTAAAGAAATGCCATTAAACCTAGAGCACGTTTTCCTCCCATCCCCGAATGCTATGTGGAGAAGTCAGACCCTCCTTCAGAGCGCTTTGGAGGAGAGTCTGGTAAAGCGAGACTAACCTGGGCGTAGTACAGTGTGATTAGATCCTCCTGCTGCTAAGTTACTTATGTTGTAGTGTTGAAACTGCACAATGTGTTTTTACAGTGCAGAGACTAAATTAAATTTTCCATAAGTGTTGCAGTGCTCTTCTTTGTTAATCTGCTTGTAATTTGACGTTCCATTTCTGAAATTTGTGATATCAAAAGAGCAAGAGAGTAACAATATTGTCCTAACTGTTGCTGTATAAAAAATTGACTGCTTCATGAGCTTGCGCTTAATGCATCAATGTTGTTAAAGGTGTATTCTGTCCCCTGATTGTTTCTAATCAGCTCAGCCAAGCTTACTCCACCTGGAGTACTGGCTACTGATTTTCTGTCAGAAGGAAAAGCACACCATAATTATGCTGCCATTTAAAATTCCATCACTCTCCTTTTGCAACAGAAACAAGATGCATCTCATTGAAATGTATGTGGAATGCTGGAGGGATATATTCTCGGGTAAAGCCCTGTCTTTTTAATTAAAAACACTGTGGCCTTGGCGGATTGCTTGTGACACAGGGAATGATCGGGGCACTTAGAGGGCTACAGTTCAGGTAAATATGCCTTTAATGTCCCAGAGGGCAGCTGGATGGGCATGACTTAGCATGTTTATGGAACTTGGAGTTTGGAGAGCATATTTAAAACACACAGAGTACAATAAAAATGGTAACCATTCACCCTGAAGTTAAACTAAACTAAATGAATGAAAAACAAGTACTGTTCATATCTTCCCCAGGAATATCTTGTCTAAAAAAATGGACTGCATGAGGCTGCTCACACATATCCATCACATATTAAACCTGTGGGTAGATGATAAGACCCATTATTTATGATATATGCAGATTATGAAGAATGATACAGGATCACGTTCTCCCAGGTCCCATTACTGGCATCCCACTAGCATTTACAAATCCCAAACAAAGCCAGCTTCGAACAAACTCTGCTCCCAGACATGACGCTGCTGTTTCTCTGTCTCTCAAAGCCAATGGGTGAAACAATACATGCACATTCATCTGGATTATTTCATTATTTCTTTTTTTAAGATTAAAAAAGAAATAAAAAGGGGCACAGTTTCTCACATACAGCGAGAAAAGATGAAGCCCAGATCAGTAATTCTAGAAAGACAAAGTCGCATAACCTTGACATTTCACTTTGCCGAAATGCCAGTAGATTATTCAGTCAACTGAAGAACGAGAGAGACAGACAGGAGGAGAGAGGAAAAACAAAAATAGAATTATTCTGAGGGGGAAAAAAACATTTGAATTCCCGTTGATGTGCCAAATATATTTTTAGCTGATTTAATGACAATTTTTTGTTGCCCTAGCTGGGAGAAGCTACGATATGGGATTCACTTTACAATTTTCAATATATATCTTAATGATTGATGGACTGCAATTGTGAGTCATCTTTAGAAACCTACTTTTTTCATTTATGCGTGAATACAGTATGTTGTGTTGGCTGGAGGGATGTGGAGAAGAGGGACGGATGCCGTTGGCTCTCTGAGTTAACAGTCCCCCCCCCACTTCTTCTTGCTTCACTGCCTCTCACCTCTCACCTGCCCTGTGGCCTGCCGCCTGCAGATAGGCGCTGGATAATCTTACCCTCCTTCCACGTCTCCCTCTTTTTTTTTCTCTTTCTCCTTTACTTTCTCCTTCACTTTCTCCTCAGTAGCAAACAGGACAACAAGGTCTGACTACTAACCTCACACTCTGACCACATCGTTCACCTTATAGAGCCTCAGAAAACCTGTTTATTCCACTTATATAGTTGGCATTAAATAAACTTGAACAAATGCCTGGGTAAAACATCACACTACAAAAATAGACTTCTTCTCATTGTTATTATTAATAAGGCAAGGGAATGCGATAGCTTTGTTTTGTAAGCTGGCCACTTGTGCTTTGACACTGCACAGACATGGTTAAAATAATATTACATGCTGCATGTTTTATTGCGGTGCTGTGAATGCCGGGTTGCCATGTTAAACCAATTCCTGCTCATCGCGGTTCGTGTCCCTGTCTTGTTTGATAAATGCAGCGTGCGGTCCTGCTCCTTTCCTGTCTGCATTGTTTTGCCAGCAGTGCTGTGTCGCTGCGGCTCGTCTGAAATGTGCATCTGCATCACCTGTCACTCACAGGGAGGCATGCCATGTGCTGTCTGATTGACGTCTGGATCTGCTTGAGGAGAGGGGACCGTCTCTCACACGGTTCAGTGCGCCAAAATATGTGTGAACAGAAATGAGGACATTGAGGAAGAATATGAAACTGTGAAGAAGAAGAAGTAGAAGAAGAGAAAATAATAAAAAAAGATATGAGCGTGTTTTAGACGACTTCCGGTCCCCTGTGTGTGTTGTGTGTTTATTTAACAGAGCATGAGTGGTGGTGGTGTGTCTCGGCATGTATTCCTGAGTGTATTCCTGTATGCATAGCTGTGTGTGAAGGCGAGACTGTGAGATCTTTCTCTTTTGTGCCTCATCTAATGTTTCTCAGCCAAGCCAAGCGCCCTGGCAGAAAATGACAGGTAGGCAGGTGTGGTTTGACAGAGCTCATCTGCAGGCTGTACATGCTGTACGGGACCGTAGGGTGCATTTACACCCTGAGGTCAGACTGAGGAGCACATAGGCACAAACACACGTCTCCTCTCTACAGAGCACTAGTATGTGTTAGGCTTTGATGTCCTTTAATCCGTCAGTGTCCTCTCTGGTCACATTTAACTTCTTGCAATGGCTCGTAAACCAAGGACACAAAATCAAAGCACTGTCAGGGAAGCACTCTCTTTTTTTTTTTAAATCGCATTTTTTGGGCAAGTCTATGGTGTGGGAGATCCTCTGTTGCATCAACAACGAATGAGAAAATTATGTTTCTTATCCATAATCTAATATGTAAAGAAGTTGCACTTAATGTCAGAATAGTTTTTGTTGTTTACTTACTCATATGTTGCGTTTTCACCTTCAAGATCAGTCACAGTCTGCAGCGTAAGCCATAGAAAGCTTCGCAGAAAGCCAACCGTCAAGTTAACAACGGCTCAACTGCTTATGTGTTTTATTTATTCAACAATCGGCGCTTTGGCATTCTTCGACACAGCGACAGTTTTCATAAAAACATTCTGGCTGAATTCACACCCAAAAAAGAGAAAGGTTCACCTTTGAAAGAAACGACTTGCCGTTTGAAAATGTGTCTCTGACAGTTGCAGAACACCCCCCACAAGATTTATGAAAGAGAGGAAACTTGACAGTTTTGTGACTGTCTCCATGGAAACGGTGAGAGGGTCTCATTAGGGTAGTAGCAGAAAAATCAGTTTTTTGGAGGAACAAAACCCCCTGACTAAAAAGCTGAGACCGCCGTGATTTTAAAAGAAGCTAAACGCCAAAAAACAACAAAGGCATGATATATTTTGCTTGGAAATCTAAAAAAAGAGTCAAACTTCAAAAACGGAGGACTGAGATTATTAAACATTTGCAGAGCTGCAGATTCAAAATGGCTCTTGACACAGACTAGAGTTTGCTGTTGCATCAGGCAAAGCTAGTTTTCAAGGGCAATCTCTCTTACATATCTGAAGGGGTTTGTCAACTATTTCACTGGCATCACCATCATCTACAGTATTTTGTCTGCATTTTGTTTGTCTCCTTCAGCTTCGCAATGTATTTTCTCACTTAAATTTTACACCTCGTAATATTTTCACGCCCACATACAGAAACAAGACACATTTTTTCTGTATGCAGGGCATCTAATAGATACGTATCTCTGCACTGCATTTTCCCTGGAAGAAATTCTTTGGAAATGAATATTCATCCCAGCTGACACTTTAAAGTCTCACACATTAAGCTTAAACATTTAAAAGACATTCAGCGAGAGCATGATGTAAGGCGCGGTGTCCAGGACAATATTTAATGAAGAACATGCAGATTAAATTCAACACCGCTGTGATTCAGCCCTGTCTTTTATTTTCAGACAATAATAATGCAAAATCGAGAGAAAGGAATGGTGGCATTTTCAGTGGCTTTTGGCTTCTGATAATTAATGTCATATGATGCTTGCATCTGAAATGCAATCTTATGCAAATCAGGGCATGTTTTTTATATTTATATCATCACCGTAGCACAATGTGCAATAATATGTATTTAAATTCAGGAATCGATGTTACTAAATAATGAACTAATATTCAACTCGCATTGCATATTTCTTTTTTATCTCCATGGAATGTCCCCAGGACTTAGCATAATGCAAAATAATGACAAAGCTGTGCCAGAGGAGGATGTGTGGAACAACTTTGACTCATCTTTATGAAATATTTCACATATTTCACTTATATCATTTACGGAAGTCAGGGGCAACTTTTCACCCAGTCTAAATTTTAGTGGAGCAGATGGCCCTAACCGGATGACAGAGAAATGTATCAGATATTATTTGTCATTATCACTACTGTACATCATGTGCTGCAATGGTGGTGAGTACAGTCAGAACAAAAAGATGATATAAGATGCTAGTTTTTGTATGAGAATTAAATGAATACAAAATGGAAAGTGCTGACTTCTGGGACGGCTGTGTTTATTTCCTGGGAGCAAATAAAAAAGCAGGATGTTGAGATGCTTCCTGTGTCTCTTTGGAGCTCTTTAGCCTCGTATGCAAATGTCCATTGTCTTTGCATTTTGAGCTGGTGCCACTTTTATTTTCTAATGGAGAGATAAACAGTGGTAGCATTTATAACTATTACTATGTTTATCACATATCATAAAACTGTGATTATCAATAATATGAAAGTGACTGCACTGTTATTGCCTTTTCTCAAATATTTTAAATGAACACACAAAGGCAATTTATGAGCACTCATTAAAGACTGATTTCCACACATCTTTCATCTTCATGTCTCTATGTATAACAACATCATTAATGTTAAAATGAAAGTACGTGGAAGGGTGAAACGTTTGCATTTTTTTTGCATCCGGCTCAGGAAGCTTAGCACAGCTAAGTGCAGAGCCGGCGAAAGGGCCACAGCATGCCTCGTGGAAAGCTGGGAATTAAGATGTATTATGCCAGGAAGAGAGGGCTTTATTTATGGGAGCATCCGGAGTAAGCAGAAGGAAATATGGAAGCAATACCTGGGGACAGTGCTAAATGGTGTGAGGCCATTCCCAGGACAAGGATACTGCAGAAGAAAAAAAAACAGGGGAATAGCTGGATGTGGCAAATGAGAACGGTGCTGGATCCAACATGCAGGGACTTTATGCAAAGGCAACAAAACATAACTAAAATAAATGAAAAGTGAATTGCTACAATCCGCTTTGTCACATCATGATACACCTTCAAGCTGCGCATTAACATGCCTGTACCTGGCAACATGCTATACATCTTACATATGATATTAATTACAGTTAACACTGAAGAAGTCAAGCTTGCATCTCATTATCAACACACACCACGGCTTACTGCAGGAGCTCTGGAAGGTGCATTTGTGTGTGTGTGTGTGTGTGTGTGTGTGCGTGCTTCTGCATTTTGTGTTTATTGTGTACATGTTAATGTATGTGTTATATGTGTTATTTATTATTTATCACACATGAGTATTTCTGTAAGGGCAGTGCGAGTGTTTGGATGGTATTTGTTTAAAAAAGAAAAGAGAGTGAATGCTGAGAGCCAAGTGAGGCGAGGGGGGGAGTAAAGGCAGGGAAAGGCAATTGTGAGACAAGTCCAAGAAAGAACCATAGCCCAATTTGGCAACCTGCTCCTGTCTTTTTTTCTTTCTCTTTTATTGCTTTTTGACATGGCCTTCACCCTTGTGTGTCGGCCCTGAAGGCCGGCACTGTGTAGGGAGGAGGCAAGCTTGTTCTCCCCCACCAGACTCATCCCTAGTTTCTCCTGAGAACACATGACAGAGAGCATCGGGCAGAGCAACTGCAGTGGCCTTCCTGAGCCAAATTTCCCTGCCTGCCAGAACCCGCCAAACCAGCTCTTTACCACCCCTTTCACTGTCTGCTCCAGACAATTTACAATCAGCAGAGACGGACAAAATATTTACTAATCTTCACTGCTGAACTGTAAGGGGGGGGAGTATAGTATGAGCCTTGACAGCAAATTAGTGCCCTGCCATGACACATGCAGTGGTGTGGCTCGACAGGTCCCCTCTTTCCCTATTTTTATTATCATCCATGCTTGAATTATTCAGTGGCAGCCATTAGCATAACAGCAGCCATTTTATATTTAGCTCCCCCTATGTTGACTGTGTCAACATTTCACTCCAAATATTCCGCTAACATCCCTGACGAGGAAAGAGGCAGATGCTCAGAACAAAGTGCAATTAGTGACCAAGAAGAAGAAGAAGAAGAAGAAGAAAAAGATTTTTTTTCTTTCTTGGTCTTTCGATTCCGGAATCACAAGACTAATGTCTTTTCAGTTCCTAACAGAAAAATAAATACATTTTGATTTATAATTTTGATTAGCATGGCAAACTGGCAGATTCTAATGGCATTTGCCAAAAAAGAAACTGCCACACATTTATAGATGGGCTGTAGCTATCACCCAGTCTCATTTGTCACTATTAGCTATAATATGAAAGATCCCTCATCTCATCTTGGAGGTCTAATTTGTTAGCTTGCATTGGGAGCCGGACTGAGCAGACTGGTGCTACAATAATGAAAGCACTCAATGCTCTTCTCCCTCGCTGAGTGTGAAATTAAAACCTTTGCAAAGCAGTTAAGGTTGATCTGTATAAGCCACTCTGCACTGACATTTTTAAAAGTGCATTTAATTAAATAGCATTCAATTTCTGTGTATAATATATGCAGTCACATATAAACACACAATTATAAAAATGTGTGTGTGTGGATAGCAAGGGACTGCGTGTGACTGTATGTCCGCAATGTGCTTGTGTGACTGGCATGTGATTCCATCTCTCCGCTGCGTTTTGTGCTCTCCTCATCCCCACCAGCTGTACACTTTGACCTCCCACTCATCTTTGATCCACTGTCAAAGAGCTCGCTATCTGCCGTCGCTCAGCTTCACTCTGCAAACCTTCACTTCTTGCTCCAGATTTGGGCCTGGAGTCACTCAGTGTGAGCTTCTGACAGTCTGTTTGAGGCAGCTCCCTGGTTAAGCCCTTAGAAGAGAGAGAAGATCCATTTGTAATTCACTCAAACCAGAAAACCGGCTTGTACGGCCAAGGCATCACAATAATTGCAGTTTGTTAACTTAATTAAACTGCAAAAGGTTATGGATTCAGGGGAAATAAAGCTGTCATTTTCCCCCTACACAGCTGGTTTGACAGAACTGAAGCCCGAGGTGGTGATTTCTCTTTTTCATATAGTTTCAAATGCTGTGTCTTAGAGTCAGCAAATTATTAAAATACATTGAGATAAGTTTATTTTTGATGATTTTTGATGGAGAGCTTCTTGTCTTCATCTATAAATCAGAGCGAACATTTCTGACCACAAGAACGTATTTATGGCAAAATAAAAAAATACAGTACATATGTTATTTATGTGCTATTTGAATGCAGCTCATAATTTATCACTCATGCTGACCCTGTTGATTTTACATTAATCATAGAGAGGCAAAGTGAGCAGTCAGGCCCCGACAGAGGAGAAACACCAGGAGACCGTTACAGTAAAAAAATAAAGCTAAAACAAAGTATGTTATTCTCTGCTGCTAGCAGATAATATATAGAGTATATAGACATATTTACAGACTTGTGATACTTTATCCTATATTGGAAACTACACAGAACTACACAATATACAGATATAGGCCAGCATATGAAAGTAGCCTTTTTAATGCTTTTAAATGGACACTAAGATGTTAAATTACATTGTTTTGAAAACACAATAACCATATTCAGCATTTCTACTATCAAAAACCTTTCAATTGTAACGGGCAATTTCTGATTAAGTCAACACAATGTAACTCTTTCATAAATAATTATTGTTTAAAAAACGGCTTGTAATCATCAAGGGCTGCAACCACTCACCGATGATTTGCATGATTTAAGAGGGAGGGAGGAGGAGCTGTTCAGGTCCATTATTGTTACTTTTTGATGTGTCAAAATGTTTTCTTGGAATTGAGAAATATAAAAAAAAGCCCAACATGAGGCACATTAGCCGTATAACAAGAGCTGTTTGTGCTTCGATTGAACCTCAGTCAGCAGATCTGCCATTTGTATGCTAACAGCACAAAA
Source organism: Perca fluviatilis (assembly GCF_010015445.1). Lineage (NCBI taxonomy): Eukaryota > Metazoa > Chordata > Actinopteri > Perciformes > Percidae > Perca > Perca fluviatilis. The sequence continues at coordinate 14,239,087 of NC_053133.1, read as the reverse complement.
ACGGTCTGTCTCTAACATAACTGTAAATGCACAATGAAATAATCCCTTCTCTTTCAGAGCAGGAATTCAGCGGTGGCTGTCGCATCAAGGCCTCTGTGCAAATTTGGACAGCGCCGATAGCCACTGATCTCACACTGATCCCCTGGTATGTGAGCGGATATTTCTCTTTCTCCCCGGGACAAGACTGTTTTTCTCCTTCTTTGAACTTTCTGAATTTGATTTACAGTGCACTCAATACTTCCTTTCTCTCTTAATTAGCATAGGAAAGTACTGTGTATGGATTCTCACTCCCTGTGATGTACACTGAAAAAGTTTCACCAAAAGCAAACACCTTAAACTTTTTAACACCTGTGTCACGCTGTTACAGGATCATTGTTTTCTTGGTGTCTGACACAGTAGGAAGTTCTTCGCTGCAGATTGTATGCACATATTTGTGTATTGTAAAATAAACAGAACATGCCGCAGTCAAATCCTGAATGCAGTCTGATGAAACCTCGCCTGGGCTAGAGATTGAGGAGATACGTGTCAGGCTGTGACACGTCTTGTTGGGCCGGCAAAGCTCCACACTGCCTCCCCTTCTCACTTTTTTCTCACAGTGCGGAGAGAAACATGCTCTCTTTTCTATGCGCTCCACAGCCTCCTTGTTCTCTTCTCTCACTGTAACACTGCAGTATTTCAGCATACCAATAACTGGGACTGTGGGGGATGCTCTCCTCCTCACTGTGCTGCCAGCCACCCAGGTGTGACTACATGTCAGAGAACAGTCTCACTACAACCACAATTACACTCTCCTCCTGACTTTCCTTTGCCAGCCCTTCTTATTAATCCATGACCCACACAGACTGCTGTTGTACATATGTGTACATTTGCTGCCAAGCATTAAGCTCGGATGTACCTGCATTTAGAGGTACAGTAGCTGACATATGCATGTGCACATTTATGTATGCTGTAAAGATAACAGAAGTATGGTTTGTTTAAAGAGCTGGGGTTGGGTAATTGCAGTTGTAGTGACACACGAAGGGCAAGTGTGTGCATTGGCGATTTTAAACCCTTTTTAGGGGGGCTCCAGCCAGATCGGACCAATCGGACTCCCGCCTTTGGCTGAGTCTCGCTCTATCTAACCTATCAGAGGGAGAGAAGGAGTGTGGTTGTGAAGTTTAACGTTGGAAGTCCCCAGAGAAAGAGAAGTTGGTAATGTCATGGCACAGATTAGAACCCAAATTGAAACGTAAACAACTAAAATTGCTGAATGTTAGAACATTGTGTCAAATTGGTCATTTACTGTGACTTATACTAAGTGTCAGGTTTAGTTCCATCATAGTGTTTATAGTGTCAAAAAACGTTAGCTGACGTTGTTTCGTAGCTCAGAGAATATCAGATAATGAAATTATTGATTTAGCTGGGGTTGCAAGGTACTGTATCTGTGTCACATTCTAATTATGGGCTGAGCTCCCCTAAAGGTCTGATCCTAGAATCACCCCTGTGTGTGTGCGTGTGAAGGTAAAGGCATGTTTAATGGACTGAAAATAATTAAATGAGAATATTGGTGTAATTTACAGTAATGGTCCATTCACAGCCTGTGCCTCATTTATGCATCAACACATTCCAATTTTTCGGAATTTCCTTGTTTTCATTGTCATTTTTAACATGCAAATTTCACATTGTCAAATCCATCCAGACATAAAGAAAATAAGAAGACACAGATGTGATAATATAGTTTGCGAGGCAATATGTTTTTTGTTACGAGATTATTTCCTGGTGGAGACTTCCGCTCTTTCCTGTAGGCGTCATGTGATTGACAGTAAGCAGAGTGTAATGTAATGTGTGCACTGACATGAAAACACTCATCTAAGCCACAACAGAATAACAATAAAATAGAGATGAAATAAAATTACAACTTCACACAGTGATGGATTATCCTGCTTGGGAAATTTCAGTGTGTTTATGTACAAAAATGAATGGAAGTGAATGGCAGCTTCTATATTTAGGGGAGTGGGCCCTGATGTCTCCAACTATGCTGAGGGTGGGTAACCTATATATAATTGGGTGGTGCAACCTTAGACACATACATTACACACATATAACTACTGTTTTTTATTAAATAATTAAATAAATATTATACTGGGCCTATGTGTAAACAGAGTTAATAAACTGAATTAGACATTCAACAGTGTAAGAAGTATGTGAATCTCTTTTTATAATCAAATAACTTGAATAGACAACTTTCAAGTTTCACAAAACTCCAACATGCTGTGTCCCAATTCCATAAACTGTCCTGTGAAAACCCTGTTGTTATCTCAAGAAGTTTAATAAAAAGAACACCTCATCATTCAGGTTATTTAAATATAATCTAAATCACCAATTTGGTGAGCTGGCCAGCCAAGCACTGCAGGTCAGGGCAATTCCACCAGATGTGCAGTGTAGAATGAGTATGTGATTGTTTTAACATGAAATGGATGCAGTTCAGACAACATTTTGATAGGGCTGAAAGAAGAAGAAATTCACTTTAAAATCATTGAAATTCTGTCATCTTTTTTGGTTCCCCACTCAGCTGGTGGTATGCTCAAATAGAGGCCACCCATGACCACTAGGATTTGATCTGCTACTGGTGAAAAATATTTAAAACACACTTTTCATTTAGATGCACGGGCTTCTCTTAATCTGCAGTTACTGTATATTACATCTGCGAGACCAGAGATCTGCTCCCAGTTTGTCTTCAGCGACAAGCAGCATGAAGACTTCCAAGTCCAGCGGTGTTCGCCTTTGTACCAGCTGTCAGACCGGCTACATCCTGCCGATGGACCTCCACCCGAGCTGGGAGGCGTGCCTTGGCCCCATCCATGCCGGGCTGGCACTTACCTCGCAGGCAGCCTGCCAGTTCTGCGCCCGCCTGCCGACGGAGGAACTGAAGCGACAGGCGGACTCCTTTCTGGTGCTTCGGGTCAAAAACGACGGTGACATCCCTGACTTCCCGGAAGGGGATGTCTTTAACGGGCAGGAGTCTGCTGACTCAGGTCCCTCCAGAGACGATTCTCCTATGGCTCTCCCTCCTCCCCACTGGGAGTACTGGAGCTCGAATTGAAGGAAGAAGACGGAGCCCTGTCACGGCGGCTTACTCCATCTCCAGAGTGGTCAGGAGCCGCAGCAGCGCGGGCCCCTCTTCCCGCCCCTAAGGCCCTTTTTCTGGTCCTACCCTGCATTATCCCGTTATTTTTTCACACCGAAGAAAACGGGCTAGATGAGACCCATTTTAGACCTGTCTCTGTTCAACCGGTGCATCATGAAGAGTCCATTCCAAATGCTGACTATCAAACGTGTTGGAATGTGTGCGCCCCGGCGAGTGGTTCACCTCCATAGATTTGAGGGATATTTTCCCATTCCTGTCATCCCTAAACAATCCCTAAACACAGTAAATTCCTGGGACTTCTCCTTCCAAGGAGCTCAATACCTACAACCGGCTGCCATTTAGCTATTCTCTGGCCCCCCCCTTAGAGTAAGCCCTGACTGCAGTACGCAGATCGAGGGGTGGCTCAATGTGGGTGGAGCTAAACGTTTGACTCCGCCCACTTGCCAAATAGCAATTGGCAGAGCCATTTCTCTATCACTCTGGCAATTGGTGTGAGGGGAAAACACAGGACTTTCAAGCTGACTGGAGATCTTTTCCCGTTGTTGTTTTTCTTACCTTAAACCGTCCGTTGTTGGTTCCCCCAGAGACATGGGCTCGTTTCCCGCATACGTTTGCTTTCCCCGTTATCCTTTCCTTAACCGCACGCCGAGTGGAACCAAAACATCTACCGGAAATCATAGCGCCGCACCGGCCGGCAGGCAGTGTCGGTCCCGCGGGCAGGTAGCGTCTGTCGCGGGCAGGCAGCCAGCGTCCGTTCGCCGGGCAGAACCCGTCCGCCGGGCAGCCAGCGTCCGTTCGCGGGCAGCCGCCGGCAGCCAGCGTCCGTTCGCGGGCAGCCAGCGTCTGTTCGCGGGCAGCCAGCGTCCGTCCGCGGGCAGCCAGCCGGCATCCAGCGTCCGTTCGCGGGCAGCCAGCGTCCGTTCGCGGGCAGCCAGCGTCCGTCCGCGGGCAGCCAGCCGGCATCCAGCGTCCGTTCGCGGGCAGCCAGCGTCCGTTCGCGGGCAGGCAGCGTCCGTCCGCGGGCAGGCAGCAAGGGGGTAAGCTTCGCTTCTGAACGCGAACATCCGATGGCGCCATTTTGTTGCTACAAAGGTATCACCTCTTGTTAGCATTCCACTGACCGCCATTTTTTTTTACGTCACTTGACTGCGAATAACTTTACATCTGAAGCGTTTAAAGACTCTATTTTTCCATTGTTTAATTCTAAAGAAACACGACAATGTATAAAAGCTCCCTTACCTTGTACCTCACGTAATGGCTCCGTACGAGCGTTTTTGTTAAATAACTCGCTAACGATTGTGTCATGATTGAAGGACTTACTGTCGCACAGTAGAGGAATTACCGTATAGTACAGGAGAAGCTCGCAGGCAGTTTCGACATTAGCTGTTTAGGTTTAATTACCGAATGTTAACTAGCATGTTAGTTAGCAATAATTAGCTTGTGCCTATGTTATCTCCTTACAATATACCTACACTCTCTGTCTCTGTAAGATTGGAAATGATTGAGATTTCTCCTGGCACAGCTACAAGAAGACTTTACAACTTTCAGAACCGTTGCTCACGTCACATTTACGTTGTCTCTGTCAGTTGGAGGCTGCGCAGTAAAGGAAGAGATCACCGGAAAAGTGCTTCTAATAGCCTTCACTGGTCTCCGTCCAGAGCAACGGGGTCTTAGGTCCATTAATATATATGTCAATGGCAGGCAGCCGGCAGCCAGCGTCCGTTCGCGGGCAGCCAGCGTCCGTTCGCGGGCAGCCAGCGTCCGTCCGCGGGCAGCCAGCCGGCATCCAGCGTCCGTTCGCGGGCAGCCAGCGTCCGTTCGCGGGCAGCCAGCGTCCGTTCGCGAGGCGCCAGCGTCCGGTCCGCGGGCAGCCAGCCGGCATCCAGCGTCCGTTACTTGGGCAGCCAGCGTCCGTTCGCGGGCAGCCAGCGTCCGTCGCGGGCAGCCAACCGGCAGCCAGCCGACGTAGCGTCACGTTGGCAGGCAGCCGGCAGGTTAGTCCGTCAGACTTTCCGGATTGCACTCCGTCTCTGCCTTAACCACCGTCAGTTGTTGTCTGGCGTTCCCCAGAGACCAGGGCTCATTTCCGGGAGTCATGTTTGCTTTCCCCGTTCTTCTTTCCTAAACCCAACCCTGTTCTTTTTTCCTTTTTACAATTCAAATATCATTGTTTATTATAATCTATATATCTATAATTCAAATATCATTATTTATTATAATATATATTATATTATAAAGGTTGCATTGACGTTTGAGAATGTGCTGCCTGATGTCCGCCACCAGATGGCGTGCCCACGGAGTCAAACGTTTAGCTCCGCCCACATTTGGCCCAACCCCGATCTGCGTACTGCAGTCAGGTGCAATTGGAGTAATTGCCCCCTTACATTCACCAAATACATGGAGGTGGCTTAACAGCCGCTACGCAGGAAGGGGATCAAGTCCTGTTTTACTTGGATGATTTTATTCATATGGCACCCTCCCAGGAGAGAGCTGCACTCCACACTGTGGAGGTTGTGCAGCATTTACAAACACTGGGTTTTGACATAAACTGGCAAAAGAGCTTGTTGATCCCCTCACAGGCGGTAGTTTATCTGGGTGTTGACATGAACTCCGCCACTATGAGAACCAACCTGTCAGCGCCCAGTTTGGACGCACTAAGCTCTCTGCTATCGCACATCGCGCCTCACAGATTTGTGTCAGCACTGTCAGTGTCTGCAGGGTATGATGTCTGCGAGTCACATGGTGATCCCTCTAGGACTTCTTCACATGAGGAAAATTCAGAGATGGTTCGGCCACATGCACCTTGACCCAATACGGCACAAGAGGTGCATGCTGACCATCCCTCCCACTCTGCAGTTGGAACTGGCTTACTTCTCTACACTTTTTTCCCCTGTCCCCCTGATTCCTCGCTTCCTGGCTCGCGTTCAGGAGGAGAGCCTGGCGGTCATTCTGGTGGCACCATAGCGCACAAGAGCGTCTTGGTTCCCGACTCTGGTTCAACTACTGGTGACGTCACCATGGCAGCTACCATGGCACAGGGATGCACTGTCGCAGCTGGACGGTGCAATATCCCACCACCTGGTGATAAGCCAGAGGCTGTGGGCCTGGCCACTGAGCGTGAGTGCTTGGAGAGGTTAGGCCTGCCTCCTGCAGTTGTATGCACTATCCAGGGCGCGAGAGCTCCCTCTACTACGGCATGGTCCGCTGGATGGTGGTCTGCATTCCAGTACTGGTGTGTGGAGAAAGGCTCGGACCCCACTTTGTGTCCTCTGCCTCTCGTGTTAACCTACCTTCAGACACTGGTGGATAATGATTTGGCCCCATCTACAGTTAAAGCCTATGTTGCGGCCATTTTGTCCTGCCACAAATGCTACGGAGAGAGATCGTTTTTTGCGCACCCCTTGGTGAAGCGTTTTTTGAAGGGGGTCAGACGACAGAAATCTCTCCTGCATTCGATAAAGCCTCAATGGGATTTAATCCTAGTGCTCCGGGCTCTGGGGAGTCCCCCTTTCAAGCCTCTGGCACAAATCTCTCTCAGAATGTTGTCCCTCAAAACAGCTCTCCTCCTGGCCTTGACACCATCCTGCCTTTCTATTAGAGAGGACGGGAGTGAGGCTACCTTAAGGCCAAATCCAACATTCACTCCGATAGTCATAATGAACTCTTTTCGGTCAAGGATTTTGTTTTCCCTTGAGGGTTTCTTCCCTCCGCCTCATAACAACGAAGTGGAGGAAGCGTCTCACCGACTTTGCCCAGTGCGCGCGTTCTCTCAGTATGTTTTATGCACGGCAGACAGACGGACACAGCAGCTGTTCGTTCACTACAGAGAACACTCACAAGGTGCGGCTGTTTCGAAACAGTGGCTGTCTCACTGGCTGTGTAAGGCTATCACCCAAGCCTAGTGCAGAGGGAGAGGCATCCAGGCACAGTCCACGAGAGCGTTATCAGCACCCACAGCCCTCCTCAAAGGTATGACAGTGGCTGACATCTGCGCAGCAGCTTCCTGGGCATCCCCGTGCCCGTTCCATTCTCCTGCACCAGAGTGGCTGTATGGAATGTGCTTTGCAATAATTATGATATTAATATTTAATTATGTTGCACCTTCAAAATCTACACGGCAAGGGCTTTACAAACAGTAAACAGGCCATTCATGGAGGTATCAGGTTTTTAACAAAACCATATACATTTTGATACATAAAAACCTGTACAGTGTGAGTAGCAAGAGGAGCTAATTTAAACCATCTGCTTGTGGACTCACAGGTGACATTGACTACATCAGTTTCACCCTTAACCCAATAGGAACAGCTCTTAGAGGGCGAAGCCTATACGAAATAGAATGATAGTTACGTATTGTAACTCCAGATTCTATGAGTATAGGCATAGCCCTTAAAGACCCAGGCCACCTGCTTTACCAACATAGGCTGGAGAAAAATGCTGATGTTGGGAGCAGATCTCTGGACTTGCGGCTGTAATATACAGTAACTGCGGACGTAAGAGAAGCCCATGCAGGGCACAAGGGCGCAAAAGAAATCTTCAGGACTGTGCATGCACGAGGGATAAACCCAATAGCAACAGCTCTTGGAGGCCTAGGCCTATACTCATAGAATCTAGAGTTACAATAGGTAACTATCGTTCAGCTTCTTCACTTATACTGGAGCTGGAGCAGGTAGGCATTAACTGACTTGCACCACAGGCACTTCAGCAGGGTCGATGCTTGCTGAATTGAAGGGTGGTCCTTTTTACTCACTAAACCATCAGGATGCCCACCCTATAAATACAATACAATACAAATATAAAATAAGTGATAGCGTAAGAGGGAAAAAATATATAAAAATGTAAATTAGGGGGAAAAGATGGCAGAAGTTTAGGTTAATTGTAAAAAGGAGGGAGGGAGGGAGAAGACAGTGTGGTGGTAGTGTGGGGTGGGGTGGGGAGTAGGGTGTCTGACATCGCCCCCACGGTCATAACAGCAAGGTCTGCATAAGGGAGCAGCTGCTCTGCCCTCTGCTTCCTCCCTGGAAAATATGGCTGGAATATTAATTGCACTGCTAATTCTGCTTATTGCAGCTTTTCTTGACGCTCAAAAGGTCCAGTGAGCCCTGTTACATTCGCCTGATAGCAATTATGACTGCTTCTCCAAAGCATGGATTAGTTAGACTACCGGTATTAAAAATCAAAGCTTTATCTCTGGAATCTGAATACTTTACTGGACCAGACACTAAAACGAGCAACAAAAAGATCAGCTTGTGTTTTACAGAGTATTTAGCAGTTTGTTTCTCAACTGGCTCCTATCTGTGCAGACATTATTTCAAAAATAACTGAAAAAAGGCCCTCCTCACATCACTTTGATGGAATCTATTTCAGTTACACCTTTGGCATCACCTCTGTTTCTGTTTCATATTGTCTTCCGATTGTCATGACATGATATCTGCTTGTTTGGCTGCGATGTACTTATACAAGAGTTGGGCTAATTTGAAGTAAACTCTGCAGAAGTGGCTGAGTCGTTGTTTTGTGACCCTGTTTGTGTTGGATGAGCACACCGTGCCTCTCTTGGGAGCAGCCTACAGGCATCCCACAGATCTGACACACAGCTCCGCACACTCACAGAGAAAGATAGAGGAAGGGAAAAAAGAAAAAAAAATACAGTTCCCCAAGAATTGTGGCTGAATACATTACCGAGAAATAAAAACTAACTTTATCAAGTTTTTTTTTTTTTCCAAAGCTGGGGTCAAAATAAGTAAAGCATGAAGCATACAATATACTCAAGAGCATGGGGGGAAAAAACTACAAAGCTTTTGAGATTCTGTTTTTCAAATACTGTTCACACCCTGTTGCGTATGGGTACATAATCTTATGAAGAAAGGGAACCTGAGAAAAACCTACAACGCAGCATTTTGTGATATTCATGCTGGGGTGAAATTTAAACTCCCCTTCTCAGTGACAACACAGGGATATCTTTGCAAAATCAAAAAAATATTCAGGACCTTTGTGAATGTATACATAAGGGCCTGCAGGGATTTTTAGGCTCCCCCCTCCTGCCACTGAAGCACCTCAGCACTCAGCGGGACCTCTCAGATGACAGAAGGAGCCGAAATGTCAAAAGAAGGACAGAAGGAGAGGTGTTGGCGAAGAGAGAGGAGAGGGCGGGGGCCCTAGGGATCCTGGTGTGGGGTGGTTTATGCAGGGGAGGGGCAGGGAGGTCAGAATCAGTGAGCGCCAGTTTAATCTGATAGGAGTTCATCCATGCAGAGGAGCTGGAGAACCATGCAGAGAAGCAACAGTGATCTGCACAAATTATACTCCGGTGAGAGGAGAAGACAGACAGGGGAAAATATATGGACGTGTGTGTGGAATGTAGATGATTTGTGACAGAGGAAGGAAAGACAAGAAAAGAAGAAGCATCATGGGGTGTTTTGAAAACATGATGGCTGAAGTCATGCACATGTAAATGTGTAAGGTATACCTCAGTTGCTTAACAAACCTATTCATTAAGTGAATTGAAAAGTATGTGATGGAAACAGAGGAAGTTAAAAGGAAGTACCGTGACAGATAGGGACAAAGAGGTACATGATTTTTGATCCATACAGGTGAGCATACAGTCCCCCCCCCACACCACCCCCCTCAACCCTCACCAAACAGCATGGGTCACCCCTTCTTTCCTCTCCCCTTCCGCTCCACTGCATCCCCTCGTCATGCACTGTAATTAAAACCACAGGTGGGACCAGTAACACTGCCTGGCTGCTCCCAGCATGCAACAGGCACCATCTGGTTCAGAGGAGAAGTGTTTTTTTTCTTCCAAACAGCCAGAGGTTAAAACATCAAAGGCTCAGATCTTTGATCGGACCTCAGCGGGGTCGAGAGGGAATAATATCCATTGTTTCTTGAATCTTTCTGCAACACAAAGCGTGAAATGGGACTGCCAGCTTGCGCTTGTAAGCCACCAGGTCAGCTACCTGCCATCCCTACAGGGACCTTTCGCCACCACCTATACCTCCTTTCCTGGCATCATGTCCTCCTAAAATGTCTGCCTTCAAACCTGTTAGAGTATTCTCCAAAGACTCCCGCAGCGCTGATTACTTTTGCTTCGGTGCATGCTTCGCTAAAGCGAACATGCTCACTACTCCTTGAAACATGGCAGAAGTCATGAGAAAACATGCACTGACTAGGTCACAGCACATCACAGAGCTTTTAATATGATGAAATCTCTTGTGTATTTGATTGTTTTGGAGTGTTTGTTTTTTTGCGTCTTTTTCCAGTGACTGTGAAATGTAATGTTATTTTTTTCTTCTGTAAGGTAAGACTGCATGGCAAGCTGTTAATGTATAATCTTGCTTGGCAAATGGGAAAAGAACCTTTCAAATCAATATCTCAGATGAAAAGTTATAAATGGAGACAAAATCATCTCTCAAAGCCCTTCCTCTCCCCGCCAGTGTAATAGAGCCTTTAAACAAAGCATTGTACAGCTGTCTCTAGACACAAGATGACAGACTAGTTCTGAATTATTTTCACTGACAGGAAAGTGTAACGGCACAGGATGGAAAAGCTCATTTGAGATCAGAACAGAGAAGGACAGAGTTTTACCTGGGGCGTTGGCAGATTGCAGATGTCTGCCTCTGCTCACTCCAGAATTCACAGTGCAAGTGGCGCTTATGGAACGGCCCCCCTGGTGGAGCAATTCACTTAAAGTTTGATCTCGGAGGAACAATAAAGACCCAAAAGAGCGTGCCTAAATTTAAGCTAGCATGAAATCCCCCTACCACTCTTGGGTGGCTGGTTTGCCTCCTCCCTCCTCTTTCAGTGATGTGACATAACATGTCAGATGTCGCAACGCAATTTGTATTTGCATGTTAGTTTTATGTACCTGGAGGTTTAGAGCAACAAAAGCACCAGCTGTGTGTGTGTGTGTGTGTGTGTGTGTGTGTGTGTGTGTGTGTGTGTGTGTGCATGTGTGTAGCATGTCTGCAGTCTGTGGTGTGTAGCATGTCTGCAGTGTGTGTGTGTGTGTGTGTGTGTGTGTGTGTGTGTGTGTGTGTGTAAGAGAGTTAACTGAATGTGTCCTGAGCATCTGTTGTAGAAAAGGGCCTAATAGATGTGGGGTTAAAGCTGACTAGAAACAAGGGGAGCAGTGGTGCAATATATAGCATGCTGAACCTTTACAGCACTAGTGATTGAAAAGACTCAGTCAGAGTGGCAATGGCTTGTGGCACAGCTTAAGAACAGTGTACAAAGCATAATAATACCATGTAGTTACAGCATTAAAGGCAAGTTAAACAAATTATGCCAAATTATATCTGTCAAATCGTCACAAAACCCCTCCCCTGAAAATTGATTGTCCAATCATAGCATAGCAACCGTAACTAGGCACAGCAGGCCCGTAAAGCTTTGGATTTCTCCCTATGTTGAACTGGTGTGCATGGGGCTGAAGTAATAGCGATACCCTGTATAAAGAGTTTGGATGGTGCATTCTCCTCTCCAAACCCCAAAATGCCAAAGCAAAAATCTAAAGGAATGGATGAACAAGTGTAATCAATAGCATGTCTGGTTGACTAGCTTACTACCTACAGTAATACTTAACACTGTTAATTCCAAAGTGAAGGAGCATACGATTTAATGTTGTGGGGTTACAGGTGATGTAAACAAATATCTAAGATGTCCACTGTGTAGTATTTCCACACACTCTGATAACCTGGATGCTACAATATTAGAGTGTAGGCTAACATTAGTGGCTCTGAACCTGCTCTTTATTGGATTTCAGGAAGTTTATAGGCTACTCCATTAACACCAGCCAAACTTGTTTTCAGAGATAGCCTTATGTTCACCAACAAACACATAGATATATAGATAGATAGATTTATAGATAGATAGATAGACACTTTATTTATCCCGAGGGAAATTTAGTCCTCATTCTAAAAGCCCTTTCTCCTGTAAAATTATAGTGAAACGTAAAACTGTGTTCATTTTTCATCCAATGGCAATTATCTATTCTGGGATAGGGGATATGCACTTTTTCTATTAACGCTAATAACGCTATTCACAAGCATCCTGGGTGGCACTAAGCCCTGGATGCAGCGATGGTGCCCTTGCAAAAAAGATAGCGGAGAAAGTGAAAGGATGCGCTGGTAGCAGGCTTTATCCCAGCACTGTACATTCGGTTAACCAGACTAAATTTCGAGTTATTCTACCACCGGTATTGTAAACCGGATTTATGTGCCGTGTGAGATTGGAAAGCTTAACAGTGGCAGCAACAGTAACACTGCTGTGTTGTAAGAGTATCAAGGCTACACTGAAGTAAGCAAAGAGACCACCTTTTCAATGGCAAAGTTCTTGTTCTTATGGAAGTGAAATAAATTGCAGTTCAGCTTAAGGAATTTGAAATTATGAAAGGCATGCTAAACCTGTGGGAAAGCTGTGAAAATTATTAGAAAGCTTTTCAGATTCACCCAGCACAGACAGAGCGTATATGGAAAGTGAGAGGTTATATTACTTTCAATGTGTGATCACTGACCTTGGCTTGATCCAGATCTCTTTGTAGAGAGGAACCTATTCTTTCTATGGTTTTTCATGAGAAGAGTAAAAGTGACACATTCAGTGGCACACTATCCATTAAGGCCGGGCGCAGCAGGGGTATTTTTTTTTTATCAAAATGCAGCACTTATTGATAGATTGAGATTCATGTCTGGCAGTTCAGACATAACCCGCGCGATACTTGGCCTTCAATTCACATCTGCTTTTGCCTCAAAATTCATCACTCTCCCCTCTTTCTTCACTTGTTCTCTTTTCACACTTTCACTCTCACTCCATCATCCCTCATGTGTTCTTTACCCCATGTTTAATTAATATTAATTCATGTGTCATTTCTATTTGCCCCGTACCCACCCTCCACCACCCTTATCTCTCGCCATTCTCCTTCTTCTCCTCCCTCTCTCCACAGTTTCTTCACCTCCCCTTCCATGCCCAGCAGGAAACTGTTGGAACTAGCAGCTCCAGAATTCTGATCAGCCACTTTGTGGTCTAAGAAGGCTTGCCAAACTGCCTTTCCGATTAATCAATAGTTCCATTGGCTGTGGTTAACACCTGTAACCTCTGCATACATGGATGGAAATTTTCAGTCCTGGAGCAGAATAGCAAACATCCAACTTATTCTGGCTACAGTCAAATCCTGATTATTGCAAAATATTTTACCCACTGAGCAGATACATTCTCTGGGATTAGAAACACGGAGGTCTCGCACTCTCATTTATTTTGAGTGAGTGAAGGAGTGAGCGAGTGAAAGAGTGAGTGAGTAAATGCTGATAAAAAAGCCTATCTGAGGGCTGTTTTTATATCCGCTCCAGCTCCGTGGTTGCCATATGGATGCGTAAGAAAAGTGAGGTACACTGAGATGCTGTGATAGAGGTAAATGAAATTCATACTCCAGTATCTAGGTCATTTGTTAGGCCCAAAGCAACATCTCCTTCCCTGCCTGCCTGCCTGCCTTTTCCGTGTGTTGCTTGAGTCTGTGGAACATCAAGGAGATGAAAACACTCCACATCCTGTATATGCAACAGCTCACACAAGAAGTGTGTGCTGCAAGCATGCCAGCATGGCCCTTGGAGTTTCTTTTTACATTTTATAGAATAAAATGAGCTATTATTGTATTACTAAATTAATCAATATTTGTTTGAAATGATGTACAGTACATTACTAAATCAATGGAGGCCCTCCTGATACACTGAACGAGTCAAATAAGTCTCTTTGAGATTTGTTCAATCAATAAACTCATCAAAACTATTTATTTTCTTGTAAACATTGCTGAGTAAAATACTATACTAACCCTAACCCTAAGAGGAATAAGAATGAAACACAAGCAATCAACATAATTATGCATACAAATGACACATATATAACATAAACGTAAAGCTACCCTAACATTTTCCTGCGTGGTTAGGGGAAGATTAGCCAGAGTAACTAACCTGTTTATTTAAACCTCTATTAACTGATGTTTTAGCCATTTAGAGGCAATGTAAGCAAGCTGCGATCAAATCACAATCATATTATAACCTTCTCAAGTTAATACAGTGAACCTGTTAGCAAACAGTTTGCCATTAACATATCCAGCAGTTATGGGTGACACCATTCACATACACAAATTGATTTGATCAACTGCTAGTGTAAGAAAATATTGATTATAGCAGCTTTAAAGTGAAACCCACTATAAATAACTTCAAAGCTGAAATCCATAACTGTCTGCATGTTGTTGACATTTCGAGGGGCGAGAGATAACTAGTTTCCATTAAAATGTAATACAAGTTTGAAGCAAATATCAAAACCTTTTGGTAATTATCAACTACCTTTATGCAAATATATTCAAAAGTATGCGACAAGGCTATACATAATTAGCAAAAAAAATTTTTTTTAACTGAATCAATTTTTTTTTCTGTTTTTATCAGCCCTTATGATGATAGATAGTTAGTTGAGGGGCACACAAAAACAATTGGATGGAAAGTGAAACACTGTTTAAATGACAAGAAGATCACAGAGTTGTTGGGTAAGTTTGTTTTGGAGCCTTCTGCTGAAACCTGAACGATGTGCCAGCTCACAGTGTGATGTTGAACACTATTAAAGTAACAGCTTGTACAATGTCTTTTTTTTTTTTTTTTATCTCTCAGCCTGTTTTATGGTTTGAAATATTTTTGTTTTTCCTGTGGAGAACTGGCCAAAAACTTTCCAAAGGTATTTCAGTTACTCTTGTGCAGTTTAAGATGGGAAAGGGATTTAGTCGTCTAAACATTGAAATTGAAATCCGATGTTTGTCTGAGAGATGTCTGAGAATAGAGGAATTAATCAATCATACCAGTTCACTCTTCTTTACTGACTCAATAGACCAGAATGCATTGCAACCACATAATATTACCTTTTTTTTTTCTCGAGACAAACTCAACAAGTCCAGGCAAGTTTTTTTTTTTAATGAAAGGCATTCTGGACAAGTGTATCCCAACAAACTAAATACTAACTAACTAAACAACTTTATCATAAAGATGCACTGAGTATCACAAGCCGATTTCATGCAATGTCAGTGAATGTGAGGGTGGAGTTGTTCTTTAATGTCAGAGGCATAACACTGCGGCTCTCATCCATTTAAATGCATCCTGGCTGTTTCCGCTGCTCATAGATCATTGTTGCCTTTCTGCACGGCTCCTCAGCTCCTATCTCTGGATGAATTCCTATCAGATTAAGATGGGTTTCAACGCTCTACCCCCACATCCTCCACACTGCTCCTCCCTGCCACCTCCACATGCACACTCCCCATCCCCCCATGTTCTCACCCTTGCACCCATTCTCCATCCATCCCTCTCTTCCCGTCTTCCATGTGAATCTCCAGGTCCCAGGAGAATATAGGCCTGTTCCTCTACCTGGCTTGTTCGGCCCTGACCCTCACACACTCATGGACCACCGCTCATACATAAACAAAAACGTCCTCCACACACACACACACATACTGTACACACAAAAACGGACCATGAAGTTGGCTTCTGGGAGCCTGTTGCGCACGTCTCAATCACACCTCAGCAGTATTTAGTCCTTGGTTGGTTGATTACGACGTGACAAGGGTTACTTTGATGAAGGACGTAACATGATTAATACTGAGATTCCACATTTCACATGTCCACTAATTATGTAAAACAGTACAAGACATCACACTAGAGACTGAAGGTATGCATCGTGTTTATATCGTGCCCTGTGCAGTGACTATATTCCTACAGAAATACCTCCGGTCCTCTGATGTTATTTTTATTTGCATTCAATGAATAATGATACACAAAAAAAACAAAAGAAATCACAACCAAAACTTACTTCACAGTGCTTTTTATGTCCCAAACATACTTGACAACATAGCTCAGTAGCAGGTAACTCAGTCTGGGAAGCAGATTTTCAGTCCAGACAGAGATGGTAAGAGCTGGAAATAAAAACAGATTGTGGCAGTTGACAGGTGGAATGAAAAGTGGGTAGTTTCCTTGATGTCGAAAAGGCTCAGAAGAACCCAGATCAAAGTTTCAAGTGACTTTTAATATTTATCCTAGAAAAATATGTCTGATAACATCAGTAGTTGTTTTTCCTCTTTCTTTCGAACAGTTTACTTTGCTAAAAGGCCAAAAAATGTGGCTTAATTTTAACCAGCGTTTGCTAATTGTGGTTCTTCTCAACAAGCCAGTTAAACGTGGGAGAAAAACTGTCCCGACACATGTTTTAAAAAAATTAGTTTTTAATATAGCCTATGGGAAATGTACTGTCTGGACATTTTTTGTTGCAGCATCTGTGGGTGAGTTTATATACATGCAACAGAAGTACACCTAACTGTAATAAAATAATTTGCCTTCCTTCAAGTATTTTAGGAAACACTATGAATTCAAAAATTTGAGAAGATGGAGACAAGCTCAAATCATTCCTACATCGACAGCTTATTGACTTTCTGATCGGGGGTCTGGGGAATGGTGAGCTTCAAGTCAAACTTCATAACATTTACATTTTTCCCTCATTAGACACATATTTTACCCAAACCTTGAGAATTAATTATTGGGCCCTGCTGCCAACTACATCTCATTGATTTCCTATCTTTTCCCTGAAATGGTATAAATTCTATCACTCAAGCGTAATGCAGGGGCATACAACTCTCGGCAGACTTGGATTCACAATGCATATTTTAGAAGAGTGTGTGCATGCAGGAGATGAGGAGGTGTGAGTGTGTGAGAGGGAGATCGATTGTTTTGTTTGTCTGTGCTTTAGTTTCTGCCACTGTAAAATATCCGGGCTTGGTTTTTAACAGACGCATAATGTTTTAACACTCAAAAATGAATGATCATAGATGTTTGAATGATAAGTATTCTCTCAAATTAGAAACAATTAATGATCCATCTATAATCTGTGTAAGAAAGTCAGAAATATTTTATTGGGTTATTCTGTGTGGAGTAAAGTGCTAAAAAGAATTGAGAAAAATAAGGAAATGTTTCAATTTTATTCATTGCTTCAGCAGTGTATACTTTTCTCGTTTTCTTCTCTTCCTTACATTGTTTTTTTTTTTTCAAGTCGCAGGTGATATTCCCTCTTTCCCCACTGGATTGTCATCAACTGTCATCAACGGCAACGGACCTTGAACCAGATACAAGATGAGAGATTTTTTTCTACCCTGCTTAAGTGTGTCCGTGGCAGCCAGACTGAGAAGGAGTCTGGGCTGAGGAATGGAAGCACAGAGGCCTACCAGGAGACCTCCGATAGCCAGCGCACCGTGTCTTAAATCTCTACCCGAGTGTCATCTCCCCTCATGTTCCCACATGCAGCATCGGCCCACACAACAGCAGAGGGCCAAGAAGCAGCTGGTAAGGTTACAGCACTGTGTGGATGGACACATACGCGTTATGCTTCATCGCCAGCAGTGTTTTTCCTCAACTGCTCCTCGTTTTTATTTTATATGTACCAAGGTTTTAGTCAAACTATGGTTACCATTGGTTATTATTGTGTTCTGTTTGGGGTTCTAGAGACTGTCGGCCCTCTAACAGCTCAAAAAACATACCTACTGTAACATTATTTCATCAACTTGATTGTAGAATCTATCTCTAGGATTGGTTCACAGGAGTTTGATCATCACCATGGTAAATCGATAAGAATGTAGAAGGGACAATTGATGTTCCGTTTAAGCAATTTATTGTCACTGTGCACACATTTCGGTATATTGGTAAATGCTATAATCGTCATCTTGCCTGTTTGCCTTGAGACTACATAAATAATAGTGTGTGTAAGTGCGCAGTGCACATGATTTGTTAATTGCAGCTCTTAAGGAAATGCAAGAATCCTTATGACCTTATTTTAAAAGTCTTATGTAATTGTTAAATGAATGTTTATTTGTTATGTAGTAAAGTTTCAGCAGTGGTAGGCCTACCCCTCATTTTCTTGGCTTAGAGTACTAGAGTCGAGTAGTAGAGTACTAGTTATTTTTTATTAGGTTTTTTAATTAATTCTAATTAAGTGTGATGTTACACATTGGTTAACTGTATTGTAACTCTTGTGTGTTTTTCTGTTTATCATTTACAGAAAACCATAATTGTCAAGCCTCATCATCTCCTATTGCTTTAAATGTGTGTATAATGACAATCAGTTGTGGATTAAGTATTCAGATCCAAGTACTAATACCACACTGTAAAAAATACTCTGTTACAAGTCAAAGTCCTGCATTAAATATGTAAAGTTAAAGTATGTAAGTATCACCAGGAAAATGTACTTAAAGTATTTATAAAAAAAACAAAACTGTAAACGATCCAAACTGTTCTGTCAATCAACTAAGTGTTTAATTTGTTTATTTCAGCTGTACTTGTAGGCCTGCATATTGTTGGGTAGTTTACTTTATAATAAATCATTGTATTTTATAAACTACAAGGGTTAGGTTTAACAAAAATCTTAATTTGTAAAGTAACTAGTAACTAAGTAGAAAGTGGCATGAAAAAACAACTCAAGTAATTACAACTACCTCAAAATTGTACTTAAGTACAAAGTGCAGTACTTGAGTAAATGTACTTTAGTTACATTCCACCATTGGTGACAATAAATGGCTTAAACGGAACATCAGTTGTCCCTCCTACATTCTTATCGATGTAACATGGGGATGCTCAAGCTCCTGTGAACCAATCTTAGAGATATATTCTATATTGATACTTTATAATTTGAACATGATTTTAAACTGATGAAAGAATAGATTATAAATATGATTTTAAACTGATGAAATGTTTCAGAAGTCCCCCACAGAAAATTACCCTTAACTACCAGCTGTATGGTAAACAGCAGCTGAAAATACCAAATAAGTATATTTAAATTTCTGAATTTCTCTCTGACCGCAAACATACAGTGCTTATAAAAAGTTAGCATGTGCCTGGCACATTTTTTAGTTTTCTAACACTGAGTCAAGGGGGATTTAATGTGGCCTTTTTAAAACTGATCAACAGGAAACTTTGCTCTAATGTGAAGGTGAAACAATGAATTACAAATTAAAATTACAGAAACTTTGTTTGCATAATGTTCACGTCCTCTAATGGAGCTCAGCGCAAATTCTTTCAGGAAGACGTCATTACCCCAGTCACTACTCCATTCTTAAATCAAATCAGCTGTTCAAGAAGTGACGTGTCAGTTAAACCAATCAGACTCGACCACGAGATTCAAGGGCCAATCACAGCCTTACAACTCTGCTTTAAATCTGTTCTCTCCTTGTGCTGTCAGCTGTCGTTTCAGGCAAAGCGCTCGTCCCTCCTCCTCCCCTGCCTCCTCCGGTAGTTGTGTTTCTCCCGGCTGACCGCTCCGTTGCCTCTTCGGTCCAGTCTCTGGTCTCTTCACCGCCGCCACCAGTGTCTGGACTCCATCGGGGGTTATGTTCCTATTCCCTACCCCTTTAAGAAGATTAATTCGATGGAGTCCAATCTCCAAAAGACTTTGTACATTCAATATCATACAGTTGTACAATAAATATTTTTGCATATCTGCAAACGAAGTCTCTCCTGATTGAATTGGGACACGCCTAAATGATCACTTCTGCAGCCAATTGATTTCAGAAGTCACACATGATTAGTTAAATGGCAATCACCTGTATGTAGCCATTGGGTTTTAATTGGTTGTAGAATAAATTCACCTGTAGAAGGTCCAACTTTTGGTGAGTCAGTATTGTGTCAAAACCTTCAGCAAACTACTTTAAACAAGCTGTTCTGCAACGCACACACATTTACAAGGGAAGAAAAAGAAAAAAGCCCTAATGTAATCACAATGAAGCATGTGAAGCCAAAGCTGCAGAAGGACCTCTTAGGCAAAAGTATGAGGTGGCGTCCCTTGTCCTGAAGGTGATGACAGAAGTCTTGGATGTGTTCATCACTGTCTGGGTTTTCACTGCTGGCTTTCTCTGCACCTTGCAGCCGCTGTCTGTGCTATTCTGCTCCCAGAGCGCTGCACAGCTGTGGGTGTCCATGGTGACAGGTCAGCTAATTAGAGCAGCACTGTGTGTGTCTGAGGCTGCTGCAGGGAGCTGCCGGGCACATGACGCTGTGCGCACTCATCCAGGCCTCTGGCCCCATGGAGGCACCCATGCATACACACACACTGATGCATGCAGAAATGTTCTGACACATACTGTATGTATTAACTTTGCATTAGGTATAATGGTCATAAAAGCCATAACTTAGTGAGCATGTTGGACATTTTCTTATGTTACAAGAGGGTTGATTAGAAACATGGAATTTTCTTCTTTTTTTTTACCCTAAAATATAATAAATATACAGATTTATATCAATTTGAGTGGGACATTTGTGAACTTTTTTAATCTTGTTTTTTTTTTATTTAACTTTGGAAATCACTTAAGACATGACATTTTTTTTATTTGTAAATGTATTTGGGGGCTAAAACTAGATCAGTGAAGTTTTTATTTTGTCAGATTGAATTTAGCCAAACATAATGAACGGTAGAACACATTTACAAAGCACAGTTCATGTTTGGATTCAAATATTGCTTAAATCAGACAACAAAAAATACACACAAAACAATAAAATGTTTAAAAAGTCAAGTGGTGTGAATATATTATATTGTCATAATTATGTGGCTGACCTTCTTGAAGGAGGCAGCTTTACTAAAAGTAAAGTTACATTTATCCTGGAAAACCATTAGCCAGCCTGACCTTCAGCGACGCAGCATCACAACAAAAGTCACCACGATAACCACCACGTCACTACGACCACTTCATCTTACTTCCCCGAGCTACGACGCTCCGTCATAACCTGACACCTCCCGGTGACACACAGTTTGACTCTTTGCCCCAAGCAATGACCATACTGTAAAAACAGATGGAAGTAAACAAACACTGACATACACAGACATAGACATTTGCAAGTTTCTTCCACTCCAGAGGCATTCTGTGTATGGACATCTCACACACACATTGCCCTTCACTGTATCTTGGTATCTGAATATAAACTGTCAAACTGTGCCAAACTAAGACAGTGTGATACACATTTAACAGATTCCAGGTGACTGGATTTAGATTCCAGATCCTTACAAGCTGCAATCAATGTGAACTATAGCTTTAATATTGTCAAATATGCCATTAAAGATGGTCCATTGTATATTGTTGCAGTATCCAGCTCTTTTGCTGCCAAGGGACAAGCTTCTTTTCTCTCAGATAAATTGCTCATATTTCCTCCACCTTCCTCCATGAACTGGACCTTTTGCCCCGGTCGGCCCTTTGGTGGCTCCGGAGTCATCTACTTTTATTGCAGTTAATGCTCCAAGGTACAAAACAGCAGTGATGCACAGGGTGTTTTCGAGCCCTGGCACCCAACATAAGTGCCAATCAATTTTTAATCACAGCTGAATAAATAATAGCAGCTTATTTTTGAATAAGAAAAAAACACTGATTAGGGAAGCAAGTAAAAGATCTGATGCATTGTCTTTAATTGAAATTGGCCAATGTATGCATATACTCTAGAAACCCGATCTCCAGTCTGCTGCTGCAGTTCCTAGCAACGGCAAAAGCCGGGGTTGTATAACAACACAAAACACATTTAATGGCCATGTGAAATATTTAAATATTAATTTGTGCATTTTCATTTAATATATGCTGCAGCAATAAAGTGAGATTAAAAGGCCTATTTAAGAGGTTTTTTTTCACTTGTGGTTAATGGATTGGGGAATTTTTTATGACCTACACTTTGTCCCTGTTGTAGTAATAGTGAGGTCTGCCTATTTTGTATTCGTCAGTTCATAAAATCATAAAATCACACTTGAATGCTTAATAGAGCACAGCCCGAATAGGATGGAAACCCTAATTGTATAAATCCCAAACATGAATGCGCATAATGTTGTGAGATAAATGTTGTATCCACGGCATCTGTGTAAAAACTGCATCCCCAATAGTCATTGTCAGTTTGGGTAACACTTGCTTCCCATGTTTACAGAGAAAACAGTGTGCTCCTGCTACAAAAGGTGTGAGGTATTGATATACGACTGCACATCCTGAAAAAGACGTAATCAACAATTTTCTTCTATGCAAATATGTAAATGACAAGGCTGCATCTGTGAAAAAAACAACACTGCAATAAATGAGTGGCATATGGTTCCAATCGTCTCTTTGTTGGCAATTCCTATACACAAGGCAATATATATAGGTAGAACTAAGAAACTGAAGAGGCAGCAGAAGTTCTTAAGTTTGGAGCTGTTTCCTCCCTATAGTACAAAGAATTGTGTGTGTTTTCTTGGCAGTCGTACGTATATGCGGAGAAAAAAGAAGAAACTATATTTTAAAATGATTGTGTTTACCCTGTGAATAATCATAATCTGGGTTTAGCATGCTGTTCCATGCTCTTCTAAGTTTAAATTAATGCAATTCGTATTATGTGTGTCTAGTAAAGTGTTCTAAGCTCCATTATTACTGTATCTCGATCACAACCTGAGAGGGTGTGGCCGTGAGTGCCAAGATGTTAAAGCTGTCCGAAGCTGAGTCTCGACGATATATGCAAAGCTCCCCTGTTAATAATTCATGTCTGAGTTTACAAATGGCACTGTTGCAGAGAGACGAATCAGTCGAGTCGTTAAAATGCTGTTTGGAGGAGATGAAAGTTTAATTCCTGTCCTAGATTACTCCTCCTCGTATCTAAGCAGACCCATTATTTTGCTTCCACCAATGTTTTCCCTCCCGCTGTAATGTTATATGAAGGGAGACGTAGGCTGCAGTGGTGGGACACGACTGGTTATGTACTCACTGAGGATACTCCCTGATAGGTGACAGCTGGGCCGGCTATTTGCATCACTGTTGATGGAGTGTCCTGTTAGGCCACAAGCTGCTAGAAAGGAAAACAGGGCCAGTACTGTAAATGTGTATCTAGTCTATATCCACGACGTTCCACTTCCGGGATTGCTCCGTTGCAGCCAGAAATTCCGCCGGATGTCACTCTTTACAGCCGTAAAGTGTTGTGTTGGCATTTTAAACTCCAGTCGATTAATGAGGACTATGGTTAACTGCTCCTCAGATCTCTGCAGGGTAAATCCAGAGAGAGAGAGCTAGCCATCTGTCCAATCTGAGTTTTCTGTTGCACGACTAAAATAACCTTTGAACGTACACATGTTCCACTAAAACAACTGAGGCTATTTTGCAGCAGCACCGCGGCGCCACCCAAGACTATTGTGATTGATTTAACACTTGTGTTGACTTCGGGTCAAATTGACCCGTTTTCAGTTTTTGTTTTATATTAGAAAATATGGGACGTAGAAATAAGCGCTGAAAATGTGTAGAAGAACAATTTAACAATTTCAAAACGTTGGAAAAAGCAAAAACAAACTGTGAAATTCTTTTTCAAGGTTGACTTGAAGACAACACAAGGGTTGAAGACATGCCAATAAACCAGAGAACGAAATGCTGTGTGGACTTGCCAGACACTCCTCCGCAGAGCTGTGGAGGAAGGTCTGGCAATGCAAGACTGATGTGTATCCTACTGTATGTGAGGAAGGGTAGAGATAGACTAAACCCCTTAGCTGGAGAGAGACAGGAGACATTGAAAAAATGACTTTTTTTTCAATTTGTGCTAGATTTGACCATTTGCCAAGTCCTGCCCTTAGGGACGTAGCTACACTTGACAGGCTTTTCGCACATATGCAGTTTACGTATTCAGCTGTCTTTCTAACGTTTTCAGTTGACTATAGTTTTAGGAAGTTTTAGATCAGGCTATTATTTTGTTATAGGATAACCCGGTTTGGCCGCTTAGCTTACATACTTATATACTCACATATTCAAAAATATACAAAATTCATCTTTCCTGTTAACTTTACAAAAATAAAAGGCTTTTGATTAAACAAAATATGTTTAATGAATGTAACTTTAACTCGAAAAAAAGACTTTGGCTCAGGATAATGGTTTGTAAACTTCCCAAGTCAGCATCCGGTCCATTAAGAGACCATATGTGTGTTTACATGAAATGCTGAAATGATTAGTCAATTGATAATTGATTCATAAATTTGTCATTTAGTCAAACATTTGCTGATTAGAACTTTTTAAGTTGTATAAATGTGCTGCTTTTCTTTGAGGTATATCTTTGTCATTTGAATATTTGAGTTTTTTTGTGATTGTTGTTGGCAAAAATCCTTGATTATACGGCACGTTTTCTTAAAACATGCGATGGAATATGCAGGAACTTGCAAAAAATGCGGTTTGATGAAAAAGAGAAGAAAAAGTGATTCCCCCAACACCCTGCTTTTTTAAAACTTAATTTCCAAAAATAGTTTACAGATATTCAGTCATTGCAATAAGTAAACAAATAAAATACAAAAATATATACAAATAATATAATATTAAAGTAAAAATAAAAGTAATAGTCTAAACATAGGGAAATAAAAGATACAAAAGAGGCAGACTTTCAAAAATCGTTAATAATATAGACAGCAGGAGCACTTAAACAAAGAAATTTGAGTACACATCAGATATTAAGATAGCTTTCTTATACCAACTTCAGAGACTCAAAATACAAAAAATTCAACCTCCAACACCTGCTTTTCGATGATGTTCACGTCACGTAATTACGTCACTTCATAATGTTCCCATGGCAACAGGGGAAAATGGCTGCTCTTGTGTGAAGTAAACGCAACATTTTTTCAACTTTCTGCTAAGATATATGTGACTTTTTTGCAACGAAAATGCGGGGATTATGAAATCATGCAAGCATCGCATATTTTGAAATTGGCAATTTATGCGGCGAAAGTGCGGAATATTTGAAAAAATGCGGCACCCGCATGAATATGCAGACTTTGACTGATTATGCATTGAATTATGCGATCGCATAATCGCGTTTTTCTGGAGGGACTGAATATTGGGTTATGGCTGTTGGACAGACAGCATTTTGAAATTGTGATGGCCATTTTCTGACATTTTATACACTTAACAATTCACTGATTAATTGGAAAAGCAACCAACGGATTGATTTGAATTTCTGTTCTTCTGTTCTTCTTTCTGCTCTGTAGTTGCAGCCCTATCTACTCCCCTAACCGTTTTTCAAGTACTAAAGAGTCACTGTTTGGCATTACACACATCACCCTAACCTTGGAGAGATCTGTGTGCCTTTGCGTGGGCTCCTGTAGATCAGTATGCTGCCGTGGCAAGCGAGGAAGCGTTGTCAAAGGCTCTGAAAAGCTCTTTGATAAACGCTGAGGGCCACCACCCAACTCTCTCTATCTGTCTCTTGGTTCCTCTCTCTCTCAACTTGCAGACTTAGAAAACTGAATCAGATGTGATAAAAGGTGTATTTGAATTGTTTCTTTGCCTCAAGGTCTGAGGTCAAAACATTTGTAGTGTTTCAGATAAGAGAGCATAAGGTGAGACTCTTCTACAACTTTTTGATACTGGATCGTTGGATATATAGACTCACAACTAATTCAAATAAGTGCTAAAGTGAAACTTTAATCCAAGGCATTACTTCACACATAGAAGTGCAACTGAATATACACACGCTTGGCTGCACTTCACATACTGTACACACTCACACCCTCACACTGTAACACGAATGTGATGATCTAATTTTGTAGTTCATATAAATTGTGTCAGATGACACCAAAAACAACAACTTGTTCATCATGTATGTCATAAAGTGACACAACGTTAACACATGGGTATATTCTTAGCATAGGATTTTTATGATTCATAATGTAGCTCCTGTCTGTGCCAACTACAAGCAGGTCCAGCAACTGATAAAGTTAAACTAAACAAGATGAGAAAAAATAAAACTTTTTTAACTTTAGTGCTCATTACTGCATTAAACTGCAAATAAATAGATCAATAGATTAATGATTCATATTGCACTAATACATCATTATTCCATCACTGCAATTGCAGTGTGTTTACATATTGGATATATTTAATATAGCAAAATAGCACAGCTGGTGTACAATATATTTGGCCTATCACATTACAGACAGTTAGAAAACACCGCATTCAAACTACAGCTGCTTAATAATTACAATACAACCTTATGTTAAGGAAAGTGTTGAAATTACTGTCTGACTGTGCATTAAAAACATTTAACAAGTCAATTCAAACTGTATAATGTTTTGTTTGTTTAAGAAATACTTTTTTTTTACAAACTTGAGATATTATGTCTTCATTTTAGATTTTTCTTCCTCTTTCTATGAAATCTTATTGTTATTTCTCTGCTTATGTTTTGCATTGCTCTTGCCCAAAATTGTTGTACTTAGTCTAATCTAACTCCTACAAATATTTCATCGATAAATTTTTTTTCACAGTAAGATATACTCATTAAATTGTAAAAGTAGATGCAGATAAAAGGGGCATATGCCCTTCTTTAGTATAAGGAGATGTACATGTATACTTAAAGGGATACTTTCCTGATTTTTAACCAGCTCTGTGTTATGGCAGTGTGGGCAGTGTGTTTAGATGAACACTGTTTGGCTTCCCTCTGTGGCATCATCCAGCGGATCTCGGCATTTCTCCGCTTAGCTGCTCAGGACTCAGTGAAAACCTAGTCTTGAGCAACAGAAGTACATTTCCAGGATAAAGCCTGACATTCGGCGTGTGAGTCAGGCTTTTCCCCTCCTCTTACGCTCTCTGTGTGTTGCTGTTCTCAAAATCCCTTCGCTACGGGAAACAACAATGACCTTTAAACTATATGCTGAAAATGTTTTGAGTGAAAAATTTAAGTATTTGAAGAAAATTGGATCGTTCAATAAGGCAGGTCTCTTAAGTGCTGAGCTGCTAAGAATACCGAAACATGCCAGTAGGATAGGGGTCATAGCATGAAGAGACCAAATTATCAAAGAACGAGGAGCAGTTAGACATTTTTTTTCAATATCCAACTTTCTTTTCAAATACATTTTGGTTGGGTCAATTGAAAAGACTGTCTAAGGCATTTATTAGAGGTAAAATCATTACTCATACAACAAAGCTGTAGACAGATAATAAGGAGAAAGTCAATAAACTGAGCTAAAACTAAATGAAATTATCTGAAAATCATAAAACAGATGTGTGATATGAGATATATAACAAGAAAGTTGAATTTGCCATGTTTATACCAATAGCAAAAGTAGAGAAAAGTCGGCGAAATCACCAATTGAAGCAAAAAGAATGCATAATCATAACATTATTACTGATCTGGTGAGTACACCTCAGGAAATTAGTCTATACATTAGTATAGCCACTTTTAAATTGGATTAAAGTGATATATGCAGAACCACAGGCATCAGTCCTTACAAATATGGGACCCGCTCTCTCAATTGTTGTTTACATTATATCTTGAACCACTTCAGTGGCTATTATGCCAAGGATTTGTGGGGTTAGAGCTGCAAGAGGAGAAAAGTTGTTTCATTATGTGAATTCCATTTTTTGGCTACAGACCCTGCCTCTTCAGCCTCGATTATTATTAGATTTGTTCAAAACATATTCAAAAATATCAGACGAGAACTTGTGGGAAGCAATTAATTCACTGTAACTTAGGCAGATAGATACAGGAGTGATCTTATAGTAAAACGTTATGCAGATCTCACCAGCATAATGGCAATTAATGTCACCATTACAATAAAAGATTAAAACAAATTTAGATAGATGGAAAGTAATACATTAGAGTTCATGGGGAAAGATAAGCATTATTAAAATGATAGATGCAGCTCAGATTAATTATATTTCAATAAGGGCGACAGTTAACATTCCTCAAGAGATTTTTAAACAGTTTAATCAGTTGATTAGGGACTTTTTGTGGAATTGGAAGCAGCTCTGAATAAACATATGCAATCTACACAGTAACTAAAATTTAGCAGGGCTGGCATTACCGTATGGAATATCATTTAAAATGACAAAATTGGCTGAACATTGGAATAATTCTCATTCTAATGGAGATAATAAGCAACTTACATGAACATCAATAGAAGGTGAGTTTGCTGCCCCCTTTGGGCCAATAGAGGCATTCTCATATCAAACCCATTCTGGAGTATTCCAAAGAGAAATGAATAAAAGCTCATAAACTGTTACATGTGTCTCATTATAAGCTATTCTATTGGAAGAATTCATCAACTCAAATGGGGAAATCAAATTTTCTAGTGAGAATTATGGTTGGAAAAGATAAGAACATGAGGAGAAGAGGGGATTTTCAAACTACCATCTTTTCTTAATTTCCAAGGAGCACACAATCAACCACAGTTTTTATAAAATGATGGCAAACACTTTACGGAAACTGTAAAGAGTTAAGAAAAATCTTAATCTTCTCGGAGTAGAGCCGCTGCTCTTTTGTGTCGAAAGGAGCCAGTTGAGGTGGTTCAGGCATCTGGTAAGGATGCCCCCCTATGCTGGAGCTGCTGCCCCTGCGAACTGACCCCGGATAAGCGGACGAAGATGGATGGATGGATGGATAGTGGCAGATGAAGTGCACTCTAAAGTTATGCACAGGTATAATTATACACCAGTTTAACTTAAACAAAATTGGACTCATGGATGATGTCTTGGAGAGTGGTTGCATCAAGAATCTCCCCAGTTGTACTTATTAGGAGACAGGTCTCTCCTATCACCGTGTTATTTCCAAACAAACATTTGGACTTGCATTGGCAGGCTTTATTGGCGTTTCAACGATTTCAAACGATTGTTCTCTGACATTGGAAGAGTGAGATGAAACTTGTTTCACTTAGTTTACTTAGATTACTTTTGCCCTGACTGTTTTGTTGTGTTTGCTTTGTGACTTGTTCTTTATTGGTTAACTGTAATATGTTGTCTTGCATATATGTTGCATTATGTTTTGGAATCCTTGACTTTCATACTGTCAAGAAACGATCCCTTCATAGTGCGCTTTTAATGTAAGTGATAGGGGACAAAATCCACAGGTGCAAAAATGTATTCAAAAGTTAGCTTAAGCTAAAATGAGGCTTCAACTGTTCAAATGAGTTAGGTCAAGTGGATATCTTCCAAAGTTACATACTTTTTATTACAAAATTCACAATCCCTTCACTGTAGCTCAACAGGAAAACATTGTCCTGGGAAACACAAAAAATGAATTTTATACTAAGATACTCACTGTGAACTCAGACTGCTGAAGCATCATATTAACTTTAAAATGCCTTTTTACACAGAACGAGGACTGTGGAGTTTGTCCCCCATCACTTATCACCCAGTACATTGAAGGAGCATTAGAGAAGGAGCTTTTGTATGAACAAAAGAAATAATTACTGCAAGCAAATCCTTTTTTAATGTTTATATGGGCACCTGGCTATTGTTTTAAGACAGCATTGAAACACTCTGAACCTATCCTGTAACCCTCAGGTGAGGATGGGACTTAGAGTAATTAAATACATTTTCAAGTAATTTACATGCTTATTATTTCACACTTCATTCCAACTTCATGATGTGCAAAAATGCTGTTTGAATGTAAAATACTGTACAACAACAGCATAAAGTTTTATTTCATTATTATTTACTTATATTTTTAAACTGCATACGAGGCAAGCTTATAAAAAGCACATATTATCCCATCTGCCCGAGGGTTTCCACACACAGCAACCTTCCCATTCTGTGGAAGCTGGCCAGTATTACCAGAGAATTTCCACGGGATCATTTTGAAGCTTGCTGCCTTACATATAAGCACTTCAGCAGCAGTTGTTGGGGGGAGGACAGAGTGTTTCTCATTCACCTCCCCCATCTTAGATATTCCCAGATGGTCTAGGGAGTCAAACTGGCAACCTTGCAGTCACAAACCCTCCTCACAAGCCTTCAGGACACAGCTGCCCTCCTTGTTGATTGGTAATTTCTTCCTGTGGAAAACTGGATGCTTCAAAACATAAAGTGCACTCCAGATGTCTGAAGTGTCATAACATAACAATGCAGGTGGTAGACTGACAGCGAGGGAGATTTTGTTCCTCACCACTGCCAGCTATTATGTTTTGTCAAGTCTCCCACACAAAAAAGGAGGCATTTTTTTTCTCCGTTTGGTGCTGCACGGTTGGTCAATTAAAATAACCAGGAAAGGTGCATTTGTGCACATATCCTATTTATTTCCTGGTGTTAAACCATTAGAAGCCCACCACTGTTCATAGTGTCATAGTGACCACATGTTTTATGGGATTCATGCCATCATATTCTTTTGTGAATCTTTCAAAAGACGGCCATTGAGAATGACCACTGAAAAGATTGATAGACTGCACAAATACACAAACTGCCACAGCTTCTTTTAAAGACACGGCTCACCTCTCACCTCATCTTCTTTTACTGTTTGTCGTCTCCCCCATGGCTGTATCTAAGGGGTGTGCCACGACAACATTACTATAAAAGCAAATCAATGCGGTCATGCACTGAATCAACACGTCTAATGTTGTTCCATGTCAAGTGTGGCTGATGGAGATAGCCAGAGGGAATACAAGGTATTTATCGGAGATGTGCCGTCTCTTGTCTCTTTATCAAGTGTCTCACAGTTATCCCCTGTCCATCTATCGCTCTGCAAAACCTTAACCACAGGACAACATCAATTAGTAACTAAATAATACTTAAATTGGCAAATTTGCATTTATTGCCATCTGGCAATTCTGTTAAAGAACACAAACAACTTACTAATTGATGATCACTTGATCTTTGCACATGAAAATATACAGTGTAATATTCTAGTATTGGCAATGATTTAAAGCAGCTCTTTTGGACGTGCTATGAAGATGTCTTACTCACTCCTTTTTATTAAGTTTTAGTCTACATAAAGTAGTCCGGGAGCAGCTAAATGAGATCTTACTTTGTTATCAAGGAAGTCTGATGACAGCTGATGGATGGCAAATGACTGAAAATGCACTTGACACAAAAACAAATGATTATGCCGTGTGCAGGTGTTGAAACTATAATTGGACCACTGTTGTACAGTACTCACTTTCATCATAGAGGGATCAATAATCCCATGGAGGGAACCCAAGAATTAACCCGGAGATCAGCCTGTGCGGTCTGGAGCAAATGATGCCACATGCGAACGCCGGAGAAACACAGCAGTCTTGAATTTAATGAAAAGTTTTCACTCAGACCACAAATATTACCGCTTTTTAGCATATAATGAGCTGTTGAAAGACAGTGCGCTCTCAGTGTGCATGAGGGATACAATGATTTGTCTAGACATTCTAAACTTTTATGCTTCAAAATAAAAGTCATGCTCTGTTCTGGGAATACATTTCCTTGTATTTGTATGAGTGAGAGAAAGAGGGAAAAGAGAGAAGAACTACACACTGTTTAACTGTTGTTAAGTGTTTTACAGCCAGGCCATATATTTTTTAAAGTTTGTTTTTATTAATATCCACAAGGAAACATTACATATATTGTTTGGATATGAAATGTTGGAGGACTCACAGGATATGGGCAAATAGCTGACCATATATTTTCAGCCCGATGCCAGGATGAAGTGTCTCTTTTTGACAGTGCCAATATTCTGTCAGTCTTTCCTTACATCCTTTGCATCACCTTCAGTGTGTTAACATGTTTAAACAACCTCACAGGCCAGTTTCACAGATGTGGATTGAAGCTAATCTTTTGTTTTAAATAGAGGTCTCAAAGGGGGGAAAAAAAGCTGAATTTATATCCATTAAGACTAAAGGTTCACTGAAACATGATAACCATGTCTCAAAAGAACAACACAACACCTACAGTAGCCTAAAAGGTGCTGTATTAATTCACCCTGTTCTCCTTGTGCACAAAAAGACCATGCATTTCAGACAACTTTTATTTCTGATGGAAACTCTTGTCAAAACAACCGAGCGCTCTTACTATATGAAGGCAACCAAGTTCGATGATTGATAACATTTGAATTGGCCATACAGCTGCGTTTTTCTCTTATTTTTTTCATGGCAGGAATGGTTATGGTTCTCCTATAAAATCCTGCAAAGACCAAATTGTTGAAGGAAGCAATTTCATTGGTTCTGGTGGAGGAAATTGATATAGTCACACTATATGTGGATTCTAATCGAACAAAGTGAACATGACAAAGCTGAAATTAGAAAAACAGGGAGATTGATGGCAGTGAAAAGAAATGAAAAATATATTTTAATAGGTGAGGCTTGTGGAGGAGCTGTTTATTTTTATTTTTTTTATTTTTTTACAAAAAACAAGTCTTTCATTCATTTTGAGCCATTTATTATGTCTTATCAGGATTCAATATTTTGCCCTGAGGTAATGCCTTGTATGTTGATTCAAAAAGCTATTTTACATATCTTCATACGTTTTTGGTGAAATTATTAAAATGTCAAAATATCCACAAGAGCTTGTTTTTTGTGAAAAATATTATGTTGTGCATTTATTTAGCAGAAAAAAGATTGAGATGCACTCGAGTAATTTTGTCCTCAACCTAAAGTGAAATGCTGACTATGATGCATGACTTGACAGTTTCCTCATCCCTCAAATCTATTGTTTCAAATCGAGGGTGCTTTCACACGATTCAATTATACAGTCAATATTGCAAGGCTGGCTTTCTACTGCAAAATATTTGACGATAAGAGAACCTTGTGTGACCCATTTATTTTGATTTGAGAAAACAATTGTATCTCATCCCTAATGTCTGTCGTGGGCACGGTTCATAAATCACTCGCCCGGCTGTGTACAAATGCATGAAATGTGCTGTAAATTCAGTAGAAAAGAGAGGAATTAACATAGATTATGCCATGTATTTATCAGGGATATGTTTAACAGCTGCACAGGCTGCTATACACATGCCAACCCCTCTTTGTGATATTTCCACTAACAGGAGTCTAAAGTTGAGCTTTCTTTTACAGCATGAAGCTTTCTAATCAGAATAAATTCCTAAGAAGATCTTTGCAGTTATTTTTTTCTCTTAAGAGGCAAACACAGTGTCACTCACTGTATAGGTTTTATGCAAAACAGAAGAGAATATGGGCTTGAGCTTTAACACAGACAATAGATCAAACCTCACTGTGTTACCAACAGATTGCCTCCTATTTTCTTGCTCTGTTGTTTCTTCCCATGAAAGAGAATTATAAAAAAGACCTCCAACACTGCAAGAGAGAGAGAGAGAGAGACAGAGAGAGAGAGTGTTTATTGCTTGTGGGAGGTGAATGATGGCGCAGCATAAAACCCCCACCAAACCGAGCAGATGGAGCCTATGTGACAGTAAAACCCCAAACGTCCGCTGAAGGTTTTTACCAGTGACTTATGAAAGCTATCTGTCAAAACAAAGGCAAGAGTTAGCAGGATGATATGATAATGAAGCAGCATTGCTGCGGTGACAAATTATGCTCAAAAAGTAAATTGTTTCTCATAAGAGCTCTCTGTGTGAGCAAGGACAGCGGTGACTACGAGATTGGTCCAGGAAGTGACATGAGACAAGTGGTTAGTGAAGTTGGGGGGAGAGGGGTGTTCCTTTTTTCTCCAACAAAAAGGAACTGTCTCAATAAAAAAAAAAAAAAAAAAATGTCTGGTGTTAAATCTCCCAAAAATCAATGAGAAGATTACTTTTACACACAGTGCTACAATATATTTAGGTATTACAGGCCGTCAGGTGGGAGGTAACTGTACTTAAGTACACTTTTGAGGTACTTGTACTTGAGCATTTCCATTTCATGCTACTTTTACTTCTACTCCACTACATTTCACAGCAGTGCTATAATCAAGACCACCTAAACCGAGATCAAGTCATCACCAAGATCAGAGTGTATCGAGACCGAGACAAGACCGAGACTTCGAGGGGTTTGAAACCGAGACAATAACAAGACCAGATTTGTGTTAGACAGCCAGAGCTTTTTCTCCTTTCTCCCACATTCACTTTCTCGAGAGTGTGTGTAAAGGGCACTGGGAGAGGGGGTTTTACAGTAGCACATTTCAAATTAGATATAAGTCAAGTTATTGGTTGCATGTGTAAATTTTAACACATAGGCCTAAATCAGAAAATGCACAGACCATTTAGCGAAATCCCTGCAGTTGTGGTCTTGACCGGTCTAGAAATAAAATCCAGAGTTCTGTTCATCTGAGACTGAGACAAGACCGAGTAAAAATGAGGTCCATTCCGAGACGAGACTGAGACTTTTAAAAATTGGTCTTAAAGGTGCCCTGCCACACATATTTCATTACTTTGTGGTAATGTCTGTAGTTCTACCGTGGACTCTGTACATTTTTTTGTGGAAAAAATGCCTTGGTTACCTTGTTTCAAGCCATTCTAGCGTGGTATATAAAGCCTACAGGAAGACTCAGCTCGATTTCTGCCAGTTCTCATTAATATTCAGCGAGCTAAGCTGTTTGAATCTGATTGGCTAACAGCTAGCCAATGAGAGCCTGGCTGTCAGAATCATTTACCCAGCCCAACTGGGCGAGCTAATGAATAGTAATGAGCTCAGGCAATATGATGTCAGACTGACCAGCTTTTGTAATTGGCCTGATTTCTCCGCTTATTTCTTTTCAGGATTTAATCAGTTTGGGAAAGCCCACGGTCTCTAAAGCTACAGCTCAAATTGTCTGGCTGACTAAAAAAGGAGGGACCCATCTGCTAGCGATAGGGGCAGAGACTGAGAGAGCTACATGGAGCTACATGGATAAATATGCACCAAACAAGCCACTTGGAAATGTTGCTGTTCTTATGAATACAAAAGTTGGGTGACCCTATCCCCTACACTGAAACAAATTTGGATGACCCTCCCATCAACAAAGAATAAAAAGACATTACCCTCCCTATTTTCCTCCTGTGGTCCATTCCATAAATACTGAACGGTCCCTTACATGAAAAAAATACCTGTATGATAGGCTTATAAAATGCAACACATTGTTATAGATTAAACCAGTAGTAAAGAACCTTTTTGACTTGTGAACCCCTACAAAAAAGTAGTATTTACTTGGGGTGCCTCACTTTAGATGTCTAAGTTTTCTCCTCTTAACTTCTCAAATGGTTTCATTGGTTTAAAAAAAAACGGTCCAAGGCCCAAAGAGGTAAAATTATCCATGATTTCACACAAAAAGCCAAGATAAGAGAAGCAGTCCATGAAATGAACAAAAATGTGTGAAGCTGAACTTAGTTTTTCTTCTTTCCTAACCCATTAATAATTTTACAACCCCCCAGATTTATCTTGTGACCTCCTAACACAACCCCTGGTTTGGACTAGCTAACAGTAAATAAAGTAGTAAAAACTAACTCCACCTTGACCAGCTACAGTTCAACAGTTCAATGCTACTTATACATTAATTCATCAGTTTTAACAATCTAATAATGTAATAAATAATAATATATCTGTCACAAAAAACAATTTTCTGTATGAGTATGTTTACTTTTGATACGTTAAAGCTTTAGTGCGTAACTTTTTGACATTATTGAACGTCTGTTACATTCAAGCCATTGCCAAATGAGTTGCTACAAAGCTAATTAAGACTGTCAGCTCCACACAACTCTCTCTGTTTTTCTCAGTATGGCTATGTTCAGACGAATGTGGTGTCCGGTGACATTTCAGCGCAGAAACTTGAGTGAAGATAATTACCTCTTCTGAAGAGACCATCATGTTTTTTTAATCCTCCGTGTTGTGTCGTCCTTGGCTACTAGCAACTGCGTGGAGGAGGGGTGGGGGCACGTGCGCAATCACAGAAGACTTGTATCATGTGGACGCACCGACAGTGTTGTTTTCATTACTTAGAATTCCTCATGGGGGCGACAGAAACCATGCACCATAGCTTTAAGTACATTTTGCTGATAATACTTTTGTAATTTTACTTGAATGCAGGACTTTGACTTTGTATTTCTACACTGCTGCATTTTTACTTAAAGGGACAGTTTATCCCCAAATCAATGGACGAGAGGCTCGTGACAGCACAAGAAGTAAACATTAATGGCATCCTCCTCGGCTGAGCTATAACTGCAGCTAACCGACACTGCTAGCTCACCTATCTAAAGCTACAACTCAGGAGAGGAGGACACTATTAATGTAAATTATGTTAACATCTCGCTCGTCCATGAGTGTGCTTCCTTCTGCACGGTGATACGGTTTGCGGGTGTAGTTTGGTAGAAAGAAAATAGTTACTACAGGAAACTGCATGTAGTCGAGTGCCATCTAGTTCCATTATATTCAAGAGAGATAGACATTTCTATGGCCGATATCTCCAACCCTGGGAAATTCACACCGAAACGATCTAGATTGATAAATAGCACTACAGGTAAGAGGAAAAATAAAGACTAATTGAAAAGTATTTTTTTCCCCTTTAAGATATGGATCTAAGTGCTTTGTCGAGTTCTTATGGAGTTTTTAAACAAATGGATGGTGTGTGAGCAATTGCATTATGAAACTGTAACAGAAGTTGATAAAGTAGGCCGCATTTAAAGTACAAATAAAGGCATTTCAAGTTGAGAGACAAAGGAGGTTGCAGTGAACAGAGGGGGCATTGTGTCTGCAGCCAAGGCCTCTGAAGGTAAGAAAGGGCAAACCTGCAGGAGGTTTTTATAACTGAGTTATTGTCAATGTTTACATGCCAGGTGTCAATGGTGTCACAGATTGCCATCCCAGTGTTCTCAGCAAGGCTTCGGCACAGTAAACAGACTTCAAAGGAGACGGCTCTGTGCTGGTACAGAAACAGAGATACATATGCACAAACACTCGGCTAAGCATGTACACCACACACACACACACACACACACACACACACACACACACACACACACACAGACACACACACACATTGATACATTAATGCATTGTACTGTACAGAGAGTGGCCACTGTCTCCAACAATGAGACCAGTTTCAGCAGTTAGCTTAAATACAGCAAAATTAAACAGAATGTGCTAAATTCTGAGGACAAAGTCCCTTGAAATGTTATGCTGGGCTGAAATAAATCATAAACATGTCAGGGTGGATGATTTGATGTGTGCATGTGTGCTTCTCGGAGGCTATATGTGTACTTTTATGTACTGCGATGTGTGCAAGGCAATGCTGTGTGGGCTTTTGCATGCAGTATATGTTATTCATTTCTGAGGTTTACCCAAATAGATTGTCGCGAATGCATACTGTGCTGCATGCAATATTTAATTAGGATGAACTTTTCAAATAGACCATTATTAGCAAGAGTGGATCATAAAGGGAAACAAAGACATGACTAAGTTTTATTACTTTCCCGCAGCATCACGATGCCTCAGTATGTTGCTTTCTTTAAATTTAGATTCCATTGTATTATTGTTTACAGTACTGTAAAGCTGCTTTTCTAAATATGAAGACGAGCAAATAAGACAATATTACATGGCATTGCAACAGTATTTAAATTATTAATCCGCTCAAATGACTTACAATTCTGTGTTGTCTTTGTATGCTATAGGCCAATTGATATTCCAATTGTATGCAATGTTTTATGAATTATGAAGCCGATAGCTACTGAAAGAAATATTTTCCCTCTCATGAAGAATCTGCTCATATATGCACTGCAGTTGTGAGGACAAAGCCGAAGAATTTGGGGGAGCAGTAAAGGTTTGATGTTTTAGGGGGTTTGAAGGTTTGCAAATCTGAAAAGAGAGAAAAAAAAACATCTCTCATCTCTTATGCAGGCAGAGTGGATGTGCCTTGAGATACGCGTTTTGCTGAGCCATGTTGGAGTGTTTGATTTCAAACCAATTTTTAGCTGATCATCATATTTTATTAAAAGCATCTCAGTTCATTATATAAAAAGCCCTCTCTATCGTTGGGAAGAAAAAGCCTTGTATCAAAAGCCTCACACGGAACTGAGGGAGAGTAAGCCTTTAACAGGTATCGGAGTTTACACATTTATGAACCAAACAAATAAATACTACCAAAAGAGCTGCTGTAACTGTCAGACTAAATGTATTATCGCTGTGATATTATTACCCAGTGAGAGTTTTACTCTTTCTGTTCAGATATTACACACTGTTTCCATGACTGCGTAGGTAGCTCTTCAGCTCCGGGCTTCCTTTCAGTGTCAGATTAGATGGGCAAAGATGTGACACTGCCTTTATTTTATTATTTTGGAATTATGCCATTTGTAGTAAAGATACTAGTTGAGAAAGAGTTTTGTTTGCTGCTGCCGAGCCAAAGGGCCAATCAGAATTCATCTATAGTAGTCCCCCTCAATATTGTCCTATGAGGCCACATACCAAGGGGGGCACTGTCATCCAAACATCTTTAATATTTAATCATGATAATACAGCAGCAAATCACATCAGAGGCGATGCATGCTAGATCATATTGTCTGATTCAATAGCATGCTCATGTGTTGCTATCAATTACAACTTTGGCACCCAACTAATTTGTTTGAGGGCTGGATTGGTAATTTGATTTCGGGCTCACTCACTTGATTTCCCTTACCCATTAATTTCATTTGCACTTGCCCATCAGCGGCACGAGCACATGTTGAGTCACGCACGTCCCAGAGCTCATCTTAGCCCAGTCTTATTAATACCAGTTGTGGCAAGTGGCAGCCTGACGCTCACACAGCATGCAGCCGCCGCTCTCATCCGATGTCATCACAGCCTGCATCTCCCCTTCAGTGGCTTGGAACCTCTTAACCTGTCCACTCTTCACCTCACCAGCCGGCTAGTGGCTCTGCTGAATATGAATTCAGGGCCTTTCTTTTCATACACTGCCTGCCAAATAACAGCAGTTTAAAATCCATTTTTACTCCGGGCAAAGAGTTCTAATTAAAAACGTGTGTCTTTGGAAAGAAACTCATTATTTTGAGTATTTTTTACAACTGATATGACATGAGAGCTACATTTGGTAATGAATAACCATGTATGTGGTTTTAGGGTTAAGTCAAGGTTAAGTCATGTTTTGATGAATGTAAAATGATCAAAGCGATGACGAGGAGATAGTGTCATTACTCTAATGAGTGTATTTGAAACATAGATAAATTATTCGAAAAAAAGAATCTATTATAATCTGTATTCTGAGAATACAGTGTATCCAATTAACCTTTTATGACAGCGTCATCTGGGTAATCCAATCCTGCCTTTATCTTACCCTAAAGTGGAAAAATAAATTATTTAGAGTGACAAACGGCACTATTTTGACAGCTTGTTAATAAAGATTGAAACACACATAGGGAACTCTTTAAAAATGAATAATAGATTGTAGTGATATTCCCTGATGAAAAAAAATATCTTCCAACAGTTAAACGCAAACAAATCCCACTCGTTTTGATGAGCCGAATGAAAAATGTCATGTGCAAGAGACTTGTGTTGAGATTCTAACAAGGATAAATGGCTGAGACACAGTGGCACCCTCTGTGGAGTCTTCCTCCCGCTCAACACTGGTGGTACAAGGATGTCTTCTGTCGTAATGCTTAAATGAACTGGGCCGTAATTCGAGTGCTTCTCTATATTTCATAACATCGTCTTTGAGTAAGTGTAATTTATTTTCCATATGGGCACTTAGCGGTAAAGAGTGAATGATAAGGAAACCCAAACAATTATGAGGCTTTAGTCACGCATCGCTGGCCTTGGTAATGTCACTTGTCTGTGAGGGGGAAGTGTTCTGTCTTAGTTAGAAGCTCCGTCACCCCGGGCCTTTGGATTCCTGTCTGTTAACTGTTGCTTTATGGCCTTTGAGGTTTCTACTTCTTTTTTCTTCTTCTTCTGATGCCATGCAGATGCAGTCTCTTGGCACGTGTGCGTCTCCAGGTCCCATGAGGAAACACTTTCTTTAAAAAAAAAAATCTATCGTGAGCACACATCTCTCAAGAAAACAGACAGGGCAAACGAAACACACAACCTGAAGTCTCTTTTTCCACACAACAGAAATAATGAAAAAGCAGTATTTCACAAACTTAAGTATTGCTTTTCTTTCCGTCTGTGTTTAATGTTGCATACTGATGTGGGGACTGAATGGCTTTTTTGGATATGGCTCTCCTGCTGAGCATTCAAACCCCGCCACCAATTCCTCTATTTCCCACCCCTCCTGGTAAATTATCAGGGCCTCTTTCATAAATAAGAATGAACAAAAACACATTTGTGGTGTATAATAAGATGCAGTAATTAATGTCATCGATTCACATCTGTAAGGATACTGACTGGGAGAAATGTGATTACTTTTATCACATTTCAAAACTTGGAGTTAGTTTCGGGGCCCTGTAACTCAGTTAGCATGCGACTGTGGAGAGAGCGAGAGGGCTGCTCTTGCTCTGTGATTGATGAGCGCACACCGGGCAGGCTATTAAAAAAGCTGCAGCGTATTCCACAGACAATGGCAATAAACATATTCAGGGTGCTGAATTCAAAATGACTTATTTAGGGAAAGAAAATACTTCTTTTTTTTGCACCAACCATAACCATAAACCTTGAATTAATGGGGAATGCCATGTGCACATTGAAATGCGCTACTACACAAACACATCCTACAACACATACAGAAATGCACACATGTTCGCCTTTTCTCCCTTGTATAAACACGGTTACAGATCTCTATCACAATTAGCAAGATCATAAGATGATAATTATGTATATGACAAAGAGATTAAAATTTCGCGAGAATTTGGGAAATACACTTCTTGACTTTCTTAAAGGACAATTCTGGCGCAAAATTATCCTAGGGGTTAATAACAGATGTGTACCCACTCGATCGTTCTCTGGGACATGTTTTCATGCTAATCAGATGTGTTTGTAGCTTGAAAGAAGCTAGCGCGGACCACTGATTTGCTTACAACGCTAGTATTCGGGGCACAGGGAAAGTAAAAACAGATCGCTATTTTGTACCACTAAAAAGGCTCAAAATATCACCAAACTTCAACAGTAGCATAATGAGGGTCCCTGAATGTTAACTGAAGCATTGGGAATGTTGTAAGTGTACAGATTAACAGTTTATTGAAAAGATAGATTATAAAGACACTTTACATGCGGCCGCCGTCTTGAAAACCAGTCATGACTTACAGCTGGCGATGCAAACTAAAATCAAAAGCAATTCGTTCAATATATCTGAAATAATTGCACCGATGTAAAACATAACTTGTCCAGTGTAGCTACTTACTCAGTGGATAACTGTCCATCTGGTCCCTCCGGTCTGGGTCACTGTCTCCAATTTATTTTCGGGACATGGAAAAAAAGTTTCAAGTACAGCTCTGTTTATCAGAGAGGGGAAATCTTCAGACTGTACAAAACACCGCGTCTCTTGGGTATTGCGACGCAATAGGTCCCACTCCGTGCAACATAGACACTCGTGTTCGGTGGCCATAGCTCCACAATGTTCACAGGTACACCACTAGTTTCCCAAAGTACGAGGCTGTGTTGTGGCATTGTCTACAAGTAGCTCTCTCTCTCTCTCTTGTAGCCCTTTCACTGAGCTTCCGCAGCTATTCGTTCAATAAACTGTCTGTACACTTACAATGTTGTCAATGCTTCGGTTAACATTTACGGACCTTCATTATGCTACCGTTGAAGTTTGGTGATATTGTGAGCCTTTTTAGTGGTATAAATAGCGATTTGTTTTTACTTTCCCTGTGCCCCAATACTAGCGACGAAGCTAATCAGCGGTCCGCGCTAGCTTCTTTCAAGCTACAAACACATTCGATTAGCATGAAAACATGTCCCAGAGAGTGATGGAGTGGGTACACATCGGTTAATAACCCCTAGGTTTGTTTTGCGCCAGAATTTTCCTTTAACGGTAGATGAGAAGATTGATACCGCTCTCATGTCTGTGTGGTAAATATGAAGCTACCGCCAGCAGCTGGTTAGCTTAGCACAAAAAGTGAAAAAAGAGCAACAACTAGCCTAAATCTGTCTAAAGGTAACAAAATCCACCTGCCAGCATCCCTAAAACTCAATAATTAACACGTTATATCTTGTTTGACTATAATCTGTACAAAAAGCGAAGTGTCAAAACAAAAACAATCTTGGCTGCGGTGAGCAATGACTTCCTGAACTGGTTGCCCAGCAACCTCACACGGTGATAACAGGACTTTTGTAAGGATTAAACAAATGAGATATTAATAAGTAGTCTAAGCTTTAGACGTGCTGGTTGGCAGATTATTCGGACAAAGCCGGGCTACCGGTTACGCTGTCAGCTAAGCTAACCTTAGCTGTAGCTTCATATTCACCATACAAACATGTTGTCGGTCTTATCTAACCCTTTAGCATTACAGTAAATAATATTTTTCAAGATGTCAAACTCTTGCTACAATGAAAAAAATCACTTTGCAAGACTTTGAAAGAAATAATTTAGCATTCATTGCAGTCCTGAGAAGGTCATGATTAAAATAGTGTTCAGCAATGGCAGCTGAATAATAGCCTCTTATTCAAAAAAAATATATATTTGGAGATAGAACAGGTGATTAGCAATAATACAGATGCTTTGCAAAATGAGGGAGCTGCTGAGAGGGGAGAGAAAGAGACAGAGAGAAATCCACATTGTTACAAATGGATAATTTATAAAGATGCTTTTCACGGTTACATCTCCAGAGATGGCAGAAACATACATCTGAAAATTGTGGTAGATGAGAATTTAATAGCAAAGTAATGAGTGTTTTGGCTCTAAATATATTATGCAGCTCAAATACAGGCAGAACCCTTCGATAAACATCTTGTTTGGTAAAGTTCTTTGTCTTGGGTTTATATTGTTTCACTAGCCACACTTACTGTACGCAGGCACGTACATGAGTGGAAGTGTGCATGCATGTGTTGCAAACAGTAGGTACAGGTGCTCTATTATTTAAAGTATCTCCTTGGGCTTTAAAGCTCTGACAGAGAACTATAGACAAGGTTTCTCCCCGCGCACTCCCCCTCTCTTAGACACCCCTCCCAACCACAAAAATATTACCAGAGCTTCCCTGGGGAGAAGCAGAGGGGAAACGTGATCTGGAAGAGAGGGGCGAATCCACCACAACAACAGCTGCTTCCAAATCACAACAACCTGGGGAAGGGTTGTGGGTTATATTTTATGGGTGGAGAGGGACCACGGATGTTCATTTATTTATCTCCACAGTCAGCATTGAGGTGTGTGTGTATGTGCGTGCATTTCTGACAAGACCTGTCATTGCTCACTTTTTCCTCGTACAGGAAAAAGCCTAAGGTCACTAATCACTCTGTTGAGTGCTGAGACCTACATCACCACAGCCAGTCATGTGTGCAAATTATGAATATGTAAAAATAATCAATTCCATGCGTCAAAATATTCTAATGAATGTACGGAACATAGGAAATCTTTTGGAGTTGGTCTGATGCCATTTACTTTCCTCTTCAGTCACTTTCATAGATGGCACTTCTCCACGGCTACAATTATACCGAGTGCAATTTCATATTTCAAGTATGCACATGTCGGTACTGTGTGGCTACAAACAGTCCATATACAGAGAATATGTAGGCTGTGGCACAGTAATCCTTTTGAAGTGCCAAGCCAGCGCACTGTTTAAAATCCAAATTAGCTTGCATGTGCATATGAACACACAAGCATGCACACGCTCACTTATGCAGACAGGGATCTAAATTAGCCTAATGGTTGTCAGTAGACCTAACACCGAACACACATGCCTCTGGTGAGGTAAATGATGGGGCATGTGTTGGATCTGAATACAAACACAACCATTAGCAGTTGGAGCAGGCCAATCTATGGCAGCAACCTTGAGCATGTGTTGGTACCCACTTTCTATTTCACTTACCTGCTGTTATTAAGTTGGTCCTCCTATTTTACATGCAGAAATAATTACTCATGTGATATCTTTTACCCATAGTGGGCTAAAACACCAAGGGATAAACCACAACGCTTAGGCTGGAGGAGGTGACAGAAGAAAGATGCTGCCAACAATTTGCACCTGGGCTGGGACACACCTGCTACCTAGACATTGTGTTCATACTGTATACAACTGAATTGGTTAAGTGATCACTTCATGTTTGGTCTTTCAGTAAGGTTTTTACAGAATGTTGCCCACATGTATCGGACAAAGAAAATTACTATGTAAATAATTTGTTGGTGACCTGGTTGAGGTGCCAAAATACCTGCAAATGGTATTGGTGAACATTCTTACAGATTCCCATAATGTTAAAAATTGAATAAAGATACTCTCTGCTCTACTCCTGATGTGCTTTGCAAGCACAAGCCAGGTGTGACTTTTATCCCATTTCAAACCATGACTTTTATTTATTTTAACATTTTTATCTTTAGCATTGTAGGCTCTGTTTGTGCCTTTCATATAATGGTATACATTCGGCTCACAGAGGCTCACTCTACATTTAATGCATAACTTTTGAACAAAAGTATTCCAGATTTAATAATATCAGGCTTTTTGGACTTTTATTGCACACATATGAGACTAAAAAAAATGTGTGTGGGTGTGGGTGTTGTAGTGCTTCGGCTCCATTCTTAAAGGACTGCTAAAAGCTTTGCAAACTTGCTGCGTGTGAAGCTTCCAAAAAAAATTCCAGGACAAAAAGAAAAGAAAAAAAAGCTTCATATGGCATTACCCACCCATTACTAGTTTAGAATTACATCTTGTTACAGTTACCATTAACTAGTGATGGGACGTTTGACACCGATGTTCCAAAGCTTGTATCACTCCCGCAAAGCACACTGGTTCGAAACTGTTGGAGCTTGTATCGAATTGAAATAAGCTCGTGACTGATGACGTCCAAAGCTTTGAACGTCACTGAAACTCCTGAAGGGTTTGCTGGATTCATGTCGCTGCGTGCTTACCAACGGCCCATTAGAATTCACTGGAACATGGGTTTATGAGTGTGGCTTGCAATTTA
The DNA here is from genome assembly GCF_010015445.1 of Perca fluviatilis. Lineage (NCBI taxonomy): Eukaryota > Metazoa > Chordata > Actinopteri > Perciformes > Percidae > Perca > Perca fluviatilis. The sequence continues at coordinate 14,194,305 of NC_053133.1, read as the reverse complement.
TTTGATTAGCCTGTTAATGGAAATTATCCTATTTACATACACCTGTACGTAATTCTACGTAGCGGTAGAAGGTGGCATTGTTGCTGCAGTTTATTGAATCCCTATTTAGCCTAATTAAACATAATTACATTCAAATCCTGATCACAGTAGTTTATATTATTATATTATAATGTTATATTCAAACATTCAAACACAGGCTTCATATTTTTCAGCCAGAGTGTGCACAAGGCGACGCACTGTTTTAACCACACCCTCGACCTTGTGCTGGCATATGGTATTGAAATTGAGGATTTAATAATATTTCCGCAGAATCTGGTATTATCAGATCATTTTTTAATTACTTTTGAATTCTTGCTACCTGACCATACTAAACTAGATAATAGCTTCTACACTAGATGCCTATCTGATAGTGCTATAGCTAAATTTAAGGAAGAGATTACAACAGCATTTGACTCTATGTCATGCCTTACCATAACAGAGGACCTCTATGTTAACCTCAGTCCCTCTCAAATTGATACATTTGTAGACGGTGCTACGACTTGCCTATGGACGACCTTAGACTCTGTCGCTCCTCTCAAAAAGAAGACAATAAAGCAAAGGAAAACAGCTCCTTGGTATAACTCTCAAACTCGCAAATTAAAACAAATCTCGCGAAACCTCGAAAGTAAGTGGCGCTCCACCAAAGTGGAAGAATCACGTTTGGATTGGCAAGAAAGTCTCAAAACCTATAGGAAGGCCTTACGAAAAGCCAGATCAGACTATTACTCTTCACTAATAGAAGAAAATAAGAACAACCCAAGGTTTCTTTTCAGCACTGTAGCCAGGCTGACAGACAGTCACAGCTCTACTGAGCCATCTATTCCTCTAGCACTGAGTAGTGATGACTTCATGAGCTTCTTTAATGATAAAATTATAACAATTAGAGATAAAATTAATCACCTTTTGCCCTTAACTTCTAACAGTTCATCTTTAAATACAGGACCGCTAGAACGAACGACTAGTACCAACATATACTTAGACTGCTTTTATCCTATAGACTTTCAACAATTAATGTTAAAGATATCCTCAGCTAAGCCATCTACCTGTCTCTTGGACCCCATCCCAACGAGGCTACTCAAAGAAGCATTACCCGTGGTAAACACTTCACTACTAGATATGATCAATATGTCCTTATTAACAGGTTATGTACCGCAGTCATTTAAAATAGTTGTGATCAAACCTCTTCTGAAAAAACCCACCCTAGATCCTGAGGTCTTAGCAAACTATAGACCTATATCTAACCTTCCCTTTCTATCCAAGATCCTTGAGAAGGTGGTTGCTAATCAGTTATGTGATTTTCTACATAGCAACAGTTTATTTGATGATTTTCAATCAGGATTTAGAAAGAATCATAGCACAGAGACGGCACTGGTGAAAATTACTAACGACCTTCTAACAGCTGCAGACAAAGGACTTGTCTCCATTCTTGTTTTACTAGATCTTAGTACTTCATTTGACACTATTGACCATACAATCCTGTTACAGAGATTAGAACACTTAGTCTGAATTAAAGGAATCGCTCTAAGCTGCTTATTTCTCTGAGCGATCCCAATTTGTTAACATTAACGATAAACCCTGCAAGCACGCCAAAGTTAGCCATGGCGTTCCTCAAGGCTCAGTGCTTGGACCAATTCTATTTTCCTTATATATGCTTCCTCTAGGTCATATTATTAGGAAACACTCAATTAACTATCACTGTTACGCAGACGATACACAATTATATCTGTCAATTAAGCCAGATGAAAGTGGTCAGTTAGCAAGACTTCAAACGTGTATTGAGGATATAAAATCCTGGATGACCCACAACTTCCTGATGTTAAACTCAGACAAAACGGAAGTTATTGTGATAGGACCAACGCACCGCCGAACTTCGTTTTCGAAAGATATAGCTACTCTGGATGGTATTGCCCTGGCCTCCAGCACTGCTGTCCGAAATTTGGGAGTTATTTTTGATCAGGATATATCCTTTAACGCCCACTTAAAACAAACCTCAAGAATAGCCTTTTTCCATCTTCGTAACATTGCCAAAATTAGGAATATCCTGTCTCAAAACGATGCTGAAAAACTAGTCCATGCATTCGTTACTTCTAGACTAGATTACTGCAATTCGTTATTATCAGGTTGCCCAAATAAGTGCCTTAAGACTCTCCAGCTGATCCAGAATGCTGCAGCACGTGTTCTGACGAGAACTAAGAGAAGAGATCATATTTCTCCTGTATTAGCTTCTCTGCATTGGCTTCCTGTGAAATCTAGGATCGAATTTAAAATCCTCCTCCTGACTTACAAAGCTCTAAATGGTCAAGCACCATCATACCTAGAAGAGCTCTTAGTACCTTATTGTCCCACTAGGGCACTGCGCTCCCAGAATGCGGGGCTACTTGTGGTTCCTAGAGTCTCTGGAAGTAGACTGGGGGCCAGGGCATTCAGCTATCAGGCTCCGTTTCTGTGGAACCAGCTTCCAGTCTGGGTTCGAGGGGCAGACACCGTCGCCACATTTAAGAGTAAACTGAAAACCCTCCTCTTTGACAAAGCTTATAGTTAGGGAGTGAGGAGTTGCAGCGTCCACCTAACCCGGCTCACCTGCTTCTCCTCGTAGTTAGTTATGCTATTACAATTTCTAGACTGCAGGGGAGGCTTTTTTCCTTCCTGTAACACACTGAGCTGCTCTCTCATCTCTACTTGTTACTTTTGTATGCATTCTGTCCCAGAATTGCTTGTTACTAATCTAGCTCTGGGGAGTTTACTCCCCGGAGTCCTTATGTTTCTTCTTCGCAGAGCTTTGCTCTGCGATTCTCTGCAATTCCCGGCCGCATCCTGCTGCGTCCTGCTGCATCCGCCGCATCCACCCATGCTCTGTAGCGCCACGCTACATCCCGCAAAGCCCTGCTGTGATGTTCCTATGCACAGAGTAGTCTGGATCCGGTATAGGGGACTGCAGTATGACATGATGTGCCCTGCTATGACATGAACTTCCACGATAACCTTCGAGGTCACTGTGACCTTTAATGTGACTATTATCGCCACTGTTCATCACACCCCCAACCGGCCCGTCAGACACCGCCTACCAAGAGTCTGGGTCTGCCGAGGTTTCTTCCTAAAAGGGAGTTTTTCCTTGCCACTGTCGCGATAGCCACTGCTAATGCTTGCTCTTGATGGAATTACTGTAATTGTTGGGGTTTTGGAAATTATAGAGTGTGGTCTAGACTTATTCTATCTGTAAAGTGTCTCGAGATAACTTTTGTTATGATTTGATACTATAAATAATTGAATTGAAAAATTATTTTTTATTCCGTCATGTCATGTTCATGTCATTTAATTAAAGTTCAGTCATGTCATGCCATATGCATGTGTCCATTCTGTCTCTCCTATGTTCATGTTGTAAGTCTTTTTTGGCTGTGTCGAGAAACACTTCCTGGTTTTATGCTCTTTCTGATGTCATCAATGATGTCATGGCTTATACCATATATAAGTCAGTTGGTTTAATCTGCTGTACTGATCAGTTGAATACTAAATTATTTGTTTTGTAGTGATTTTCTTCTTGGCAAAATGGTGAGGAATGTCGTATCTAGGGATGATGTTTACTGATACTTATAACATTGTCATTTTCCTGTTTAAGCTTCCTCCCACTAAGGTCAAAGCTGTCTCTGGTAAGAAAAGATCTCCATGGAGAAATTTTATAGTTGTGAGAACAGAAAAAAGAGAGTGTCGAAAAGCTGAACGCAATTGGCGAAAATCTAATCTCCAGGTCCATTATAACACTTATTAAGAGAGACTTCGCATTTATAATCTGGAACTAAGAAATGCAAGGCGGTCCTTTTTCTCTGACATTATTGCCAGAAACAATAATAATTTGCGTGCTTTGTTTGCTACTGTTGATAGATTAACTAACCCTCCAGTACCAGTAGCATCTGAACTGTTGTCTACCAAGGCTTGCAATGACTTTGCCTCCTTCTTCACAGACAAAATTCAGAAAATTAGACAAACAGTCAGTGCTTCCATATCAAGTACACGATATGTGTTGTCACAGTGTGCACGCAAAACAAATTCCAACATGACACAATTTCATACGATCAACCTTAAAAACCTGGAGGACATTATACAACATCTGAAAACCTCCTCCTGTTACCTTGATATTCTACCAACGGGTGTTTTCAAAAATGTTTCGAATTGTTTGGCTTCTGATCTTCTACAGATTGTAAACACATCTCTGCTCTCAGGTATCTTCCCACAGGCCCTGAAAACTGCAGTCATCAAGCCACTCCTAAAAAAGAACAATCTAGACACGACACTAATGAGCAACTATAGGCCAATATCAAACCTTCCATTTTTAAGTAAAATCATAGAAAAAGTGGTTTTTCAACAACTCAACCTTTTCTTATCGCTAAACAACAGTTTTGATGTCTTCCAGTCAGGTTTTCGACCACACCACAGCACTGAGACGGCTCTTGTTAAAGTCTTTAATGACATCCACTTAAACACAGATAGTGGCAAAATTTCAGTCTTAGTATTACTTGATCTCAGTGCTGCATTTGATACGGTAGACCATGACATATTGCTTGACCGATTGGAAAACTGTGTTGGTCTTTCTGGCTCAGTACTAAAGTGGTTTGAATCCTATTTAAAGAATAGAGACTACTTTGTGTCTATAGGTAGTTATACATCTGAGCATACAAATATGATGTGCGGAGTTCCCCAAGGCTCAGTTCTGGGGCCTCTTCTGTTCAACATCTATATGCTTCCACTGGCTCAGATTATGCAAAACAACAAAATAAGTTACCATAGTTATGCGGATGACACCCAAATTTACATAACCTTATCGCCAGGGAACTATAGCCCAATACAACAATTAAATATGTGCATTGAACAGATTAATGATTGGATGTGCCAGAACTTTCTTAAATTAAATGAAGAAAAAACGGAGGTGGTTGTTTTTGGAGCAAAAGAGGAACGATTGAAAGTCACGCTCAGCTTCAAACGACAATGTTGAAAACAACAGACAAAGCCAGAAATCTTGGTGTAGTCATGGACTCAGACCTGAATTTTAAAAGCCACATTAACATAATAAAAAAATCTGCCTATTATCACCTTAAAAATATATCAAGGGTTAAAGGACTTATGTCTCAGCAGGATCTGGAAAAACTTGTCCATGCTTTTATCTTCAGTAGACTTGACTACTGTAACGGTGTCTTTACAGGTCTCCCCAAAAAATCAATCAGACAGCTGCAGCTGATTCAGAACGCTGCTGCTCGAGTCCTCACTAAGACCAAGAAAGTGGATCACATCACTCCAGTACTGAAGTCTCTACACTGGCTTCCAGTGCCTCAAAGAATTGATTTCAAAATACTTTTACTGGTTTATAAATCACTAAACGGTTTAGGGCCAAAATACATTTCTGATCTGCTACTACATTATGACCCACCCAGACCTCTCAGGTCGTCTGGGACAGGTCTACTTGTTGTCCCCAGAGTCAGAACTAAACAGGGGGAAGCAGCGTTCAGTTTTTATGCTCCACATATTTGGAACAAACTCCCAGAAACCTGTAGGTCCGCTCCAACTCTCAGTTCTTTTAAATCTAAGCTAAAGACCTATCTTTTTGATGTTGCTTTTCTTTAAATAATCTATTTTATTAACTTTAATTTCTTATACTGCACTGTAACCTTTATTCTTATACTGCACTATCAATTTTATTCTTGTCTTTTAATGTTTTTAATTTGTTTATTAATGTTTTTAAATTGTTTTTAATTGTTTTCTTACTGCTCTTTAATGTTTTATGTAAAGCACTTTGAATTGCCCTGTTGCTGAAATGTGCTATACAAATAAAGCTGCCTTGCCTTGCCTTGCCTTGCCTTGCCTTGCCTTGCCTTGCCTAATGTATGAGACAGACACCCCTGAAAGAAAAATGGTTCTGCCTGAACTGATTGTGCTGCAGATTGGAGGGCCTATTTAAGGGGGGAGTTATTTGTCAGTCATGAGGGAGAAGGATGGATGTGTAGCTGTTTTCCTTAGCTTAGCTAAGTTAGCATGTTTGTTGATTTTGTCTTCTTTATACATTTGTAAATAAATAAATAATCTTTTTTTAGTCATTAAACACATATCTACTGTCTGCTGCCTATCACCTTCCTAGACCCTCTGGCCAGACTTCCTCATAGTTCTACTGATGCACAAGATCTTTGCCACTGATATCAACTACAAGGTGAGATTCATAAGAAATGTTATTCCTCTGACTGTCTTATGTGGCCCAACAAGATAGACTCCATGGAGTGCACTCTGTAACTGAGCAGGTGTCTGTAAAGTGTCTTTACCCATGAGTAGGACACCATGGCTCCTATGTGAGAACACTTACAAATGTCCTCTGAAGTTATAGTTTACATCTGAACTCTTTGTGTTATCCCCATTGTTTGATTTCTTAACTTATTTTAAATGTTGAATCCTCTTGTGCCTACTGGGTATCACAACATCCTGTTATCACGGGTTCTAAAAAAATCTGCTGTGTACCAAAAAGGACAATTTTTCCTCTCTTTACTGTTTTGAATCTCAACTTTTTAACTCCAGTCAGGGGCGCTGACTGCTCCAGTGACAGATCAGGATAAATGTTTCCAACATTCGGAGACTGTCGTTTGTTGCTATTCCTGTTGTATTTCAAGATGGTTTCTGGACAAGAGATCTGAGAACTGTGGTGCACAACAACTTTTCACCAGGGGGATTCTCTGTCATGCTTTCCATCTGATGTGAGCCTTCTCGCTCTTATTACCTTTTTTGTTGGCTCTTTTTTTCCCTGTGTTTTTGTTTCGCTACACCATCTGCCTGTCCTCTGCTTGTTAAATGAGTTTGCCCATTCACGGCGTCCTCTGCCTCGACTTCACCCCTGGCACTTTCCATTTAGTCTCCAAAACCACAGAATGATATGCAAGTCTGAGTCAATCCTTTCCGAGTTCTTGGATGTTTGTCAAACAATACTAGAACAACAGGATGATTTGTTCTGTGCACAGATCTCAACAGTCTATACCCTCTTGGCATTGTTAAGGGAAGGCAGCAAAGGCAGAGACAGACATGGAGAAAATATCCTATCAATCTACAGGATATTAGCTGCAAGGCACCAGTTCATACTGCCAATGATGTAACCCTCTGTGCCAGTATGAGCAAGTGCCACAATAAATTACTTCACATCAGCCAATGCGTTTTATGTGATGTTAGCACTCTGTGTGGGTTGTGTGATTTCAAGCTTAACATTTTGTTGTTGTGGCAGTGGAAGCATGGTGATAAGGAGTGTGTATGTGAGGTGGAGAGAGGGAATCGGAAAACAAAAATGTGTGCAAGACTGTAATTGTACAGGGTTTATGATTTATGCAAAGGATAATGTTTGAATCCGAAAACCTGAAGACCCCAGCCAGCACTCCCCCAACTGTAGTCACATCTTATTGTATAAATAATATGCTTGTTCATGTGACACTCTTTTGAACCCAATTGGCTGTGTTTAGCCTTTTTTACTTGGGTATAATGTGTTATTTATTAGCAACAGGAGTCATAATTGCTCATTTATAAGAAGGGGAGTGGTTCTGCAATTGTAAAAGGACAAATAATTAAAATGATGGTTATCAAACATAACACTGCTGTGTATATTTGCCTTCTTGTAAGGGTTTAGTAAATATATTTGTTCAGACATATCCCTAACAATAGTTTATTGTGCAAATGTTTACCAGGATTTCCACCACGAATTCAAGCTGTGTGCATGCTGCCAGGAGAAAATTGCAAGCACCAGATTCTTCCCTCATTATAGCAAGCATCTTTTTACCTTTTCTTTTCCTTCCCACCAACACCTCCAGGCTTATATTAGTGAAATAACAGCAGTTTTACTTCATCCGAGCTGAGTTGGCGATAGATAAGAGGAATGTGTGGGTGGTGGGCACCTTGGCATACCTGTGCAACCGTGAACTTTGTGGGCCAGTGGGTGGCATTACCAGACGGTAGACCTGTTGGCAAAGACATCAACATGCTCAGGATGAGCTGTGGAAGTGGTTTCCAAGGTGAGGAGAGATTCTTGAGCAATTGTGTAAGAAAACAAAACAGAACCTTTTGATTTTATTTGGTTAATTGTAGAAGTAATTCTCTGATCTAACTACAGTACAGAAGCAGAATAGAGAGACAGAGACAGGTGATATTGTTGGAGGGGTTACAGTATCAATCTGGTTGTTTACTGTCTGGCTGCCAACATCTGCAAACAAGTATTTGCCAAGTGACATGAATACCAGACAGTACATCCATCTCTGTCCCCCCTCTTAAATCTGCAATGCAATCCTCCCACAACATTTAACAACAAGGCTACCTATTCATTTACAGGCTACTAATGTTCTGTTGCCATGCCTCATTAACCTTACATTTATCACTAATCTCACATTACAGACAGATTAATGTGAAATAAAGCTATGTAAACAGATGTTACACTAAACAACTTGATCACTTACTAGCAATTACTGATCTGTTTACTACTATTACTAATGCAACTTAAATGAGCCGGTGACAAGTGGATACTTGCGTTGGAGGGGAGATGCAAGTCGTTGCTGGGATGTTGTTCTAAATCTATGCTGGAAAAATAAATTGTGAATTATTTAGCTTTATCTTATTAAATAACAGGACCTTCTTACTGTACAGGTCAGTAAAGGTAATGAAAGACAATTTACAATAAAATGGTTAGAACATATTAGTACAGGGGTACAAGCAATTACATGAACTGTAAAATATAATTAAATGTAGTATAATAATCCTGCAATTCTTGCAGTAGAAGTAAATAAACTCCACCTATTCCTAAAAAATCTTGTTTGTGAGGTGCATATATACCTAACAATATCTTTTCTTCTTATACAGGACATTTTTGACCTGCTAAAGTATAGGTTCCTATTACCTATGCATCTAAGACTTAAATTATTTGAAAAACACTTAGCAAGACCAGGCAGGAATTTACAGTATGCAAGTTTATTTTGCTAAAACAAAAATTCTGAACAATATTATGACAACTACCAGCCTTGTTATTACAGTAATACAAAGACAGTGTAGTGTCACTCAGTAATGTTAAAATATTCCACATATCTGAGCTGCAAAGTGTGTTGACATGTTAGACAAATTAAGAAAACCGATTAATTACACTTGTTTTCCGTTAATTTGTGAACGGGTGGAAAAATAAAAAAAACTATGAGTCAGAAATCCAAGCCTAACGCAAAAAAAGGCAAATGGACAACAACCAAAATTAGATTTGTCACCTGTATTCTTACATGCATGGAAAAAAATCAGCCAACATAATACACTTCTAACAACAAAAAACACATTATGGCTCAATTTTGCACTGATTTGCAGTAAGATTTGTAATGACCTATACTAAATGTTCTCCACTATTTACAACACCCGCAAATCAAAAACATTGGCTGTACATAATGGATGAAAAGAAATCAAAGGGTGCATCAAATCTCCAATTTGTTTTCTGCTTGCTACTGTTTCATCTCCAGCAACACCATGTTTACTGACCTGGCAACATGTCATGTTGTGTCAAGTCCTCAGTCCTAAGAAGACTCGCTGAACAGAAAGGTCAGAAAAGCATGCTCATAAAGGAATGTGGACAGCTTTTAGCCTGTGGCTTTGCTTTAATCAAAGCCAAATGCAGTTGCAGTCAGAAAACACTTCTGATTAACCCAAGCAACAGTGAACACTGGCTCTGAGTAAGACCTGTAGGATTTGTGGCATTGAGGGCATTGACTAAGAAATTTCAACATTTCCTCCAGAGGTATGAGGTGTGCATATGTGCGTGTGTGTGTGTGCGTGTGTACGCAGGCTGTCCTTCTGGCTAGTCTGTGCTCTGGGCTGTTCCTGACTTTGTCAGAAACATGTGGCGTGAAGCAATACACCTGCAAGTCATAGTGTTAAGTCATTGGTGCTGTGCACTTCACAGTCCTTGGGCCAGTCCATATTTAACCAGATTTATTCCTTATCTTGCAGAGAACAGTTTCATAACAAAACATAACCTCCAATCAATTCCAAGATGCACTTTCAAACCTCTTTCTTTATTTAAAATGACCCAACGAGACTTGTGTAGAACTGCTATTATTATTTTCTGCCTAATTATGGGGATGAAGGCGTTTTTCTCTGAATCCGAATATACGGCATCACCGCTTCTATGGCAACATACATCTAGCGAGATTGTATGTTTTGATGGAGAGCATTGTGGTGTGTGAGCAGCAAGCTCCCATTTGTGAAGGCTCTTCCATCATGATGAGAGACAGCCCACACCGCTCCAAATTGCTGATGAGCTTATTTTTAGTCGAGGGGCTGCCCCAGTGTCTGGTTTACATGTGGGACTGACAGAAAATGTAGAGCACATTTCCCTCTTAATACTTAGTACAGCAAGCCTTCCTGCTCCGTAATTAACCAATTAACAAGCAACATGCCCCACCAACACCATACCTGATTCAGTTTGCAATCAGGAATGCTCGTCTGCAAAGTTTTAATTGTGCCCGAGGCAATAACTTACTGTTTGTAATCACATTCTCTCTCTCCCTATATTGCACCATGATGCGTTTGGGAGGAAAAAACTTACTGGCGCAAGCTAATTCGGCAAACCTCCATGTTGGAGGTGAGCACATTGCACATTACCGGCAGTGCTTAGGGTTTTGCTGAACAACAGAATGAGAGTTAATATGCTCCCCAAATAATTAACACATTGTGCATTTATAACCTCTGATGAGAGGTGAGAGGCAGGCGGGGGAGCTTTCACTCAACATGTCCCCCTTACGGTCGGTTGTGTTGGGACCACAGAATGCGGACACATGCAAAGAAGAAACTCCCTGCCTCCACATTTCAACATGAGATATTAGGTTAATACTTGCTTTGGAGCACAGTGAAGAAGATGGCATCACAGGTTTTGACTCGAGAAGCCACACACTTTGCTCACATGGGGGAGGCCAGCCCTGTGCCAGAGCCAATCATCGTTCAGGAGGCAGACATTGTGCGTAGACTAGATGAATCACTAAGCTGTCATGTGTCTGTTTGACATTGTGACTGTGGGAAAGCAAATTATAGGTGACTTAATGTTTTTTCTTTGCGTTCTGGTGCACGGCCAGACCATACGCTGAGCTAAAAGGCAGAAATACAGTCTGTCAGATGGAAGCTGCCACTAATTGTTCAGCTCAAATCCCTCCATTTTCTTTCAGAGACTACAGCCACCCACCACTTTTAAAAATACATGGTTGATGCTATTCACTATAATAGACATCAAGCAATTACAAGAGTCATGCATTCTAATATGGTAGACAGAGGAAAGACTGGCATTAGCTTTGCACTCTTGATGTTTTACAAACACACACACACACACACACACACACATACATACACACACAAACACACACCCTAACTGCAAAACACAAACAATCTAGGGCAGCTATTCCAAATCCAATTGTTGTGAACATGAAGCCAGCTAGTTTCAGGCAGTGGGGTGAGTTTGGCCCACACATACCAATTAGGCCTGTTTCCAAAGCAATACTGCACAATGCTGCCCAGAGGACTGCAGCAACAAGACTTTGATTTCCCTCAATGTGATAGTAATTTCATATTCCTCTGAAAAGCAACATGGCTACTGAGGCTTGAGTCTCGAGATGAGCAATGAAGAGCAATTCACAACAAGATGCTTGTTTGGTCATTTGCATACAATTTCTCAAACAAATGTGCAAATGTGTTGCCACGAGTTTGGTGCAGAGGTATTGAAAGACTAGTGTAAACACAACAGCCTCTGATACATCGGCGCACCATCCGAGGAGGCCTCTTTTAGTGGACACGCAGCGGCATCCCTGGGTAGCTTTGTTAACCGCTTGCATTTGATCAGTTATTGTCTCACGCATTCCCCACATGTCTCAGAGCAATCCTTGCATATGGGATCAAAAAAGAAGGCCATAACTGAGACTGCAGCCTGTGGTCTTCACGCCGACTAAACGCTGTTGAGCCCGAGTCCCACCACAGCGCATCAGACAGATTGAGGAATAGAGAGGGAGGGGGCATGTAATGAGAGCCAGGAGAATTACTACACTCTATTTATAGGGAGTGCAGGATTGTTTACCTTGTTTCTACTCCTTTTGACGGGTGATGAACTGCTAATGAGAGGAGGTATCTTTGCGTTGCTAAATTGTTGTATCACCTTCCAGTACTTACCATATGTTGGAAATTACTTGTGAGAGCCTAAGAGCTGTTTTCATGACAAATCTTTAAACTCTGTATGTCCTCCTCGTTCGATTGCATTCTCTCTTGCTTCCTGTCATAAAATACAATCATATCTTTGGTGTTGGGAGGAAGACAGTCTACTCAATCGGGTGATACTTATTTCTGCGTGGGAGAGTGTATTGTTGGAATAAATCTTCACCCTCTCATTTGAATCATCGGAAATGCTTGATCATTTGTCACAGGGGAGGAGAGAAACCAAAGTACCCCAAAGAGAGCAGAGGTGTTGCTGCATGGAGGCGGCCATATTAGCAGAGTTATTCTTCAGGATTATGTGCCCCTTCAACCCAGGCCAGGAATTTGTCAGCAGAAGTGCAGATATGGCTCTATCAATAATCCATGGCATTGTGTATTTCCCAACTGTCGCCATTATATGGCTGGGGGATGACAGCACTCACCAACTCCATCATCTTATCCACAGGGACCAGGATCTCATAAAGCGCTCTCAACATAGACATCTCATATAACGGGTAATAACTCCAGCCAGTTAATACAGGGGAATTATCAGGGAGAGGAGCGATGAACCCAGCGGGCGGCCACCACTGTATTATATGAGAAAAAAAAAAAAAAAAAAAAAAAAAAAAAGAGAGAGAGAGAGAGAGAGAGAGAATGCGAGATAAGAGGGGGAGAGTTGGCAGAAGATAAGAGGCGGAGAAGGTGAGAGAAACACAAAGTGAGAGGGAGCGGGGTTGTCGTGTGACGCTGACGAGCAAAAGTTAGTGAGGAGGAGAAATGAGTAAGGGGTAAGGAGGAGTAAGGGAGACAAATGAGGCAATGATTTAACAAAGAGCAGTGTGGGGGCAGAGCTTCAGCACAGTATTAATGTCATCTTTTGAACTTTGCTTCATTGCAAATTGACAGTCTGAGGATCCTTTTTTAAGACTACCACAGTGAAATGGAAGGTTTCTTTGCAAAAGACTCAGTAATGAAGAGCTTAAACTAGTAATCTCCCTAATCCAATGTAAAGCTGTCAGTAATTATTTTCATTACACTAGCATTAGAGATGGCTATACTTTACATTATGCGTATTACAGAAAGAGATTAACTCTGTCGGTCGAAACGTAACTTCTGCCAATATTAGCACTTCTACTTGTAAGCAGACTGCTAGTGAAACCCAGTAACGGCATGATTACCCATGCAAATATGATGACACCATGGGCTGCTGGGCACAGATGCCTGACATGAAATCTCCAGTGCAACAACATAGGTTGTGAAATGTTTTGCCTAACAATGATTCATCTAGTCTTGTTTTTAATTTTGTCAGACAGCGGGAAGCATAGCAGATTGTTGTCTCTTTGTAGTATGCTAGGTTAGCATACCATTGCAAGTCCATTATGCCTTTGATTACACTGTAGCAGCCTCAAACACATCAGGTGGCAAATGGAAGTGAATATAGATGAAATATTTATCAGAATTACTTGGATAAATTGCAACCCTGACACATGTTCTGTCCAAAGTCTTTCCTACATTTACAATCCCTACATCATAAACACTTAGTTTACTCTATATTGAGTAGTAAATTAAGATTTTTGTAAGCATTACCACCATTTTTTTGAAAGTAAATATAGTGCACTTGGTAGCAAACAAGGAGTGATGTTGTACTGTTTCTTTTAGAACATTTTATTGCATGTGGATGCCCTAACTCTAGTGCTCTCGTTTCCAACTGCTGAGACAGTTGTGCCACCCTTGTCATCTTTGTTCTGTGTCACTCCCCATTGAATCTTAAGCGACCAATAATAAGCATCTGGCTCCAACCCTTTATCAGGCTTTTTAGTCTTAAATGTGGGTAGGTGCCAGCCACCGGTGCTATTAGCAGGGAGAGGGACAGGAGGGAGGAAATAAATATAAAATAATGCCACCCACCAAGCAAAGATTTTCAGTGTTTGCATTTCAGGGGACAATAAAGAGGGCCATCTGTTCCTGTCACTCGTGCTTTATTGTTTTCCTCGGCGGGCCACTCACTTTGGAACACCACATTAAGCTCTCCCCAACTCAGTCTCCGTACTCCAGACCCCTGGACATACACAAACTACAGTGAATCTGTCTATGCAAGCCCGACCGCACATTAACACACACACACACACACATGTATCGCTCTCACCCTTAGCCTTGCGCAGCTGTAAGACAAGGAATGGGCTCAAAGGGATTTTGCATTTTGGATATTTGGTAAAAAGATCATGGCAAAAGAAAGTGCTGAGGAAGGGGCACGGCTCTGAATAAATCTGTCCTTGTCCCGCATGTTGGCACCATTGGTTGTATGGCAAACATTGCCAAATGTTATTCTTTAATTGCTGTAGCAGGATCATGACGAGAGGAGACAGGGATGGAAAACAAACCACACTTTCTGTGTCCTTGCTTATGAGAAAGAAGAAAGTCTGCAATATTGGCTTCAGAAATGAAAGGCTCTTAGGGGACATATCTGCCAAGTTCCCAGTTCCCCTCAAAAAGCCTGGCAGCTGGACATAGTATGACTCAGTAGGGTCTGTGGTGATAGACATGAGGGCGCATGATGGAGGCCGGAAGATCATATACATATACATTACGTAGAGGAGGAGTGTGTGTGTGTGTGTGTGTGTGTGGGGGGGGGTTAAGTGCTGGGACCGGGACCAGTAGCTAAGCAACCAGCAGAGATGTTGCTCCCAACATAGAAAAAGCCCAGCACATAACCTTCAGAAAACAGTGGATTTTCAATTTTACACTTACATTTGTGTACGTATCAAACAAACAAGATAACAAGTTGAGCTTTTCAGGTTAAGGTAATCTAACCAGCTGCTCGGCAGCATAGCTTTATATTTATCGTACAGACATGAGTGGTATCAATCTTCTCGTTTAATTTTGGGAAAGAAAACAAATAAGCGTATATACCAAAATGTCAACCTATTCCGAACATTTTGCACATACAAGGTGTTCAGGTGACAACTTATACTGTATATGGTAGTGAAGTTAGACATTGGTTAAACATTGGTTCTGTCAGCCAAAACAGATGCAAACTGACAACAGTTAACGTATGTCAAAAGCACTGTAAATGCATTGAAATGTTTTTCATCACATCCAACCATGTCGATAAATACAATAAAAGCATATCAACAGCATATTAATAAACAAATGTTTTAATATATAACTCTTAATTATTTATAATGTATCATATTTATGAATTTGCTATAGATCGTTACGCAAAAGATTGATAACATATTATTATTTAACGCTTTTAAGACAATGACATATTGTAAATTATAATGTATACAACTTGATATACAGTATAATATCCCATAGACGCTACACGAAGATAACACTCACAAGCAATGCTTTCTCACCAGATATCTGATGGAATGCAAGATTTCCAGGTGCTTTTCCATCACAGTCAGCAAGGTTAAACTCCAGAGAAATTAAACAAATTGCTCCTCTAATGCAGAGTAAAACAAATGGAGAACTTTAGTGCACATGTGGAACCCTCTTGGGTTCTAATTATGTAAAACTATAGACATCAGAAGGCACTGAATTCTTTAATGAGCACTTGAGAGAACAAAGGGAATTTAAGTGCATGTTAATAAGAGAGGCGAGACAACAGGAGGAGGCAAAATGCCACAGAAAGAATCACTACACATTAAATGGGGGCATTTGCTAGCTTACCACCAACGAGCAGCTTCCGACAGTTACACTGGGTACCATGGAATAGTTGAGAGGAATCTATTTCTCATGTGTTTTTTGGCAGTCAGAATGAGCATGCAGCTAATGTGCTACTAGGTTCTCCATGGAAACAACATACAACAAATTGAGATGAATTGAGTGTCAGAGAATTGATATTTTTCTATTAGTGCGGTAGAGGATGAGCTGGTTGAGGTTGCTCTCTCCACAACCTGCAATCAGTGAAGTGACGACGTCCCCCTGACTAGGGATGCACCGATCCGACTTTTTCAGTCCCGATACCGATGCCTGGGCTTTGTGTATCTGTCAATACCCGATACCGATCTGATACCGTTGCTAAATTAATAATAAACTGTATACCTTCCACCATGTGGAAGAGACTAAAGGCACCAGACTTTTCTAACTAAACATTACTTTCCTGACAAAATAACATAGATGTTATGTATTGTATTCTTATTTATTTGTTATTTAAAAAACAATTGTGCATTCAAATCGAAAATATAAACTAATCAAACTTCTTAAAATAAATTTAAATAAATAACAAATGGGCCACCTTTTATATAGGTTTATAATGGCTTATTCTACTGTCAGGAGTAAATAGAATATCACAAAAACATGTTAATGTCATCATGTTTACTAAAAGCTTTGATTACTAAAGGGTTTGGCTCCACAACATTATACAATAACTTTATATGAAGGAGAATCCATGAAACAGTTACAGAAGCTAAACTATTTTTATTGTGCAAACTGCAAAGTAGTAAAATAAACTCAAATCGAATGAATAGCCTACACATACAAACAACTTTAACATGGTTTCCCTTTCAAAACTAAATACTTGTAAGCTAGCTAGTTGTATAAACATTACCTTGGCCACAGGTAAGTTAGATTGTAGTGTGGTTGTAGTGGGCGACTGAACGGAGCTCCGCTGTCAGCCTCCTTCGCTGTTTGAATAATGTTAGCAAGTTGGTGGACCTATTTCAGCGAGGCCAGACATCTTAAATCCAGTGTTTTAATCGTTGCTCTGAACCCTTCTTTCTCAATGGTCTGTAGCGATTGCGTTCATAATGTTTCTCTGCTGCATGCGTGAAGTGACATGTCTTTAATGTTAGCACAGTAACGTCAGCACAGTAACGTTAGCACGGCCGAGTAACGTTAGAGCGACGGGAAACAACAGTGGCTAAATTATGTCAGATTTTTTAGAAACAAAAAACTTCAGAACAATGGACAGCTCCTCTCTTGAGCACATGTTCTGGTGTATCCCCGGTCTTTCTTCATCCTCTAGCTAACTTTCTTTTCGGTTCTTGAATGTGCAGTAGCGATCGGAGCTTCTCCCAGCTTAATAGACTGTTATGCTACCTGGCTAGCTAGCAGCTATAATGTTACCCAGCATGCCGTTGGGTGGTGTACATTTGTAAATGTAAAATTATTAGTGTTAGAAACTGTTTAAGTCACAAATTGTTATATTCTATGGTGTTTTATCCTTTTAAAGAGAGTTAGTTGTGGGTTATTAATTGTTGTGTTATAAAGTTACTACCATGAGTGAGAAGGGTACGCAGTTAACAGAGCTCCCGGTGCTGAGACAGATAAAAAATAAATAAATAAATAAATAAATAAAAGAAACTGGATCGGCCCGTGGATCTGTTAATTTTCCCGATCCAGCTATTTAGTCAATATCGGGGCCGACATCCGATCCTAATATCGGATCAGTGCACCCCTACCCTTGACCAGTGTGCCGCATGTAGGTACAAAATTGCAGGTTAAACTCCCCTATCAAATCCTGGGGCTGCTGGTGGCTTCAGCAGTGCCACCTGCATAGTACTATTTGGATTCACTCAATAACAAGGCGTGATGTGTTTGGGAAGCTGTGTTCCACTTCGCTAGTCGGTAGGTTGGCCAATTAGCATTGACAAAGACTCCTGTGTGTATAGGCAGGCAGAGCACCGCCCAGATAGCACATTTCTGTTCAGGAGCCAAAATGGATCGCACTGTGGGGGGTCCTTTAATCCCCGCTGTTCCACTGAATAATGTTTTAAATCAAGAAACGGTGCAGGATAGCCACCTTCATACTCATATGCCTGCTGTCTGCATACCATTGCACACCTTGTTAAATTAACTTGTGTGCATATGTTTGTAGTCTGCTGTGGACTGTTGGCATGTGTACATTAATGTGAGTCTGTATAGAGTGCATACATACATTTGATATTGTGAGAGAATACATTTGTGTACACATTCCTGCAATAAAGGAACAAATCATGAGTTAATTGCTAATTAATGAACAACTAAAAGGTAGTACCTGAATGAGTGAGGGTTATACAGTAGATAATTTCAGTCAGGACACTCACATCAAGGTTTTAACCATTTATCGCAGAGAAATGCATTATAAGATGCCGATATGCCTCTGGTGATGTGATGCTCTGGAACAAGGTACGTCTCTGAAAGCAGGCAGCATCATTGAGTATGGAGAACTCAAAGAGGAGTGTGAATATTGGTTTGCACAGAGGAGAAGGGATTCAAAGGTCATTGACCCTCTAGTGGACCAGTATTTTACTCGCTAATGATAAAAAATGCATAGATAAATTCTCCTTCTCCCTTGTAGTAAACTCCCTTGCCATGTGTGCATGTATAAAGTGGGTGTTATAGTCATGTCATGCCATCAACAAATACTTATCAAATAATTTTAGGCAAGATCAATAAATATCAAAAGTTAGTCTGTCTTTCAACACTTTAACTTCCTCAGCCAGTCTGTGGCACTCATTTGTTTTCATCACAAATGAGATGTGATGAAAAGTGAATCATGTGACAGTATATACTTCTTTTTAAATTCAAGTAATTTCCTAAAATTGCTTGGGACTCGGCAAACCTTACTCAAAGAGGAGTAATGAGTGTATTTATTTATTTATTTATTTTTTATGAATATATATTTGGTTCACTAACGAGTTTTTATGGCAGCAGGGTGGTGCATGTGGGGCTGGCTCGAGATAAACTACAGGGCCGTGTTCATTATAATGAAGAAACATGTCACCCAGTGCAACAGTTTGGTCACTGATCTGTATTTAATAGTTTCTGTTGAAACAAAGCTAATTAAGACTATCAGCTCCACACAACTCTCTCTGTGTTTAGAAGATTGTGGCATCCGGCGACTTTCCCGCGCAGAAACTCAAGTGAAGATAATTACCTCTTCTGAAGAGTCTATCATGTTTTTTTAATCCTCCGTGTCCTCCTTGGCTACAAGCAACTGTGTGAAGGGGGCTTGGGGAAGGTGCACGGCCAGGTAAGGCTTGCATCATGTGGCCGCGCCGACAGCTATGTTGTCATTACTTAGAATGGGGGCGGCAGAAACTACGCACTATAGCTTTAGCACCCATATGTTGGTTTGTTTGCTAAGAGCAGTAGAATATGGCTATGTATAAGTGTAGTTACAGTTATTTGTGTACCTTTATTGCAAAATCTTACCAATAAATGCACTTACATTCTCATATCCCACATATTTGCATATGTATGAGCCTCTCTAGTAAAAGCGTTGAGTAATTGGAGTGAAGGGAGCCATACAATAGCAAAGTGATTCAAGGCATGTGATCCAAACTTGTGCTCTCTGTGGTGCTTCAGTTCAGTCAAAATGAGAGTCTTTGTTGGGCATGAATAGCTGCAAATCAGTACTGTACCTTGCAAGAGGTTTGAGCAAATCTGTGGCACTGACAGAACAAGGTTACCACAGAGATGCCAAAAGATACAGAACAGTGCTAACTCAAAGCAAACCTCAAAAGACAAAAACAAAAGGTTTGATCATTTTCCAAAGAAGTCTTCCTCTGCGACAAATGGATTATTAAAGTATTTCAGTGAGTGTTATTGTGAATTATCAAAATGTTTACTCATCTTTAGCCACATTTGGCCAACTGTGGCACAACCATTACATCTGACACTGTTTCCTCATTGACTGAAATTTTGTTTACTCTCACCAACCTCAAAAACACCATTTCACTGTGAATTGGCCTGGCCTTAACTCAATGATTAATCATATCGCTTCAAAATGGTGTGAGCTTTTTTACTTCTCTTCCAACAGCAGAATTAACACTGGACGAAGAAGAAAGCTATGGGTATTTCATCCTATTCTATTAAAATTTCACAGCACCATCTTTGATTTCCATAGTCCAAAGTAAGGTAAGCCCCAGGGCGGTGATGGGCTGTCATCCCTCCCCTGGGGGCAGGAACTGCACTCTTCAGCTCCATAATGATGCGCCTGTCTTTTGAACGAAGAAGCCTATGCCATGGCCTATCACTTAGCAAGCTAAACTAAGCACGGGCTGGTGGGTTAGACAGACAGAGAGAGAGAGGGAGAGACAAAGACAAAAACAGAGGTGGGGTGGTGCAGGTTTGGCTCCTAGCAGATGAAAGCTGTCCCTTTTCAGAATTTCAAGCAGAAATGTGGCAGATTTAAAGCACGATTTCTATGACATATACTGTATTAAACCATGACTCACTGTAGCAATGTGGCACACAGGTCAATTAGTTTGCCATTCAGTGTAAATAAGTCAACCTCTTACTCGTGGAACTGAACAAAATACGTCAGAATGAGAACAGTGCTCCTGAAAAAGACCACAATCTATCAGCTTCAGCAGCCAGGATTCCCTGTATTGTGCTCCTTGTAAGAATGAGGTAAGTGGAGGCATGCTGCAATGAAATGCATATTGCATAAATGACAAGCAGTAATACAGCTGTTGTTGTCCCAGTGTTGCACTGTAAATATGAACATTCTCAATCTGGACTTGGCATAATCACTGTTTATCCATTAAATCCTCCTCCCTCCTGTTAAATTATCCTCAATCATTCAGTAATTGATGCTGTAGCATTTCACGCTCATATTACCCAAAACTGTCTTGGTTCACCACCCTCCCTGTCTAGATCTTCCTCCTTTCCTCAAATATCCCAAAAGCTTCTTTCCCTGCGATTTTAACTTTAGATTGATTTAAGCTCTCCTGGAATCCAATTTGGCCTGTTTGAATGTTCTTCTAATCTCCTGATTTTATTCACTAGGGGACTGTTGTTAGTTGAACAGAAACAGCCCATGCAGCAGAGAAGTAAAGAATAGCATCACACACATTGTGGAGCAAAGGAAGTACAATCCGCGATAAAAGAGGAGCAGCCTGAGGGTGCGTTCACAAGGACTCCCTTTCTTCCCCTGCGCTTTTTTTTTTTTTGTTAAATCACATAAATGCAGAAACACCTGGGACAGCCCATGAAGGAGGAAGTGGAGTGGGGACGAAAAGGGGTGGGACGAGTTAAAGCACCACCCTAAAAAAGGATATGTGAATATAACCGGATTCTTGTATAGTCTGTGTTAAGGATTAAATACAGCCCACACTGCTGAACATGGATCAAGCATTCTTTTTTTTTTTTTTATTCCTTCCTGCCCACCACTAACTGAACGGTTTGAGAATCTAAGGGGCTCAACGCAGAACAGGTGGATCTTTTGATGTAGGGCATGTTTTAAGGTTCATGTGTGGTGGGTTATCACCCCTCATCACTCTGTTCCTGAGCACACAAGGCTTTAAAGGAGGCTAGAAGTGACTACTGTAGCTGGCTTTCCTTTTCTATAGAGAGATGAAAGCAGTGGCAAAGAATGCCAGAAATATGCTACTGAAGAGGTTTTTCGATTGTCTTTACATACATGTGCATACGTCCTTCATATCCGTGTGTTCGACAGCTGTAGATTGCGAGGCGTTTTGTGGTTTCAGTTCACAGAAGCTCAGTCTGAGCAGGCAGCTGCCTGGCTGTATCATCCTCATGCACATTCAGATGAAAGACAGGAAAGGTAGAACCACTTGCCTTAAAACCTCTTTGAAGTAAAGTCAGAACCTAAAAAAAATATATGTGCAGAGATGGGAAGGAGGGAAGAAAAGAACATTGAGGCATAGGTATCATCTGGTGAACCTGTGGGAGATGGAAAATCAAGAAGTGTAAGGTGAAAGATAGACGGGGGGGTACAGAAAGTGTTTTGGGATGGGAATGCACTTGGGGAGTAGAAAAAGCACACCACCTTTGCATTTAAAAACACTCTAAAAATTTGCAATATAAAAGGCAGGAGTAGGAAGACAGGACACAAAAGAATATTCACAATGCCTCTGCAAAAAAAAAAAAAAAAGACGCCGTTCCTTCTGCTTCCTCACCTCTCTGCCTGGGTAGAGTCTCTCCCCGTTGATCATGATTTACCGTCTGAAGATGCATTGGCAGTTGTTGACAGACTTTGTGATGGTAGTCACAGTTATTCCATAGAGATAGACGAGGGAGGGGCGATGAGGGGGAGTTGACTCCCCTCTCTTGTGTTCTTGCTGACTCTCTTAACTGTGTTTACACTTTCAACACTGACATCCAAAGGTATGCAAGCTGATAAAACTTTCCTGCCAGCTGAAATGTAACACTGATGGAACATAAGGTTAGGAAACATAAGTGAATGCACCAAAGTCAGTGTTCATTTTGTATTAAATCCAGAAAAAAAAGTATTGGATTATTCATAAGTAACTGTTACATTTCGTATTTTTAACTTTAGCAGTGAATAAAATGCACAATTCGTATCATGATTTCATCCTGTGTTTCTAATTCATGGTTCAGTTCATCAAATAAGGGACGATATAAATTCTCCCTCTATTTTAGAGAACAATGAAGTCAATCTGTATTTCAGAGAAATATACAGTACATAAAAGGAAAAAAATGACACATCATTCAGTGCCTTTGAAAGATCTACAAAACCATTAGCCTGACTAATGGTCTTGTTAAATGAATAAGATGGAGCAGCTTTTGAAAAGAAATCCAGATTTTAAAGATTAACAGATGGTGAAAAGTCTCTTTTTACAGTGACACACCGGCGACCCAACACTTACATTTCCATCCCAATAATATCTAAGTCCTATTTTAGGTGAAATCTAAGAGTTCCTATTGTACGAGGCCTTATTCCCCCAGAGGAGGCGAGCACTGTGAGGCACTGGCGGCAACGCAGGAGATGCTGTGATCATGCCCAAGTTTCATCTCAAGTGTCTGAGCCATGATCGCAAGGAAACTTGAAGTGAAAACTGCAAGAGCAGAGATGAGAGAGGAGCAAAACAACTGATTTCCATCAAAACAGATTGTCAAACCAGATGGGGACTATTCGAGAACTGGGGCAGAGTGGATGGGAAGGACTCTGATTGGACAAATCTCAACACAAACCAGACCTCTAAGCACTGCTGTCATGTAACTCTAAATGGTTTTAAATAATTCTGAATTAAGTTTTTTTAGTCAATACATAGAATATTTAAGTATTCAAATTGATGAAATTCAGCATGGGATTGTACACTTTGTAGAGAGAGGCTTTGTGTGGAGGATTTTGCTCTCAGGAGCTGCAATCTCAGGGTCAATCTCAGGGTCAGTCGTGATGGCTGCATTTAATATCCTGGACAGAGGAAGTGGCTCTGACCTCTCACCTTTGAGTATGATGTCACTGCGTTACCAATGGGGAGCCTTTGTACTGATTGAACGTGTGGGTGGTTTGGTGTGTATTGCATAAATTACTCCTCCTCCTGAGCCATCAGTGCTCTTGGAATGATTCTGCATGCTCCGACCATAATCATGGTGCCTCTGGCAACACCTGAGCAAAGCTCATCAGCATGCCGGCATTGGTCTCGCACAAGGTTCTCCCCAAAGTGGATTGGCTCTAACGCATCCTTTAAACATGTCATCTGAGCCAACACACGCTCCACATCCAACAAGAGGCTGTTTCTGTCAGCCGTAGAGCAAACACACCAGCTCGTTCGTAGGCCAAGCAAGGAATGGATTAGATGTTTTAGGATAACTGATCAAACAACAACAAAAATTTTATATTTAATTGGTTGCATGAAGAAAAGAAGCACTCCGACTAAGCGAACACTTTGAGAGCATATTCTACATAGAAAGTCATCACTCAGGTTTAAACCTTTTAAATTAATGAATTTAAGGAATAGTTGCACATTTTGGGAAATCCGATGATTCACTTTCGCTCAGAGAGAGTTATATGGGAATATCGATACCACTCATGTCTGTACGCTAAATACGTAGCTGGAGCCAGCAGCCAGTTAGCTTAGCTTAGCATAAAAACGGAAAATGGGAGGTAGCGTTTCTATATTGGGTTGCGTTTTCAGAACTAGCAGTGTTTTTTTGTTGTTTGCAGCATGTTTCATTATGCTGCATACATTTATATTCCCTCCTTGAGCTTCTCTTGTCAGGAGGGGGAACATGAAGGTGATTATTGACAGTGAGATGAATTTACATCCTCACTGAGGTAGACTTATTGCAGACCGGCCTCAAATCTCCAACCTATCGAAAGTCTCTCTCTTTCTCTTTTTTGCCCTTAAACATGCCTGTAGCATTCCTCAAGGTCCCCCGTGATACCTGAGGCTGTGGAGAAACTCCACACAGATGAACACAAGCTCAACTCAATCCTTCCACCAAGCCTCTCCACTCGTTTATGATAAGATGAGCATGACATGCTTAGACTATTATTTATTTCGCCGTGGAGACATTGATCTGACCTGCAGCTACATGCAATTTGTCAATATTGGAATTCTTAAAAGGTGTATAGACAAAGAATAATGACATGAATTTCAGGTCCCAAGAGAAGATATGGCACTAACCCTCTTAAAATGTATATTTTTCCTATAATATTTTTATTGAGAAATACAAGGGCTCCTTAAATCCTTCCTATTTCTCCTTTTACAATACCTCAGAGTATAGTGTACTATACTGTGAAGCCAGTGCTATGTGTTAGGAGCTAAAATTATCCAATAAATGGGTCTCGACTACATGACAAAAGCACTATAATTATAATGAGTTCCAGGACACCATTACATTTCTAGGTTCGGTTGCCACATCTGTAAAGTTACGTAGAAATCCCTTATGTTTCATAACTCTTCTTCTTATTGTCTAAAATACTACATGTAGTTGTGACTGTCAATGTGTCCAAAAACAATTGTCCAGCAGCAGTTAGGAGCCATGTATCTATCATTATTAAAAGGCAGCATCATCCAGGAGTCCAGGACAATAGCTTATTAAAGAGAGAAATAATGATGCCTGGGGTTGTCTACATGCTAAGATCCTCTATGAATGAGGCCATCTTGTTTCAGCACCACTCCTGCTCACAATACTGTATGTTCAGTACAGGTGTTACACTGAAATGACGAGAGACGGTGTAAGCTTGTGGAAGGACATTAAGCAGCACCTGTAATTCATTGCTAGCTAACTATCTTGTTAGTTGCTGAACAATAATTCTGTAAGATTGTGCATCAGTTTGCAGTTTTGTCACCATAACCAGAGCTGGTCTACGGAGAGCCTGTTCACTCTCTATTCAGCCCCATCGTACCAAATTCAGTTGCCGTTCCACCAGAGTTCCACTGGGGGTGATCGCAGGCGAGTGCAAAATGAATGGGACGCTATATAGCTAGACGGCTAAATTTGTCTCTTTCGCCTGATTGTCGTTGAGAAATGTCAGATTTGATTGTAGTTTTTGCAAGTTCAACATGGATTATAGGTCAAAAGTTGAATGAACGAGTACTTATGTCCTTTCGATTTCTTACAGGTTGAGTCGTTGTTGCCCATAACACGCTAGCATTCTGCTAATGAATGCTGATTGGTCAGTGAAGGACTGATTACGACCAGAGATCCCGCTTGATGGCATCCGAAGCGGAACCAGAATGTCAGAGTGAATATTTCGGCGTGGTCTTTAAAACATTAGCAAACCTCTTTCTAGCATGTGTATTGACAGGGAGAGCCGAACCTGTCAGCTGTGTTGTTGATGCCTCAAGAGAACAAAGGGAGTGACTCAGAGCTTGCTGTAAATCAGTATCTCTGGCTGTACGATGTGTATGACGTCACTGACATTTTAAAAAAAAATCTAACAGCCAGCAGTGTGTATTTTCGTAGCCTCTACATTCAAATGCAACATTCAAATTACTAGACAAAAAATGATATCCTGAGAAAAGTGGATTTTAAGGAGTATAGCTCCATAGACCACCATTCATTCTGCTCTCGCCTGTGAGTACACCCTTATGGAACCAGAGTGGAACTGCAACCAGTTCAGAAGCCGAAAGTATCGAGAGAGTGGAACTTCTTCCCTTATTAGAAATTCTCTGCCACATTCCGACGACAGTGGTGGCCTAAAGGTTAGAGAAACGAGCTTATGACTGGGAGGTCATTGGTTCAATCCCCAGACCGACAGGATACATCTGGGTGAGGAAAGTGAAAGAGCAGCGCTTGTCCCTCCCTCATTACCACCACTGAGGTGCCCTTGAGTAAGGCCGTTAACCCCATCCGCTCCACTGGAGCTGTTTAGTGGCCAACACCTCAGACTGTGATTGTACTGGGCAGCTTCCAGGTTTGGATATGTAACCGTGTGAATGTGATCAGGGTGCTCCTGCAAAAGAGAGGCTTCCTCTCAGTGAACCTTCCCTGAATAAATAAAGGTTAAAAAATACAAATGAGGGCGTTATTCATTCTAATGATGAGAATGCAATGCTTGATTCCTCCTTCTCTAAGCACTCTCTAATTTATTGTCAGTATGAATGCAGAAATTGGGTTATTGGGATCATAAACATTTTATTTTTCATGGGAAGAAATAAATCTTTCTTATCACCATAAATAAACAATAAATACATATTTGAATTTGTCTTAAATATTAACTTATCTCATGTTTTTAAATTAATTTTGATACCAAAGTATAATAAGGAATGTGGAAAAGGGAGATCATGTGACACTTTTTTAATGGTAAGGGCAAAATGTGTACAGCATAGTAACCAAAACAGAGCTATAACTAGGTGTTTTAGCACCAGCTGCAGCTGTACTGTAGTTAAACTCACTATGGCGCTGAAATAAAAAGGATAACAACATTATTCCATTTATGCTCCAGTAGGTTAGCTGACTTTTAGTATCATGGCAGTCGGTTAGTCAAGATTTTTTTGTGTAGTGAAAGTGTAGCCCCCCCCCCATTGAAAAAGTTCCATATCTTCTACAGTAACTTAAAGCAACACTGCGTAAAATTGGTATTTTTTGCCATTTGCCACCCCTATAGTTTTAGTGTGCAATTCACTTAAACACCGCTGTCATAAATATTCACAGCTGTACACATGCATTTGCTATGATTACTTATAATCATAAACTAGTCAACAACTTTGCTAACACAGCCAAACATCAAGCAAGTGCAACAACACAAGACATAGCAACCCAGCCAATATTACTTACTAGTCCAACAGCAAGAAGTCCAGCCTTTTATTTCACAAAGCTCTCGCCAAAACTAAAAGCCTATCCAGATTTACTCTTGTCCGGCACTTGTTCGGTCACTCCCTCCTTTTCTCTTCTTAGCTTCCTCAGTCAATGTCATCTTCGGTATTTTCGCCTCTGCCATGATGTTGGTAGCAGCTGCTGAACCCGCTTCTGTTGCCCGATCGCCCGGCTCCAGTTCTGGTACTACACCAGCGGCACTCCCAGCCAGCATACTCGTAATCAGAATGTACATACTATGTAGAATTAGTATGTAGTATGGATTTGGGGCATAGCTAAAAGGTGTTGTTCGTGCTGGGTTAGGGGTTACTTTCAACCTCTCTGTTATGCAAAATATTACAGGGATGTTTTTTAAATATAGTTATAAACACGTATAGATATAGGTTACACCTATATGCTACACTGGGTACATTCTGTACTGAGCATCACTCACTATAAGGTGAGAAAGCTCCTTTTCACAGACTGATAGACTGACTTAAATGTGGTTCGTGATTAACACCTCCTGTGTCATGGGAATAGTCACTTTCCTCTTTACATACATTCATGCCATCTTCATTTCAACTATGTTGGGAAAAGTTGTCAGTTCAACACATTATCGTGTAGAAATGCGACATCAAACATGAAAAAAAACAGGAATATAATCAATATGGACCTCATAACTCTGACTGACACTTCTTATCACTGCACCTTGTGTTATATTAAAATTAATTACTTTTGTAGTGGTCATAGCATGCAATCTGGAGAGCTGGTAACTGTTTAGTCTCACTATATGAAGTAATACTGAGACTTAAGAGACATAAGTTAACAGCTGGCATGTCTCTGACAGTGTATAACAATAGTGCAGAGGTTTCATGCAGTTGTGGGTGCTTCGCCTGCCATCACAGAGCTGTGGCAAATGTAATAATCTATAGAAAATTCTCATCGTAGGGTGACAGGAATCACGTCAGAGGTGTCAGCCAGGTGCTTACTTTGTTTAGTTTTCTTCTTGTTTTTTTGAATTTTTTGCAAAATATACTGTATTTGCCATAAGCACACTCTTCTTACTATAGTTATAGTCTAGCTTTGCCAGAACCTCCTCCAAAGCGTTCTGGAGGAGAGTCTGGCTACTCAACATAGCATTCGGGGATGGGAGGAAAACGTGCTCTGGTTTGTTGGCATTTCTTTAAACCAATCACAATCGTCTTGGGCGATGCTAAGCACCGGAGAAAAGCCGCAGTGCCACTGCAAAATAGGCTCAGAAGGAACTTGTTTTGGTGGAACACGTGTACGTTTAAAAGTTGTTTTAGTCGTGCAACAGAAAACTCAGATTGGACAGATAGTCTAGCTAGCTGTCTGGATTTACCTTGCAGAGATCTGAGAAAAAGTTAACCATAGTCCTCATATATTGACCGGAGTTTAAAATGCCAACACAAAGGAAGCTAAATGAGTGAAATCTGGTGGATTTTCCAGCAATCCCGTAAGTGGAACGTCAAGGATATAGACTAATATAGTTATAACGATCCATGCATACAAGAGAAAACAGAAAAAACACACTTACATTTGACACCTGATTTGTGGTCTCTCTGGTCCCATCTGCTAAGAAAACAAAATGTGGATGAAATACCTCAAATATTGAGTAATGAATGGATTTCCATTAGCAATATAACATATACTGGTTTCTTGGCTGTGGTTGGTGGTGATAGTCTATTTCCAGTTACTGCAGCAAGAAATGTAATCTTATTAAACCCCATGGTATATCCCTTCCAAATGATCTATAAAATTACCATACCAAGAATCCACACCTACACCTGTAAAAATAGCCTTATTGCTGCTGCTGCTGCTGCAATGTGTTCATGTTAGTCACTCTACACATGCCACACAAGTGTGTATATGTCCCTGTGTGTGTCTGTGATCCAACAGATCAACAACTCGCAGTGTGTGTTTTGTCATCTTCCCCAGCTAGTTCTGCTGAGGCACAGTTTTTCCCATTCTAATGAATGTAGTTAAACTGGTTATAGATGCTGGGTCCGGGATGCCTTCTCTTCAGGCTTGCTGTGCTTGAATCTAATGTGTAGACGGATGATGTATTGGAACCATCGCATCAAGGAGTTGTTCATATGAGCATGGGTTGCCTGGCTCCGTGTTGCTTACTGTCGGTGTGTGGCGGGGGGCTGAGGGGTGGGCTTGGACGAGTTTGTATTTTCTTTGGGGAATTGCATGTTTCAGCAGTATGGATATTGCAGGCTGTGGCAGAAGGAATAAACAGACTTTCTCTGTCTTTTTCCTCCCCCCCCCCTTTTCTTCAGGGATGGGTCTGTTCACAGAGGCGGTTCTGTGACTGATGTTTGTCTGTGTTATGCGTCTATTTATTAGTTTGGCAAACAAATGCATTATTAACAAGCCACTGCCACATGTTATCCTCTCTGTGTATTCTCCGTATGCATCAGTGTCTTTCTATTCAAGTGCAAATTAGCTAGGTCACTGCACTACCTCAACTGTAATCCCAAAGTGTAAGGTGAAATTTTTCTCAAAAGATTTATTTTGACCTATATATATCATCTGCTATAGTATTTCAATTAAGAATAAGAATATTCCAATGTGCAAAAGTGCTTAATTCGGTCTTACTGCCTTGTAGACGAGGGCACAGGTGGTTTTATGTCTTATGCAGGTTATGTCTCCATACTTTGCAGACAAAATGCCGCCATTACCATGGCCCGTGAAATTAGCAGGGATCATTTGGAAGGAAGCCTATGGAAAAAGGTTTTAAAGATGATATTAAGAGGTCTGGACCATTAAAAGTGGTGATAAATTCTGACATTCAGTATGCACTTCCTTTTTAACTCGCAGCCACATTAGATATTCGATTGAGCGGGCCCCTAAGTGTCATTTCAGACCCAAAAGGAAGTGCCTGTAGGTTTGCCTGGGAACAGCTTGAATAAAAATAATGCTGTGAAAGGCTTATTCACACACAATCACACTTAAGGCAATTTCAGCCATAACAGGCAAAGGACTGGGAGAAAATGAGTCTATGGCAAAAGACACCTTTTCTGAGACTTTTTTCCCCTCATGCATACCAATGTATTTAGCCCATCTGCAATCAAAAGGAAAGGTTGAAAATCTTGTTAGGGTCTCTCTCCTTTGGCACTGTGTGTCTTGAGAAAAGATACAATGCACGTCCACACACTGAAAAGAAGAAAAAGCTATAGAAATTGATGAAATATCCAAACACAAATATTGCATCAAACTTGGCTTCATTAGTCAAACAGATCAGCCGGTGAAAATGCACATTTCGAGATAATTACTTGATAATTGTTGCTTCTCGTTACTTTGTCTTCCGTGGCTGTGAGAGGAAGTGAGTGAAGCAAAGTGCTCAACTCCTCTGCTCTTAAACTACAGGTTTGGATTTAAGCTAGATCAGGAAACTATTTCTCAAAGGTCTTGCAGTGTGCCGACAGTATCAACATGTTTTCTTGACCTCGGGTCTCTGAATGAAAAGTAAATGTTGGATCTGACGCAGACAGCTTCTCACCGCTACAGAAAATAAACCTCTTTAGTTGAGGTCAAGTTTATCCTCAGTGTGTGCTCTTACGGGTATCTGTGAAGACGGAACTCTTCAGACAAGTGGATGTTTCAAGGTGAAAGCACCAATTTCTTTATACTACCGACGCTATGAAAAATATAATACAACAAATTTAATTTAAAAACATTGATTTAGACCTATTTAGCAACTTTGTTACACAAATGGTGCTGATGTCAGGGTGGACGAAGAGCAGAAATTGTAAATTGGTTTGTGCCACAGAAAGCAAGATTATGAATAACCATTGGAAAAGAGACTGTACAAATTAAACCCTGCTCTTGCTTGATGCTAAAATTGAAGACTTTGTTATTTACTACAAATAAATAAATGAATTGCAGTGATGTTTGATGCGAGGAGGAAGACCAAGGTGGCATTTATCTTGTTTACACAAATGATACATTTTTCTTAATGTGTAAAAAAAACAACAACAAAAAAACAGAAAGGATGACAATTAACCTGCCAACTATCATCCTTGTTAAAACTGAACAAATCACCCACTGCAGATATGAAAAGGCAATGTAATTACATGTTTAGAGACTGCAGGAGGAGCTGAAATGAATGTCAAAGCTGTCTTCATCTTCAGAGGACAGCTTTCAGATCAACACCAACAAATTCTAAATGCTAAAATGGTTTTAATGTTCCATTTTTTTCTGCAGTGGATTGAAGATAAGTTTAGAAATTTACATGATAATATGAGCCAGTTTGTTCAAGGCTGAATGAGCTGGAATTACACTTACTGTGATGTGCTTGCGTGCTTGTGTATAATGCTTATAAGTGTAAATGTGTAGCCTGCGTTGGTGTTTACACACTAATGATGACTTTCCTCTGATGAGTCTATTACATAATTTACTATAGACTCCAATGCAAAGACTACTGCGGCACCTCACTGCTGCGGGAGACCCACGTTGTCGCCAGCCTGTGATCTTACTGCATGTGGTGTGTCCTAGAGTCAGTCAAATTAAAAGGACCAATCCTCAAAAGATGTCTATCATGAGGAAAAAAAAACATTTAAAGAGACCAAGAAGAACAAATAATGCTTTAAAAAGCAAAAAGGTCATATGAGTTCAGGGCTTGTCAATGGCGTGTGGCCTACAAAGCACAGTGGAATACCATCTGTGCTTCCATAAATAAAAATGGACCCCAAATTTGAAGACTGATTGTACTTTGGGGTGGAGAAATGTTACACTCCAACATGGCTGGAAACGTAGGTGACTCTACTTTCACTACAAATAAAAACTACCAGATGGGCTTAGTAAACTGGAGGAATAATGGTAAATTTTTTACAACATTTGGATACAATGTGCCGATCAAGGTGCAAAAAAATATTTCTTTTTTAGATTTAACATAAAGATCTCAACGAACATCTCTCATCTTGCACTTTCATAACCCAATCTATGGAAGTTACATTTTTTTACATGATGGATTACATTTACTCTTATTTGATAGGAGGCGATAACCAAAGTGTTTTTGTTTGAATTTCTCATTTGCTGTGTGCACCAAGTACGTGTTTGACTGCTATCTTAATTACCTCAGGAAATCATTTGGAAACAGTCTTTTCATTCCAATATGGGCACAATTAGCACTTTATAGACCCGTTGAACACAATCTCCTAATCACCCAGTTTCCACTGCCTTGTGCAGCCCTATTACTGGCATCAGCAGGCTATCGGCAGGTTTTTTCTTTGTTCTCAGCTGTTGTGTTCTGTTACTCACAAGATGAAGGTGTATCTATATATCTTCATATAAAGCATATAGTCACGTAGAAGAAGCAAGCATGCAATCGCAAGTTTCCAGATGTTCACATGTATGATATCATCAGTTATAAATGCAAATGTTTTCTGAGCCCAGAAGCTCTGGGATTTCATTCTTATCCCTCATGAACAAACAATCACTTCTATGTTTTCTTATGTTTGTGTTTGACACAGTGCAATGGTTGAATGTGTTTCAACAACCTAAGGATTATCTTAAAGTGTTGCAATAAGGCTCTTAACTCTTCTGGCTCCATTGCTCATAAACTACTTTTTTTTCGGCCAATATCATGCTGGTTTTATTTTATTTTCCTGATGTTCAGCCAACCAAAGGGTTAAGTCACTCAAGAATCTTGTTAATTTAAAAAAAAAAATTTACAACCTCTCTTTACCTGTTTCAACTGGTTTGATTGACTAAAGCAACACATTGTTTTCAAACCAATATTCACAATGTCTGCAGTGTATCCTCTTTTGTCTTACGCAAAGTAATTAAGAAGCCATGTTTTGTATTTATCAGTGACTATTCTTTTGTTGTTTTTTTCCCCAAATCTCCTCCTACAGATGCCCCTGTTTTAGTAAGGACCGGTTTGCAAGCACACAAAAGCCTTTCTTCCATACAGGAAGTTTAAAAGTGACCCCAGAGTTAACACAGCAGCTTTTATAATACAACAGTGCTTGCCTTCACAGCACTAAAAATGGGTCAAATGCTTTTTTCCAAACTAAGCTGAAGCAACACAGTTTGCCCCTTGACCCAACAGATTCACATCAGAGAGATACGCTTGAGTATCTTGACTTTATAAATTAAAGACAACTAAACTGCAACTTACATAATTGTACAAAATAGTAGTACTTTCTGATTTTGAGTTGCAGCGTACTTTTGCTTTTGCTTTTGTTCAGTCCATACCTCAATTGCCCCAAACTCATCTGCCACTGGTTCAGATTTAACAAGGGAAATCAATAAAGGCGTTCACCTCGATTCACCACATCACCATGCATCATAAAAGCAGCAAGTGTCCCTAATATCTTTTTAACATTTGGCATGTTTACCACAGAATATCTTTCTCAGACTTTTAAGACCTGTAACCCAAGTTGCAATATTAAAATAGGGCAGTTGAATATATTATTGTTGACACGTTGTTCTAAATTAACATGTTTCTCTTCAACTGTGGGTTGTATTATCTGATTTCAGGATAGTATTTAAAAAATCATCCATTAAAAGCTTCTGGCACAAGTCACTTCTTTTCTTTGATTCAGATTTAGAGGTGGCCTTGAATTTAGTTTAGGGGGGGGGGCGTCTGTGAGAGAGAGAGAGAGGGAGGAGGAGGGAGTGAGAAAAGGTGTGTGTGTGTGTGTGTGTGTGTGTGTGTGTGTGTGTGTGTGTGTGTGTGTGTGTGTGTGTGTGTGTGTGTGTGTGTGTGTGTGTGTGTGTGTGTGTGTAATTATCCAAAAACTATGATTTTCAAACAAATCAAATGTATGTTTTTTTTTAATTCGGGGTGCGTTTATGCTCTATAACAGGAAGCGTTTCTTTTCCGCTTCTATCCGTCCTGCGCTGTGTACAGGCGCTCCTTTGTATTGTGTTGCAAGTTGATGCTCAGTATTTCCGTTCCAGCAATGCTATTCTTAAAAACTATATTTACATATCTAGTCGTTTATCTTATGAAAAAAAGTCGTTAGATGTATTTCTTAGCGTGTAACAAGTGCTGCTGCGAGACTTTTTTAATGAGGAGTCTAACTGTAAATTTCAGCACCGCGGACAGCGACTAAAGCGAGCTGGTCACACTGTTTCCTCCTGAGGCCTTTGGTTTGGTCTAAACTATCTCTCTCACTTCGAATAATAATAATTGTCCCCCTGTTGTCTTAAAGTGCAAAGTCATGTAAATAAAAAGTGATAAATGCGCTTAGCCTATACAATACAATATATTTTATTAAGCTGGACATAGGATTCGTCTATTATTTCCACAATGTACATTTGGTGAGCAACGTCACTGAACATTAAATCAGTCAAAGCTACGCAGATTCCGAAATGTAGAACACACAATAATGTGAATATGTACTTTGTAAATTATATAAGTATTCTTTAATAAAAAGGCTCTTAGTCGTCTCTGGTGGCTGAAATATGTCGCCTTTTTTCTCTTTTAATAAACTTGTCGGCGGCCTTTTGGCTTATTTTCAATATGTTCAGCATCCAAACGCAACACCATTGACAGCACAAAACAGTAAAAGTAAAAACTTCCATTCGTGCAAAAAAAATGCCTTGGGCGTGAAAGCACTTCTTCTCAGGTTGTCCATAATTCCACATACTTCACTTGAACGGAAACCATATATTCTTTAAGGCTATACAAACATAAAATAGAGCATAACACACTCGGCCTGTCCAGGACGTCAGTTCTTCCACTCATCATCTTTTCCCTTGTCCATTTTGCCCAGGTACACACGTTTGTCTCTTGGCAAAGTTTGTTTTCCAAGCAAGAAAAAAAATCCACATTCCCGACAAGCACACGCCACTGGCCGATCAATACGTTTAATCATCCAGATTGCGTGAAGTTGACTGATGAATATATGAAACTCCAAGGAAACGTTCATATTTGACTAGATAGTGGACGAGTGTAGGTATACAGATATTCGTCGGCTTCCTTGGCAGACAGTTATTTAAGTTGAAAATAAATGGCATGTATTTTTTTTTTCGTTTTTTTCTTTTTGTTCCTCAACCTAAGCAGAGTCCCGTGCGACGTGGATCATCGCAGATTAGATTATAGAGGAAAGACTAGAAAGCCTGAGAAGGTGGAGTATTTCCATCCGCCCATTAAGGTGCCCCGTTCCAGCTTCAGAGAGACGCGGTCCTCCCGTTCAACCATCAGCAGTACTCCGTTGCTTGCAGCCTCTCTCGTAACGTCCTGGTCACCGGCGAATGCTGATATAACCGGATAATCATTCTGCATCAGGTTCACCTGCAGGAGAGGGGAGAGTTTAGTCTCGCGCTCAGTTCTCTCGGTGTACAGAAATGCCATTTATTAAATGCTAAACGCAGACCAACTGTTTCATAATTGCTCACCTGTATGGTTTGTCTGTTGTAGACCTTCACCACGTGAAAGCTGAAACTATATATCCCCCTCCTTGGAGCCTGGAAAACACTTGCTTTGAGATCGAAATGGTTGCCGATGTTCACTAAAACCTGTGACCAAGAAGGGCGCAAAATGAGACAGCGCTTTATTCCCCCCCCCACCCCCCCATCTTCATGCTTCACTTAATACAACAGCTGATTTTGAAGTAATGTATTGTTCGTCTCTGCCACGCATAGTGACTACTGAGAGTCATCAGTCATACTCTGGTTCTGGTATGCCAAATGGTTTAAGGCTGCACACTCGCAGTTTGGTACCAATTTGATGCGTATAACAGGCCGCTGTCCAAAGACCTCAGCCGTGACAACTTAGTGGAACATCCGAGCAAAAGCAACACAATGCACATGTAATTTCGGCCGAGGCCTAAGACGCACATGTGATCAATGATCCTGCATGGGTGATCCCTCGTGTGGCAGCGCATCTTCTGAATCACGCCAATTACGCACA
The DNA here is from genome assembly GCF_010015445.1 of Perca fluviatilis. Classification (NCBI taxonomy): domain Eukaryota; kingdom Metazoa; phylum Chordata; class Actinopteri; order Perciformes; family Percidae; genus Perca; species Perca fluviatilis. Next base: position 14,158,220 of record NC_053133.1, on the reverse strand, counting down.
ACATTAAACTAACCATTTTCAAAGGAAAGCTTTGTGTTATAGGTTAAAGATATGTAGGGCTCTGATCACACAGAGCGGATAAGAAATCAATGAAACATGACCTGAAAGAAGTTCTGCATATATATTTTTCATGGTATATATTGTAGAGAAAAAAAGAGAAAATGGCAATGGAGCTATGATATTGGCCCATATCTGATTAATAATCGACTTTTGCTGTACTGTGTAAGTGCTAAATTCAGTAAACATCTGACCTGGTCAAAGTAGATGGTCATAGACGTGTTGCTCATATCTGACGGTTCATGGTTGGTTCCACGCACGGCGGAAAAAGCCACCTTTGCCCCAGCGGAGCGGACTGATATGCCAAGTGAGGAGGTGACCGCTCCATCCGAAGAAGGGTTCGAGTCGCACACCACAAGACACTTCCCTTCGAGCACGATGGGCTCCGACTCGTTCTGACCGAGGCAGAAAGCCACGTCGCATCCCAACAGGAGGACTAGTGCCAGTATGGCACAGGGTCCCGGGCAGCGCGCGGGCACCATGGTCGGATCGCTGATCCCGTGCACACTGATACAACCCGGCAGCCCCTTGGAGGTTTGTTAGTACTCGATCACCTGGTCCAGACTTACTCCTTTCTCTTACCCTCTCTCTCTTCCCCTATCTGTGATGCTCCCTTACTCTCCCAAACACCCTCTGACTCACAGACGCACTCAGACACTCTCCGGCTGAGACTCCCCTCCCTCCTCGGCGTCTTAGTTGATTTTGGGAGAGTGTTCAGACAACTGTTGTTGTAAATCCTGATGATTTAAGAGACAAAGTGAGAATGTTCATATCAGACAGCAGTAGGAAAACAATTTAATATAGTTTAGTCATTAAACTTGAGTGTATTCTGTGTGCGTAAAATTGCTATCGTGCGTAAAAAAATGCAGTCGCTGTCAAATACCACAATCTAAAAATCGCGTTTTTTTGTTGTTGATTTGTATTAATACAAATTTCCAAACCAGCTATTTTTGCTACTGTTGATTGTTTCCTATAACTGTGCGCCACAACACGTTGTAACACATTAATGTAACACATAAATGATGTTACAGTTATCTTTTCTCCTCGTTCTAATTGGTAATTATGGTGAAACAAGCACTTTGCAGCCATTTGTGTTGAGAAAAGGTAAATCACGACCTACCTGTGCAATCCATCCTGCTGGTATGCTCTCTGTCTCTCGCAGACTGTGAACTGAGCGCTCAGATCGCTGCTGCTGAAAAAGCAAGAGTCTCTGGGCTCCCTTTCGAGGGACACCTCACGCCCATTCTTTGTGTGTAGCCACTGCAACAAGACTTCTCAGAAGTATCCCGCGATTAAGAGCACATGCGTGGACTAATAGCTTTGTTTACATAATAATCAGTTCGATGTTGTGAGCTCAAGGGCCCCTCGGGACGGCAGAGATCACTTGCTCTTAATGTCTGTCGTTTATATGCTGTGGGTTTCTCATGTCTCTCCCTGGTTAATCCGGAATGAAGTGGATTGCAGCGGATAACCTTGTTGTTGCATGGTACATTCAGCATACATGTATACAGTATGTTACTAATTTAAGACTTAAACAAGCGTTTGTATGAGTCCAATAAAGATACTTGTGCGCCATCCAGTGGCGGATTTGTCTTCTGCAGAATGCTTATCAGTGAAATCAAAGCATAACATTGATTAAAATACCAAACGTGTGTGGTATCTGGCTTGCATGTTTTATTGCTTGGTTCTAGCATATTAGAAAAATTATTTTGCATGCACGTCACATTTAACAAACACCACATAAGCAAGTTGAAAGAAGGTGACAGTTGATAAAATGCCCACTTCACAGAGAATGTCCTGCACCTCTCTGTACAACCCTTGGCCTTTCTTTTCAATCCATGACATGTCATCATCCTTTGAAGAGCCCTGTAGAGGGGGCCTATCAGTGCTCCATACCTCTGAAGAGTCTGAGAGTGGGCTTCATAAGTGGTGAACCCTCACATTAGACCTTTAATGAGCTGTCATTTTCCTTGTGTGAAGATATGCTAACTGGCTGCATTATGCATGATGGCACTCAAATCTGCAAGAGAAGGCACTGTATAGACTGTCTTCATCGGCCCAAGTAAATAGTGGGAGGAAAAGTCTGCATTTCCTTCAACATAATTCATTAAAGCAGTATTTTGAATGCATGCAAGCAAATGCATAGGCTGAGAGGACAAAATCTAATTTTTTACTTAAGAATGTCACTATGAATAAGCATTAAAAGCATTGACACAAATGCAGAATATGAAGCTTCCATAAATGCAACGTCCTCATATAATGATCCACAACTTGCAGTACACAGAGAAGACATTATTTTAGACTTAATCATCATGTTCCTTCCCCCTTTTCTCAGCCCCATTTGACAAACATTGCACTGTCAGAGCTAACTGACAAACCATGCGGAAGAGTGACATCAGGTATCCAAGAGCCACAGTTGACCCCAGGCCTTCAGAAGGACACACAGCTACAGAAAACTTCAAATGTCAAGTACGGGGGGGACATGCAAGGGAAAGGGATGTGGCCTACATTGTATTGCCGTACCAGGGGCTGCCGTTGCCCTAAAAGGGACTTCACTTCCATCAGGCAAGCTGATCGGCTAGACTGACATCAGTGTTATGGTTATTTTCCCTGACAGCTAGCAGAGCCTACTGGCTTCCAGGAACAGGGAGGTCGATTATGGGATGGGTCTTAAAGCGAGCCATCTGCTTTTGCAAAGAAACGGACTTCAGTCTGGGTTGGGGCTTTTTTTTGGACAAACTACAGTATTTGTATTAACATTATTAATCTAATGATTTAGATTTGGTTTTGCTTAATGTAGGATTCATTTGTTAGTGATCTTGCTGTCAAAATGAAGAGTCCACCTATTACACTTTGTCCTATCCTTAACACTTCTGTTACGAATATTATAGATTAACGTCCTAAAAGGTCCACCCTGAGTGCTCACACCACCATATGCTTCACAAAGTTTAAAATGCCCACTTTATAACAAATATGTGTCCGTCCATCTGCCTGCCTGTCCATCTGTTTGTGTGCAGCTATAAATGTATCTGCATCTCCATATCTGAAATGAGGTCAGTCTGTCAAACGCATTCATTCAGTTCAGAGCTTTCTCTCTCTCACTGCACCCCTGAAAGAAACCTCTGAGTGAATTTTCTTATGCCTCTCTGGTCTTACATCAGTAAGATGTGACCTCTATCTAAGCATGTGTGAGGAGATAAATAACGTCAATCTTGCCTGTTACTCCCCTGCTAGCGCTGGGCTAACACCCTGATGAGGAGTTATATTGCTTACCCAGAGAAAGGTTATAGCAGACTGTTCTGTGCCTTCTGGAACTTACAGTAACGTGTGTGTGTGTGTGTGTGTGTGTGTGTGTGTGTGTGTGTGTGTGTGTGTGTGTGTGTGTGTGTGTGTGTGTGTGTGTGTGTGTGTGTGTGTGTGTGTGTGTGTGTGAGATCAAAATGTATAAACCAAAATTTGTTTCATTTGGGGATAAGAAAGTTCCCTTAAGGTAAACCATCACATTTTAGCTGGTTATACTTACTTACCCTTATACTTAAGGTTTGGCACATTGTGGTTATGGTTAAGACAGCAGGCAGTCACAGTAAGTCAATGCAATGTATGTGTGTCCATATAGCTACATATCTCAACAATGTATTCAAATCATGTGAAACTGAAGTTTTGTTATCTAGGTTACATATAATGAAAAAAATCACTTTTTCAGTGTGTGTGCACATACATTTGGGTATCTTGAGTGCCTACGAACCCACAAATTGTGAAATAAGACAACCTAATCAGTTTGTTGTGGGCTGTCTAGATCAAATTCAAACTAAAAACTAAAACTGAGAATTTCAGACAGAGGGTGAATACAGGTGTATATTCAGACAGAGAGTATGAGGAAAATAACGTCTTTTGAACATTAAAGCATCTAAACGTGTTCTAGTAGAAACCCAAAATACAAGTATGAACCCGAAAATGAGCATAATGTACCCTCAAAAATAATCAAAAGTATCTCTTTTGGTGAGTATTTTGGAAACCAGGCGTTACACTGTTGTGTTGCAACAGGATGATGATGACAATCATTGAATCCTTTTTTATTCATATTTTGATATCTTTATTTACCAGAATGCATTGTGACACAATTACTTATCTAGGCTGCCAAAAAACAGTAAGGGCAAAAGGCAAACATTGTTAGGACAAAGAAATGCAGCAGATTTCTAGCTGGAGGTGGTTTGCAGCTCCAGTCCCTGGTTAGCTTTTTCAATTCAGGCTGAAACAATCAAAAAAGCCTGTAGATAAAACAGATAAAAAGGTTTTATGTGTCTTTATATGCATTTGTGTGTACTGTGGCATACATGACTCATAGCCTACATTGACATATGCAGTAGGTAGGCTAATGATCTGTGTGTGTGTGTGTGTGCGTGCGTGCGCGTGCACATGTGTGTGTGTGTGTGAACACATGTGGCCTTTGTATGTGTTGTGAAAAGTTAGCAATTACATTTACGCATATTTTGTTCTTAAGTACAATTCTGAGGTACTTGTACTTTACCGAAAGGGTTGTCCAAATCCAGGGTCTTGAATTTTGAATGCAGGACTTGTAGCCTAATGGAGTATTTTTACATTGAGGTTTCAGTTTTAATGTATTTGAATTCTTCTTCCACCACTGTGTGTGTATAATTACATTCAGTAGATTACATACTGTAGGTTACATGTTGTGCAGTGTTGCATGTGTAGTTTCACCATTCTATGCACCTTAATGTCGTTTTTGTTAATACTCAGCCTGTTAAAACTGTTAATGTCTTCTGTGGCTCTGGAGGAATGTTGTCAAGTCTGAGAAAATCACTCTGATTTTGTCATAAAAGCTATCTCACCTTAGGCTATGAGGCTACAAATTTAAAACCGAAAGCCTGCATTACGAATTGGGGGTGAGACGTTTTAAAGGTGTGGGTGTTTACAAGGCAGGGATGGTCTAAATAAAGTTGCATCAAGGATCCATGCTTTATGCTTCATGAGATTAACATATACTAGAAACTGAAATTCACTCAGGTTCGAGTTTGACCAGGGGCGCCGGACTGGGGGGAAAAAGGATACGGAGTAGGCTACCCAGGGCCCTCATGTGAGGAGGGCCCAAAAATATGCTAGAATAAATAGCTGTAGAGTGGCCCATAAAAAATGCCTTTCTACAGGACCCAGAATTTTGTACTACGCCCCTGAGTTTGACCAATTTGTTTAGAATATTTTGAGTCCCTCTCATTTGGGTCAAAATCTTTCAAACCACAGCAATCCTGCAGAAATTATATTACATTACTACATGTCATTTAGCTGACGCTTTTATCCAAAGCGACTTACAATTGCTATATATCAGAGATCGCACACCTCTGGAGCAACTAGGGGTTACATGTCTTGCTCAGGGACACATTGTTGATGTATCGCAGAGGGAATCAGAAATCAGACCTAGATACTGAATGACAATCGAGCAAACAACGCCCAACATTATTTGAATGAAATCTTTTTTTCTTCTTCTTTAAAAAAACAAAAAATAAATTCAAATCACAGCCTGTGCATTAACATATTGCCGTAGCCTGTAGTCCGTCAAACTCAAATTAACGGTTTATCCGCTTTTATTTTGAAGGCAGATATCGCCACTTCCCACCGGAAATTTGTATCTGCACGTGGAAGGAGATTGACCGGACGTCACCATGGCGACTGGACGCGGACCGACAGTTATGAAATATAACGCTATCACAGTTATTATTTGACATAGAAGTGGCTCCAAAAAGGAGAAGAGACTTTTAAACTAACTTACGGAGTTTACATAGTAACTGTTGTCCTTTTAGCATCATAACGTTATACTCTGCGCGTGGCCTGCATGCAAGCGTTTTTAAACAAATGGCTCGTAACATGGCCTCAACTAACGTTACCTATTATAGAAATGATCTCGCTTCTGACTCAAAGGGGTCAAGACCAGTAAAACAAATGGCGGCACCAAAAGCAGTTACTTCTAGAGTGCGGGCAGTGAGGACGTTCAAAAGAGCTGACAAATCATCTCTAGCGTCCACTCTGAACTTTATGGAAAGGTAATCTATCAGAGCGTGCTCGTATTTTCACCTGCATCACATTCAACACTTCAGCCAGGCAGTGTTCAGAACCTGTGGCAAGTCAAGGCTTTATTGCTCTGTATTGTAAAATGATTTATAGACCGTGTTTACAGCAACACACAATACAAGTACAGCAAAAATCAATACAGGTGGAAGACCTTATACTACACGTTCAAAATTAAACGTTGGGCAGGTCAGACAGTAACGTTAGCATACAATTCCTCACTAACTGTCTTTGTGATTGTGTCAAACAACAAGGGTGTAATGCAGTTAAAGCAGATACATGTTCACATTTAGCAAGGTTACTGTTTTACCATGCACACCGAAAGTAATATTTTGTTATTTTATATAGGCTGTATTATTTTTTTTAAGACCTCTGTGCACAGATGAATCTTTCCTTTTTGAAATTGGTCACAGTTTGCCAGAACATTTCTTCTAAAGCAGTGCAAACACTTGACTGACTTAGCTACCCTGAAAAAAATATGTAGCCTAGTTTAGATGAGGGCGGTCACTAAAAAAAGTAGTTTCTTTTTTAGTTCATCAATTACGATTAATTCTACAAAACATCAGGAAAAAGGGAAAGATGCCTGTCACATTAAAACAAAAAGCAAGTCCTCACATTTGAGAAGCTGGAACAGAGAATGTTTTATATTGTTACATTATTTGAATATTCATGCTCATAGTAAATTATCAAAACTGATTCATTTTATGTTGATCCCCTAATCGACGAGGCCTAATGGACTACTCGTTAGAGTTCTACTTTATTCAGAATGAGTAATGTGGATATTACAAAGCATACAGACAGTATAAATACAATATTTACTACCAATTTTGGATTGTGGACATAGGCTACTGTAACTTATGACTTGGGTTGCGTGTCATCAACTCTACTGGCCATCTTTTCCAAAAAATTACTCTAATCATTATCTCTGTATATGTTGGCTCAAAATATCAATGAGAGGTTAACTATTTAGGTGATTTGATTTGATCTGATCTGATTTATTTATTCTGTGTCTCATTCGTTTCATCTAGTTGCTGCTTGATATCCAGTGAAATGTCAGTGATTGACCAGGCAGGTCATTTGAACACGGATATATTACTTACTCAATAAATTAAAATTGGATGGCATTGACATCATTAACCAGGACAGGTGCAACCAGACATACCAGATCAATATTTTTAAATAACAGATCATAAGGAGAACATCTTTTCACAACTTTTTTCAGCATTTTTCAATACCCAAACATACTCATACCAAGAAAGATAAAAGGTCTAACATTGGTGATTTGAGAATGGATCTCACTCACACTATAATTCATCACTTCTTCACGTCTTTTTCTGATGCCACACTTTTATCTGAGCAGATGTGGTGTCTTTTAAGAATGTAACACCCTCTTCTGTTGTTTTTTTGAGTTAGGCATATTTTCATATTAAAATCTTGTAAGAGCATTTTACAAAAACCTGAATCCTGAAGTTCCAGGCACGTCCAGCTGGGAGGAGGCCTCGGGGAAGACCCAGGACTAGGTGGAGGGATTATATCTCCAACCTGCCCTGGGAACGCCTCGGGATCCCCCAGTTGGAGCTGGTTAATGTGGCTCGGGAAAGGGAAGTTTGGGGTCCCCTGCTGGAGCTGCTCCCCCCGCGACCCGACACCGGATAAGCGGACGAAGATGGATGGATGGATGGATGGATGGATGGATGGATGGATGGATGGATGAATCCTGAAGTTAATGTTGTTTGTTTTATACCAAACCTACTGAATCAGAGCACCAACACGGGTCATTCCATTTTGTTGCCAGAAGTGTATGATTGCCAAGTAGCCTGTCGAGAGCACATTTGTCTCATACACCAGTGCCTCTAAAGAACCGCATGCTGAACAAAAGGTGGCATCAAAACACTGGTGTCACTTCCTTGTAGGGATGTCTAATTACCATTTTTTTTCTCTCCGTAGACTGCCATCTGAGATCCTTTTCAAGATTCTGTCATACCTGGATGCCTCCGCTCTTTTCAGCATCAGCCACGTCAATAAGCTCTTCAATCAGCTTGCGAATGATAAGTAAGTATCAGCCAGGTCTCGTTAATGGAACATACACAGTACCAGGGTTTTCCCTACTATTATAAGTCTTAGGTGCAGCACTGAGCCGTTTTTGGCTACAAAAGTGCCAAAAACGTTGAAAAAGGCATCAAACAAACTGAAAGACTTTTCTCAGATTTAATGATTGTAGTTGTAATTCTTTAACAAGTTTTGTCTTTAAGCTTTTTGAGTGTTTTTTATTTATTATCTGCTCTATCTTTTCCAACGTTTTAGATACAGATATGGTGATGATAACAGTCCAAATTTATGCCAAATTGTATATTTTCTTTATTGAGAAACATCACATTTTCTTGAGGGAGGACCCCTAAACCCCACCGCCAAATATGTGCACCTAAGTCTTCCACAAACCAAGGGAAAACACTGCAGTACAATAAATACATAACAATATTAGGAATCCAATCCAACAGTAAGTAAAAGACAGCTTACAAGTCAGGGAATTTCTGAACACGGCACCCTTCTTGTTAGTGAAAAAGCAAGTGAAATATCTTCACTCTCTACGTTACTGTGACGATCATTTACCCAATTAATTGCTTACTCTAAAATATTTCAGCACAGTTTCCCAGAGCCCAAGGTGACCCCAAAAATATTCGGTTTGCTATCAAAGAAGACTTAAATAACTAAAATATTCCTTTTAGAGCTGAAACCAGTGAATGTTTGACATTTCTGATTAAATGTCAGACATTTCTGATGCGCGCGCTCTCTACTTCTACTACTCTTTTACAATCCTCTTGTCATAATGTTTTTCTGCCACAAACGCAAACGTTGCTTCTGCTTCACCCGGCATATAACGCCGCGGCTTGCTTGTCTAGTGTGCGGGATCTGGCGATCATTGGGGCGGACGGATCATGCTGTAGGCGGCGTACTGGATCACGGCTGTGCTCATGTATTTGGCCGTGGCACAATGGCACAGTGGCCATTCCAGCGATCAGTGTTACAATAATATGTTCATCCACTACAATTATTAATGTTAACAAGCACTTTCAGCTCTGTATTCTCAGCATTAAGCTATTATGTGAGAGACCCATTCATGCAGGTTTTTTTTGGACAACACAACTTATTTTACTTTTTTTGGGATCAGCTTTTACCTTTTCAAAATCTACACTTTAGATTTTCTTTTTCCAGACATTTTCAGTTAAAGATTTAAAGGTCCAATGTGTATCAAGTTTCTCCCATCTATTATTGAGATCATATATCGCAATCAACTCTCTCGCGCCACGCAGTTCAAAGTACGGCTACGGTAACCTTCACGCTTCAAAAAGCCGGTCTCTTGCTCTTTTCAATATCCTTTTTTTCTTTTTCTGGGTGAAGAAGAAGACTCCGGTTCCTGAAATTTGGATTTTGAATACGTGTGGTCCTCCATGTTTCCTTCTTCAAACTTGTCGGGGCCAGGAAGCGACGATACCCATTAGCAGCATTAGCAGCACCTGTGAGTTTATCATGTGACAGCGAAAACGCGAAAGGCGGAGCAGTATGTCCTGTATGTCCCTTACCGGCTAACGTATTTCAAGATGGCGCATGAATATGGAGCGTCTACCCCAGTTCATGCAGATGCAAATGTAAAATTTCAAGCCAAAAGGAATACTTGGAATTGATGGTGGGGTAAATATTCATGAAAAAGGACGTTTGTGAACGGGCAAAACAGATTTTGTTACACACTGGACCTTTAAATCGCTGCCGCCAAGATGCTCCTCCATCAGTCACGGATCATGAAAAGTGAAACTTAAATCTGTCATGGAGCAGTTGGATTTATTTTTTACGCACTTTTGATTTCATGATTTTTTTTCATGATCGCAGATTTGTTTAAAAGTTTCTTTCTTTTCAAATTTTTATTTACAGCAGTATATGTTATTTATATAGGCTGTATATTAACTTATTGGGAGAAAACAGGTAATATGTAAAATCAGACATTGAGCACCCCCATCTAGCCAAAATGGCATGATCCATGCCATTTGAGATTTTGAGATTTGCAGTCGAATCAGGCTCTTTCTCTCGAAGCATCGAATATTCGACTATTTGGGGCCACCCCTAGTGACACCTAACCTTGTTTCACTCCACAATTTTGTAATGTTTGCTATTGGCAGTAGCAAAACTAGTAGTGATTCTCTAAAACTAGCAGGAGTAATGATACTTAGAACAGAAACTAATGTTCAAGGGTTAGCTCTATGTCCTGACAGGTTGTAGTTTGTGCTGTGAATTTTTGCTTTTATGGCCTGTAAAATCATTTATTAACTTCCCTGAAACCTAAACTATACCTTTGGTAAGACCTTCTACCTATGAGTAGCACTCTAACAGGAAATAAAACCTTTATCAGAGTTAATCATTTTTCTCAACCAACACAAATAACAGAAGAATATATATGCATTCAAGAACATGTGCGAAGAGAATAGCAGACCTATAACAAATTAGCATATCACACTTATTTCACATAATTGAATTTGTCTTTTAACATCTCACCTTTCTATACCATAAATACAGTGCTCTGTGGAACAAGATATACATAGCAGAGTTGGGCAAGAATAAAAGGCGGAAACCTAAGCGCATAGATGAGATGCTGCTGAAGATAGCCACAGTGGCGGTGCATGATCGGGATGCGGGCGACTGGAAGTGGCTGCACTTCAAGACTGTAGCCGAATGTGACATGGACTATGGTTTAAGACGTCTTGGACTCATCAGTCGCTATACTGGACTGCCCAATCAAACAGAGCATGTCCTCAGGTAAGAGACAGAGAGAGGCAAAAACTGCTTTTGAAAAACCACTTAGATAAAGTACCTGAGGTGTATGATTTGCTAAATGTACCCGGCATTTGATTTCACTTACCATACACTTGAGTAGCATGGCATGGCAGTGTTATTTTTGAGTTAAGCTAATTGTTTTTTTTTACCATGTATTTTCAAGCATTTCAATCCCTAAGCTGAGAGGTGAGAAAAAGATCTCATTATTTCTCTAGGAATCCTTGTGTCAATTAGTTTCATATTTTACAGTTTGCTGCTTTACTTTATTTCAGCTAGAAGGAGGTGTGTGGATCATACTTTGTATACCAATGCCATAATCTACAATCTGTTTGGGATGTCTGCTTTCACAATTGAAAGCAGCTCTGTGAGGCATTATGGGAACCCCTGCCCTGTTTGTGGTTTGCAAACAGTAAAACTTTGGAGATCTACCCTCGCTGTCAAGAAAGTTCAAGGGTAGAGATCAGAGGACAGTTCAAGCCGCTGGTTTGTTTTTCATATCGCACATAATGACACTTTCTTATTAAAGGTGAGAAAGGAGGTCTCTGTCTGAGCGAGATGCCTGCTCAGGGGGATGCCAGCACGCAGGGGAAAGCTCCCTCATCGCCTCCACCGCGGTTTCTGCTGTGTTTTTATAACCTCTGATTAGAGGCTGTGCAGCACTCAATTTGGAGTTCTGCGGCAGTCGCTGTGGTACAGAAGGAAAGTAGAAATAATTGTGTTCTTTGCAGAGGCTGTCTGAATTGTTGAAATAAATTACTTAGCCCCCCCAACTTCCGATCCACAACACACACCCACACATTTATCCGCACACATCTTCCCCTTCCTCCCGCCTCCCATCATCTCAGACTATTCCCTGTGGGGAGTTTTGTCTGTTAGAGACACTGAGGAGCATGCGATTTACCTTGGTAATAATCATTTCACAAGACATCACACACACACAGACAATGCTAAGCAAAATCCCCTGGGTCATCTGGGGGCCCCTGGGCAGCTCCAGTTTTTAGCTTTGTTCCTCCACTTAATTGATATTGGATGGTGCCTCAGCGAGACACCGGCTGGATCCCAGTAGGGGCAGACCTGAATCACAGTTTAGACAGAATTGGATCAAGAGATTTATCACAACAGCTGTGGTTTCATTTCATTTGTCGCATATCATTTCATTAGTAAAAACAGCTTAACTAGAGTCATACTACTCCCAGCTGCTATCAAAAGAAACCTTATAGCCATTAAACTCATAGTTCTCCTGATTTAAAGAGCAAGCGTCAACATTGCCCAATTATTTGCATTATGTTGACTTCAAATAAATGTGTAAAGATTGATTTTTGCTCAGCAATTGCAATTCACTGGTGTCTTCATGTGTCTATTAGGGAATAATAAGTGAGTAATTTCCCACTTTTCAAAGTAAGACGCCTGTTAATTTCACTTTTCATTTAGTTTCTCCAACTATACTACACTGCATATAAACAATTGTACATGCTTTTATTGCAGAATATCTGTCACATCTCTTTGCTCTAATCCTGCATTGTGTTGTATTATTCTAGAAGCATCCACGTCACCTGGGAGCTAACCGTCTCTGATAAGTCCGGACATGAGGGCACATATGAGCCAAGCTGTTCTGAGTTCTGCGAGACTTCTGTGACACTGTGCTGGACCGGAGGAGGCTGCTTGCCCAACTACCAGCAGATTTCCACCCTTCAACTCCACGGTGTGAGGAGGGTAGCCCTCGACTGCCCCGGCTTGAAGGCGTAAGACAGCATCTCTACACTCTCTGTTTCCTCTTTTCTCTCAGTGAAACCTACTGGTTTTTTTGCTTGCTCTGTCAGACCTGGCTTTAGGTCCCTCATGGCGAAGTTAGACGTGCAGGATCTAACTAAAAGCGCGCAGGTCATTGGCCAGGACAAACTGGTTGAACTGAAACTGCTACAACCTGGTATCATCATTGGCGTCTGGAAGGTAATTACTTCGCCTGCAATTTTTTTTAAATGTATTTTTTATTTGTTTGTAGTAGCTGAAAAAATACACCTTTTGACTTAAAATGATGATAATTTAAGTAATGGCTCTCTTTGCAGGACCGGTGCTCTGTTGCCTTTGTCATGTTCACCCTCCACTTCCACAGGCTGGTGGAAAGAAGCATCCTGGGATCTGCTGTTTGGTAGGCTGCACTTGAACAGGAACAGTCTTTTTATTCACATGCTTAAATGGCGTGCAGTGTATCACCATCAGATGGTTAGGGCTCAGATTCAAAGGATGCCATTCATTTGATGCCCCAGATGTGACCCATCTACAATGCACAGCAGGGTGAGATTTGAAGCGTCAGCATCACTGGCACCTGTATAGCACCATCACAGTGGATAATATAACTGTACCGCATTTTTATACGCATCAGGACCAGTTACACCAGTTATTTTTTGTATTGCAAGCAGTTCAATTTAATCATTAGCAGAGCTTTAAATAGAGAGAGGGTAATTCATTTTAGGATAATGCATTTTAGAATTTGCTTTTGTAGTGTTTAGTTTGAATTTAATTGAGTCATTAAAAACCAATGGGCTAGATCAGTGGTTGCCAATACAGGGTTTAGGGCTACTAAAAGTAGCCCAGGAAGAAAACAATTAAGGAATAACAGATTCAAATGTTAAACAAAAATGTCTACATTTTTTTCAGATTTTGCTGTCTTTCTTGTCATATACTGGATACAGTCAACCCTTAGGCCTCTTAAATCCATGTGACGATTGGTCCCAAGTAGCTATTATTTTATAGGTTCAAAAGCCACAAATGTTAGGAACATTGTTCCATGCATCTAAAAAATAAACAAATCAAAGTTATGCGATATATGTGATAAGTAAACAATATTTATTTATTCATTTATTCACAAAACTCCCAAACTTAATTAAGAAAAATGCTCAATATTTGTTGCCTTGTATTTATTATGCTCTCATTCACAAACAAGTGGTGCAACTTGGCAACACTGTGCTGCAACACAGACAACAACAAACACAGAGAAGCAATGGTTCCACACCCAGTGTAGTTTTAGTGTTGAAGCTCAGAGTGCAAATGCTGGTTTTCTTTTAGGATTTTCTTTTACTGGAGTCGCTGTATAGTCTTGAAGGTGATTCTATGGTCATCTGAGAGGAGAGACAACGTATCAGCAGGACTACACAGGATTCTTGATACTGCCACACCTATTGTGTGTTGGACTTGAGTATAGTGTGGACATAGCCCCCTCTCCTGGTTTCGTGTGGGAATACAATGTTGTAGCACATCACGGTTACAGTCCACAGAAGTAACACCTCTTGACTGTTCTCTTCACTCACTAACAGTTTTAGTTTTGTCTACCTTTTCTCTTTTCTTCCTCCAGCCCCTATGTGATGCCAATCATCAAACCCCCTTTTGATGACATAGACCCTGAATACGGTCTCCATGGTTACCAACTACACATTGTTCTCCATGGCACTGTATGCAATATCATGTCACAAAGCTTTTCCAAGCTCTTCTGCCAGAGAAGTAAATTATTCATGCTCATATTCATGAAGTCACTGTATGTCTACTGTATTGTGTGGGTCATTCAAAAACTCTAGTCTTTTTAATAAGAGGTGTTATTCACATGTACGTTAACTTTTAGAGGAATACAAAGCAAGGGTAATGTAAAATTGTTTTTTTCTTTCTTTTTAACGTTGAAAATGCTAATTCCTCTGTAGCCACATGTCCAATTCAAACAGACTCAAACACAGCTCGTTTTCTCAGGCCATCAGGATAGGGAACGCTGACATCTATATTCTCAGCCTTGCCTAGCACAATGTCCTCTGTGAATCCTTCACAATGTCCTCATAAATCCCCTTCACATTTGCATATTTGCACTGAAGCATATACTCAGCTTTGATATACTGTACTAGCCTGGCTCCGCCCTCCTACGTACTTCACCTCAATTTTCATTTTCCTTCAGTACACCGTCTGGGTTTCAAGGGGGTAAGCTTCGCTTCAGAACTCGAGCCATCTATGGCGCCATTTTGTTGCTACCTGGCCATCACCTCCTGTTAGCATTCTGCTGACCGCCATTTTTTTTTTTACGTCACTTGACTGCGAATAACTTTACATCTGAAGCGTTTAAAGACTATATTTGTCCATTGTTTATTTCTAAAGAAACACGACAATGTATAAAAGGCTCCATTACCTTGTACCTCACGTTATGGCTCCGTAGCAGACATTTTTGTTAAAAATAGGCTAACGATTGTGTCATGACTAAGTGACTTACTGTCGCACAGTAGAGGAATTACCGTATAGTACAGGAGAAGCTCACAGGCAGTTTCGAATTACGTTAGCTGTTTAGGTTTAATTACTAATGTTAACTAGCATGTTAGTTAGCAATAATTAGCCTGTGCTTATGTTATCTCCTTACATATACCTACACTCTCCATCTCTGTAAGATTGGGAATGATTGAGATTTCTCTTGGCACAGCTACCAGAAGACTTACAACTTTCAGACACGTTGCTCACGTCACATTTACGTTGTCTCTGTCAGTTGGAGGCTGCGCAGTAAAGCTGGCCATCACCGGAAAAGTGCTTCTAATAGCCTTCACTGGTCTCCGTCCAGAGCAACGGGGTCTATTGGTCCATTATATATATGTCAATGCTGGGTTTGCGGTATGTTCTTGGGTTTTCTCCGGCCAAATATTTGGCGGTCCAATCAGCGAACAGAGGGAGTGGCTGAGAACGATGACGTTGAGGTTCGGTAACCTTCGGTTCCATACTAATGGCGGCGGAGAAAGATGCGAAGCAAGCTATATTCGGTCCGTTGTGGCAACGCTGCCGAATCTCCAGAAGTTAAAGCCCGAGCAAGAACAATCTTTGCTGAGTTTTGTTGGTGGCCATGATGTTGTGGCCCTCCTCCCCACGGGGTTCGGGAAAAGTTAGATTTTCCAGCTCGCTCCGTTAGTGGTGAAGGAGTTGGCTAAGGCTAACGCTAGCGATGCTAAGCCGACGTTACGACCAGTGTTGGGCAAGTTACTTCCAAAATGTAATACATTATAGATTACTAGTTACTGTCATTTGAGAGTAATTTGTTATATTACAATATAACTGTCTCTGAAGTGTAATGCGTTACACTGCATCTTTATCCACTTTAATACATCACAGATTATTCATAATATTTTGTATAATTAATATGAATATGCAAAGTAACTAAAGCTATAAAAAATAGATAAGTAAAACGTACAATAGGCAAGTAGGAGAAAATGAAAATACTCAAAGTACCTTACAGTTGTATTGAACTACGGCATTGTTGTAAAATGTTTGTTTAAAGCACTTGAATAAGAAATTCATGTTGTTTAGTTTAAAACAGTCTAAAGGAAATTGTCAATTATAGTGTGATTAAAACTCACTATTTACATTATTTATAGTACTTGATTTACAGCTGATATGTGAAAAGGTACACAACCTTATTTGTTTAACAGTAATTTAGTTTTACTGCGAACCGTCACAGGAAGTGCTTTTATTTTGAAGTAGCCTACACGGAAGTTGTCGGTTGTGTACCTTGTGTACTCTTGCTAGCTTACTGAGATGCAACTGTTATGCATTGTTGATGCAACAAATACTGTCTATGGATACAACATGTCCGTCAAGCTAAGTTGCTCACTTTCTTGTTTGTAAAACTGCAACTGTAATAATTATTAGCGTTCATGACAGAAAAATATTGAACAGTAAATGGTCACAGTAAAAGACAAGCGTTTTTGGTTGTCAAGCCATTCCACTACAGGCAGAGTTACTCTCCACGGCTGATAAACTGCAATGATTTACGTGTAAGCAAGCCTAAACATTAATTCCCGACATGTTTAAATCTGTCAGCGGCTCGGCGACACTGCTGTCCGAGCTGACGTACCGTCACCTGTTGGGACAGAGATGTTATGAAATAATACTCACTGCTTTTTTTTCCTGTGAACAAATGTTGCGTTAAAATGCGTTGTAACTCGCGTTACTGAGATTGTAACGGGTAATAATATTACTGAAATTTAATTAGTAATGCGTTATATTACTGCGTTACAGCAAAAAGGAATACATTACTGTAATTGCGTTACTTTTGTAACGCGTTACTCCCAACACTGGTCACGACCAAACAGCGATTGGTTATGGCAGATCCAGAGTGGCTCTGGGCAGATCCAATAGTTTTAAACTTGAACAGAGTACCGTCTTCAAGGAAGTTAACACTTGTCAATGGAGAGTGGCCAGACTCTCTGTACAAATGAAATGTACCAGAGTCTGGTAGGACCAGGCTAATACTGTACAAGATTGCCTTACAACTGAGACATATGTATGTTTTATATATTTATCGCACATTTTTTAGCACAGTCTAAATAGTGTGGCATGTTTGGCATGTTAAAAAAATATGATTAGTTATGTTCACCAAGAAATGACTTGTATATGAACATTATATTGCTCGTAGATCGAAATCAAGGTAACATTATTTAATGTGATTACCATGCTTTTGAAATGACAAAACTTTTTACTTTGATGCATCTTTAGCCTTAAAGGTCCCATATTGTAAAATGTGAAATAAAGCAGGTCAAGGTGCTATATAAATACTGTAAAAATACCAAAACGCTCAATCCACAGAGAAAGGCACACAGCCAATATTAAGCAAGGATGCCTTTAAACGAGCCGTCAGGACTTTTGTATGGTTGTGATGTCACAACTTTACTATATATTAGGTAGATAGTGCCGCTATAGTGCCGTTACACTCATTCCTTGGCCGCAATGACGGTGCAGAGGCGTAGAGTACAGATGTGGAAGACCCGGAAACATTGACCAATCAGAGCAGTCCAGGGGTTTTCGGGAGAGGGGCTTCAAGAGACAGTTGATAAAACAGAGCGTCTCAGACAGAGTTTTAATACAGGTATATATACACAGACAGTATGAGGTTTTTTTTTACCATTAAAGCACGTAAACCTGTTCTAGTAGAAACCCAAAATACAATTATGAACCTGAAAATGAGCATAATATGGGACTTTAAACAAATCAATTGACCTAACAATAAAGTGCTAATTATTATAGTGTAAAGACTTACTTGCCGTGTGTTGTTGTCTTTGACCAGCTCAGATCTCTGACGGCCTAATCCAGCTGACTGCCATTAGCAGGGCAATCTTAGCGAGGCACACACCTCTATCTGGCAGCATTACCCTTCCCTGGAGGTGTGAGGCCCTGCAGGGCACAGTGGAGGTACAGCATGTATTGGTGGCTACTTGCACACGGTTTCACTATGTGTTATAGGAAGAAAGAAAATGGTAGAAGTGCAAATTAAAGAGATACCGATACAGATAATATATGCTAGTTTTATTGTAATGCTCACAGATCTATTAAAAAGTTAAGTTCAGAAGCATTCCCTCTTATCTCCAGCCTAAGGAGAATACAGTTGTTATCTCTCATTTGATCATGACTTTTGACAACATAACAGAAGATAAAGATTTTTAAGAAGTATACACTACATAATTTACTTAATGGAACCCCACTGAAATCACAATGATGATTGTCCACGCAGAAAAGAGGTCTTGACATTTGTTTATCTGTCAACTTTTTGCCAGAATTGCTGCATCATGAGTCTAACTCTACTGGATGAATTCAAGAAACCCTTCTGGTGTGTCGCCTCTCCTGTTTCCATGGAGCTGGAGAAAACCCCCGTCTCCTATGACTATGATGGTGAGCACTTCCTGATCCACTATCAGGACTCAGATGGTCAGATGAAGATGAAATTTGTATGGATGAAGGAACAGAAGCAGTTTGTTCTTACCAATTTAGTTGTCTATGTGACGGTTTCCAAAGTGAACAAGCATTTCAGTAGAGAATACTGAACCTGCAGTATTTCTGGAACGTTTTGAGGTTTTTAATCATTACAGAGGTTTAATATGATTTTGCTTTTTAATATTTCAGTTAAACATTATATCAGACTACCAGAATTTATTTAGTGATATTTTGTGTATACAGAAGATGTTCCAGTTCAAAAATATATTTACCACAGTGATAACACGTTTTCATTATTTTGTTTTTAAATGCTGAATAAATGAATACATTAATGAATACATTAATAATTCATGAGTGGCTTTGAAGTTTTACTTACCTTTTTTTATTTCAGTTTACAAATGTGTCCTCCTGCTAGACTTAATACCATAATAATACTGTCATTTATTTTCCTCTTGCTACTTACAGTTTGAATATTAATTATTAAGTAATTATTGTATCATTTTCTTACATCATGAAGATAGAAGAATGGGAAAGTTTTTTTTGGAGTGGCCTAATTTAAATAGAATGAATGATTTATTACTAGTAGGAATTAGCTTTATTTGCCAAGTATGTGTACACATACAAGGAATCTGAAGTCAGTTTGAAGTTGCTCTGAATGTACTTAAACAAAGAATAATTTACAGTAGTGTTTTGCAATTGCAACAAAAGTTTTTTGTTGCAAGTGAAGATGCATATTTTCGAATCCATGTGCGTTAGTCACCGTAATACATCTGAAAAAGACAACAACTGTTAGATTTTAAGTCAGAAGCATTCTCACAGATGTGGATCTTTATTATGGTGACAACTGAGTAGACCGTCTTCACCCTCTAGTAGTATTCACATTGAATATGTATCTATTCTCTACTCTACATTTAAATAGGAACCTAAGCTTAGAGGTGATCCAGGTCATTGCAGACATTTTCTCCCTGCCTTATACTGTATTACACCACTCCACTATGACATTCAGTGACTCAGAAATCATTAAGACATGCACTCTAAGAGGATAATTTTACCGGGGCATCGAATTGGATGCTCCATTTACATTGAATCACTTTCGTATACAGAAAACCCTTGTGCTCATGTTGGAGGAAAGAGGATAGAAGGAGTATGTTGTTGCACGGAGGCTTTCAGAAATTTTGCCCACAACACATCAAGGAGATTCAATAGTATCTTTTTCATCCTCCCTCATACCTGCTTTCATCACTTTGCAGATCTGTTCTAACTTAAAGTATCCAAATTACTGATATATTAATTATTAATCATTCTTAATCACTAATAATTCTCATTAGAGTTCCGTCTTTCATGTATTTGGTGTATTTGCTATTTTCCTTTGTTGTACATGGATTCACTTTTGCCAAAACCATTGTATTGGTTTTTAAAGCATCTACCCTTTAATTATCTTGATTATTCTGGATTTGCTAAATGTGGGCATGCTTTATATGTGAAAATGGAATGAAAGTTTTTTTTGCTTTTGTATGGTTCACGCAAATCAAGTTTTGGTTCCTCTTATCGTGGCATTTATACCTGAACACCACATTACCTCAATTGCATTGTCAGCCATTATGCAATCACTTTTAGATGACAATTGAGTTTAATGTCCACACCCTGGGCAAGTCTGGCAACAGCGATAGAATTAGTGTGGGAGCAATTGTTGGAAACAGTTGCTGTGCTGCTGGGCCAGCACTGCTGTGGCAATACAATATCTCTGGGTAATAGGATTTCAGAGGCTTCCCTTCCTTTTCTCTGTGAGGGTCATCATCACCTTGAAAAGATGCTTATTTTTCCAAACACATCACCAACTGCATTGGCACTAGATTCAAAATCGTTTGGGGAAATGAGCCAGAGGGGAAAAAAGAGGGGCAACAGTATGTGTGATGAATTGTTTTTTGTCACAAGCTTCACACTTGAAATTGAGACAAGAAAAACAACCTGTGATGAGAGACACTGTCTAAATCATAAGGACTCCATGTGTTGTCATATTTTTTACATTTAACAGGCCTTTTGCTCTCCGACTCCATCCATGTCAGGGCTGTTGAATGGCCAAATATCGGTTGAATGACTATATGGATGAAAGCCATATAGCACAGTACATTGGATTGCTGACTTCATGGACGCCTGCACTGACAAATTACATAAAATTGGCCATAGGACTGAATGATGTGTACTATGTATGACTTTCAGGTTACAAGTGTGTTAGAAAACATTTTCATCACAGTGACCTTCATTCTACTATTTGCTGTCACATCAGCTGTTGCAAACTGCCAATCCTTCATTCTTCATTTTATTAGAAAAGCCAGGAACCAAGGGTATTGTGGGCCAGTTAATGGACTCGCAAGAAAATGAAGCTACTTATCCAAACGTTTGAGTCTGAGTAATGGCTAAACAAAGACTATGGATTTAGGGGACAAGACCATGGAACCTTGACTGAAAGTACTGTATGTTCTGTCTCTGGTGTTGCAAGAAGTATTAGCTTCATGCTCTCATAGTGTTTTTTTTCTACGAAGAATTATAATTGAAAATACAACAATAAATGTATACAAGCATTCAAATGTATATTTATTTGAATATAGTTTAATATAGGTGTTTCTCCAGTAGATGGCTCTCTTTGGTAAACAATTGGAGAATCCTTAAACAGCACAGTGGTTTACATTTTTTCCATTCTTTCAATCTGTCCAAAGACAATTGTAGAGAAACATATAGCAATGTTTATCAGCACAGTATTGTCTTTTCTGTGGATCATTTCTGCACTGTGCTGGAAATGTGTTTTTCTCTCTTTTTCTTCCTTATGTTGTTGTGTTTCTTCTTCTGTTCTTTTTGCAAAGTAATTGCGGCCTGTATGTTAATCAAAACTTAAAGGACTTCAACTCCAAATGACGATTACGATAGCATCCACAGCCAAACTGCTGAATGGGTAAATTTAGTGACGTGCAAGCTTCATTAAACTCCTCTTTCTTAGTTTCCTCACAGGCTAATCTTGGAAGAAAATTGCTTCCATTTTTAGCCTTTAATTCTCTCCCTTGTGAGTGACCAGCTGGGTCGGAAAACGTTTCAGCCTCGGAAGCCAATGACACAGTCCTTATTTAGTCCTCTCATTGGAGGAAAACCGTCAACTAATGAAATTCACCAGGAGGGTTCTTTTTCCCCCATTTACAACGACATTATTAACTGGTTGTCTTAAAAAAATATTAGAGCTCTATTTTACATCTCCCAAAAGACTGGAAGATTATCATGGTCCTGCTCCATACTGATGAGTGAAAAGCCTTCACAATTCCTAACATTCCACATTTATCACCCTGTTGGGTGAGTACTTTAGGCCAGAGAAGTGATGTGAAAAACATCCACCACAACAGCCCAGACCAGGCATTTACATTGCTGGAAGTGAGCCCTGCTACAGCACCATTGACCAGCAGTAACCCTCCTGTCTCTTATTTACCTTCTTTACTTCTACCACTCTTTTGATCCCAGTAGGGAAGTGGAACTGCTGCAGAAAGCTTCGAGGGGTGACAGTATTATAACAGGCTCATGATGCCCAGTAAGATCCCCCGTTTATTCTCCCCTTTAAATGGTGCATCACGGCCAGACGGGCGTGGAGAAATCCATTTATATCAAAGCTGCAGCTCGTCCTGTTGCTCCAAGAGCTCAACGAGCATTATGACTGGGGTGCCATTCCTGCTGCATGGTCCAGCGTCGCCTCAATCTGCAATGATATACAGTAGAACTAATGCAATATTCCTGCTTATTCCTAAAGTCCAGGTAGTGATGCTCACCCTGTAGTTCTCCTTTCTAGTAGAGGTGTTATCCAATTAACTACTTGGGCTTTACTTGAGTATTTCAAATGTTCTACCTCACTACATTTCAGAGGAAAATATTGTAAATTTTATTTCACTTCATTTATCTGACAGCTTTAGATACTTGCAATCCAGTTTTAATATACAAAACCTACAATCAACAACTAAAATATGATGCATGTTATAGATTAGACTACCCCCAAGAATACATAAAGTAGCTCCATCTCGACCATCTATTTCATTAAAATGCTGCTGACATGGTAATGAATCAATTAAATAAATCTAATATCCTAAATAATCATAAACTACTCCAAGAAGGGGCAATTCTGGTATTCTTTAACTGCTCCTCAGATCTCTGCAGGGTAAATCCAGACAGCTAGATATCTGTCCAATCTGAGTTTTCTCTTGCATGACTAAAACAACCTTTGAACGTACACGTTCCACCAAAACAAGTTCCTTCCTGAGGCTAATTTGCAGCGGCAGCGTTGCTCCATCCGGCGCTCAGCGCCGCCCAAGACAGTTGTGATTGGTTTAAAGAAATGCCATTAAAACAGAGCACGTTTTTCTCCCATCCCGGAATGTTGGGTGGACTAGTCAGACAGCAGCGCTTTGGAGATAGGTCTGGCAATGCGAGACTACCCTCCACTCAAAAAATTTGTAAATTGTGTATTTTCACACTGTAGTATTACTATTTTATCTTAAGTAAAGAATCTGGCATGTTAAAGAAAATACACTAAATTGCTAAAATTGGAAGTTAATTTACCCTTTGATTTGCCATCATTTGTTTTAAAGACATTGGATTACAGTCCCTGGCGTTCAGTCTCGAACAATGTTTGCTCCCACACGTCTCCATGTCCTTTACTCTTCAGTACATTATCTATAATATTGGATAACTGGATGGTGAACGTTCTTTGTGTCATAAAATAAATTACTCTCTCTTTCTCAAACAAGTTACTCAGTGTGTGTGCCAGTAGTCTTGCATTGCCAGACCTATCTCCCCAGCGCTGCAGAGGAAGGTTGTTGATTAACATGTTTTGTTTGTTTAATTGGTGCAAAAATGTTAAAAGACGATGAGTTGTGGTTTTACCAAGGGGGTAAGCCTCTCCTCACAACCCGTACCTCCTTTGGCGCCATTTTGATGCTAACAAGCACTCACCCGCCGTTAGCATTCCATTGACTGCCATTCATTTTGACATCACTTTGACAGCGAATAACTTTACATCGGAAGTGTTTAAAGACTCTATTTGTCCATTGTTTATTTCTAAAGAAACACGACAATGTATAAAAGGCTCCATTACCTTATATCTTACGTCATGGCTCCATAGTAGACGTTTTTGTAAAAATAGGCTAACGATTGTGTAGGTCCTAACCACGCGACTTACTGTCGCATAGTAGAGGAATTACCGAATAGTACAGGAGAAGCTCGCAGGCAGTTTCAACTTACATTAGCCGTTGAAGTTTAATTACTAATGTTAACTAGCATTTTAGTTAGCAATAATTAGCCTGTGTCCATGTTATCTCCTAACATACTATATACCTACGGTCTCCGTCTCTGCAAGATTCGGAATGATTGGGTTTTCTCTTGGCACAGCTACCAGAAGACTACTAGACAACTTTCAGACAGGTTGCTCACGTCACATCTATGTAGTCAAGCTCATTTGGAGGCTGCGCAGTAACGCTCAGCCCTCACCAGAAAAGTGCTTCTTATATCCTTCACTTTTCTCCGTCCTGAGCAACGGGATCTGTTTGTCCATTTCTTTAACTGTCTGTGGTTTACAGGTTTTGGCAGGAGGATTTTGTTACCTTAATTCGGACGGAGCAAGGTTAGCTGTTCGTTCTGAGCTAAGCTAACCCTCGAAATATTAAATGAAAAACTGACACATCAAATCAGAATGGCATCGACCTTCTCATCTACCTCTTGTCAAAAAAAGTGAGGCTAAGTATTTTCCCAAGTGTCAAACTATATGTACTGTATCTACCTGCTATATCTAACTTGCCTGCTGGTATTGTAAACATCATGGATCCATGACAAGATTGTGGCATTAAGCAAAATAAATGTTTTCTTTCTAACAAAAGCAAATGTCAAATGCAGCACATTTTGTGGGATGCAAAAATCAGGCAGGCTTCACAGAAAACAGCCCGGGCTCTGCTTGTACAGAGTTCCTGGAAACAATTGGTTTTAGTGCAAAGGTCTGTGCCTGAGGCTAACTCTATTGATCTGAACCACTATTAAGAGGGATAGACGGAGAGAGAGAGCAAGAGAGAGAAAAAACAATAAAAAATAGAGAGAAACATGGCAGGATTTTGAGACACAAAGACGGCCTGCCTCGTGCAAACTGGCACACTGATGTTTTCATGGGTACAGAAACCTGCAGTTAGGTGTTTTGATGACAAATCCTGTGTGGTTATTTATATATGTATGTATCTGAAGTGCTAGTGAGCGGTTTGGTCAATTACACCAAACCAGGCACTGTTATTTCCTCTGTACAAGGCTATGAATTATTGAATGTTATGTTATGAAGTTATGTCTAGTAGTGTCATAGTAGTGCATTGTTTATACTTTTGACACTGGGAGACTCCCAGGGTACCATTAGTCATCGCTTGTGTCTGACTTGTTGTGAAGTGCCACATTGAGTTCTTCATTGCTGGCTTATAGCTCTGACTGAAATGAAAAATTAAACCGAGACTGTTTGGGGTCATATGAGGTCACTGCTGAAGATCTGTGTGGCTGTAGTGTTGCTTGGTAAACCAGAATGCAGTGGCAGGCACTCAAGTGTCATATTGGAAAACATATGCACATATTGTATGTATGCTTTCATGTCTCATACCACAATCCACATCACCCATGTGGACAATAAAGTTGCTGCTAGTACTTTTACTATTACACACATTTAACAGAGACCGCTTTCTGATAGGGTATGATAGTCTTTTAATCACATCTCTGTTGCGGGACCACCTGTGTGTGACACCCATTAAAGATGATGGCAGTAGTCACTGTGGCTGGGATAACATTTCCACATACTTGCACCTGTCGCAAAAGCAAATTAAGACCGATATGTGGGCAGTGTGCCACACTGATACTTGGTCCTTTCCTCGGAAACCTGCCAAATCATCTGAATGTTGCTGAGTCATAACATTTTGATTCAGTTTAACTACGAGACAGGCTTCAGGCTTTCATCACTGCTCTATGTATTTCCGTTGTCTCTCATGGCACCGTAATGTTGCTTTTGGTACTCTATTTTATTTTACTGATTCTCTCTGCGTCTGTCCTCATGCTTTATGATGCTTCCAGGATGTGGCTTTATGAAGCATGTTAAATTGATGAGATTTACCTCAGCTGTTACTGTGGCAATGACCATTGACTGAGTATTTCTGAGCTCACTGGCCATTGGCTGTTGCGCAAGAACGCTGACCTTTTTGGAGGGTGAAGCACATCTGCTGTTCTCTTAAAAAAAAAAAGAATCCAGGGAATAAAGTGCAGTACATTATGCCCACCAGATGAGGAGTGCTAGTGTGGCGGCAATGCCGGTCTGTCAGTCAGTCGTACCACTAGTCATGTTAACCTCTGAGAGCCTCCAGACTACTGTGCAGCGCGAGTCTCGTTCAGCGTGCACCCTCTGAGCCGAAGAACGAGTCATTCATGAGCACACACCCTCTGAGCCGAAGAAGACCAAGTGAGCAGCTGTAGACTTATGTTAAAGAAGGATCAAACCAGGGGTCCTTCTCACTTCCCTTATTTGATAGCTCCTCAGTTCTCGGCTGAACTGGAAGTTGTTCTGGCCCTCCTTTGTGAAGGCCATCTCAAAGCTCTTGTTTCTGCCCTGAGAATCGAGGAGATATCTCAGAGGAGCTATGGGCGAGGATACACAAGAGTAGCCTTCCCAGAAGCTGTGCAGCTGAGAGCCGTTGCTAACTCTGCCCATACAGCTTATACAACTTATTCACGTGACACTTCAGAGAAAAGGACGTCTCATTTCCTCGTTTCTTCTCTCCTCCCATGATTTAAGACGCGAGGAACAAAGGCAAGTGGAGGACCTGGGGATGCATTTCAAAGGTCCCATGGCATGAAAATTTCACTTTATGAGATTTTTTAACATTCATATGTGTTCCCCCAGCCTGCCTATGGTCCCCCAGTGGCTTGAAATGGCGATAGGTGTGAGGTCATATTATGAGGTCATAAGTAACAAGGTTACCTCCCCTTTCTCTGCTTTGCCTGCCCAGAGAATTTGGCCCACCCATGAGAGAGAGACATCATGGCTTTCAAACGAGCAAAGTGGCAGTTGGTCAAGGCCACACCCCCACCCTCCACCTTGCCCCCCCCTCTCTCTCCTCCTCAATAGCTACAGACACAGAAATGGCACATCCTAAGGAAAGCTCATTGTGGGACTGGCTCTAGTGGCTGTAATTCTGCACCAAGGCTGAATTTCGGGAAACAGACTTCAGATACAGTATTAGGAGACCACTAAGGCCTATATAAAAGCATCCACAGAGCACCATGTCATGGGACCTTTAAGGGAAGTGAGAATGACCTATTTAGTGCAACATGTAAGGAAGCAAAGTCAGCAGAATTTCAGTGTGTAGTTAGTATCTTAAGTGGTGACCACATTAATTCAGTCCTAACACACACTCACTCACCCACCATAGTGGTGTGAATGTGAAAGGTCTATGGTTCACCTCGCTTCATTAAGCTGTCATCTTAATCAAATGCAATTTATTCACTTACCCACTCCGTGATTGAATGTGTCAAATCGGCATGGAACTGATGAATGAAATTTTCCTTCAGCAACAATCCACGAGGTGCTGTGTTTAATAATGACCAACACATCTGACTAATGAGTGCAGTTAGTAGCAGTTGAGGTGAGAGCTTTTTGTATGTCTCTCTTACTTTGTGTGGTGTGTGATTAAAGATCTCCATTTGGAGGAATGATGATGATTGATACTATTAGGGCCCAACTGTTTCACTGGAGTCTCCACACTTCATGATCACTCACCTCTGGTATTAGTAAGATGAATGGTCTTCCCTCATCTAAAACTGGAGAGGTAATTTTCTCATGTGCGCACATGAATGCAATTGTAGGAAAAGAAATATGACACAGAGGAAACACAGCTTAATAGTGATTGCTGGAAATGGTAGGGGTTATGTTTCATGTTTGCTTTAAAAATCCCCTACAACTCTTTAAGCTGTGTGGAGACTTTGTGATTAAAGATAAAGCCTCTTATCTTAATGCAGAGTAAATCATGCGCATTACAGAAAAAAAAAGCATTGGATTTGCCTTAAAAAATAACCTTGTATTTTACATAGTATTTCTCAAGGTCTTTTATTGTCGATGTCTTATGGATATGTCCTTAAAGTGATACACTAGGGAGCAGGAACCCTGCAGAAAGAGGAAGAAATGGAGAGTGGCCACAAGAAGGCACTGAAGCTCCTTGGGACTCTCTCACCCTTTTCTATCTTACAGAGAACAGCCACGGCAAGAGAGCTTTCTAGTAACATCTGGTCTTGTGTTTTTTTTAATTTATAGTGTATCTACTTTGTAGTTTCTGAATAAAATACTACATAGACAATAATCATTCACCTTAATCCAAGAACTGATAGTTACAGTATATATAGTTGATAGTTGTATTAAAGTAATTTCTGAGGATTGTACAGGTCAAACCCAACTTTTCTGGCAGATATGCAGACAATCTATTTTTCTAGGTCTATGGAAGTTTGCTTGATAATCGGTTTTGTTGTTTTTCCCACAGCGCCTGTTTTGAGTGATTTGTTGGTCACGCTCGATAAAAGCACCTGATATTGAGCCAGCGCTTGAGATGAATGTTTAAACAGCAGTCTAATGGCAAAATTGCTTTGCCTGCCAGGCAACTTTAGGCCAGAAGAAGACAATAAAGATTTTCAATAATTCTCAGATTTGTGTTATTTGCATATGAATCTCAACCCTAATGCGTTTTCATTTCTGCCAAAATGGTCTTTTCTATTTTATGTAGCAGACATCAAGTGAAGAGTCAGGCTGTTATGCTGTGTGTGTGTGTGTGTGTGTGTGTGTGTGTGTGTGTCTGTGTGTGAAAATGCATATATTGGGAAAAACACTGGTTAATGTATTGCCACTGGTTGTTTTAATCAGTCCATAACATATTACACATTGGATTTGTCATATTTTGCTTGCACAAACTCCAAGAAGGCAGAACAAGGAATTAATTAAGACAGCAACACTGCTGCAAGAATTCATAGGGGAATGCAACCACGCTGTAGAGTGAGGAGCTTATCTTATGGTCTATAGTCAGATAACATCAGCATCAGTGTTAAGGAAATGTACCAAGATAAAAATGCACAAGTATACTGTAGGTATTTGGGTTTGTTTACTCATCCAAAATCATGGTGGAGGAGAAAGACCCAAAATGCATCAAGGAAAAAGAACCATTTATTTTTTTTATGTCAGACATCCAGGTGTGATGCCATAAATTGTTTCTATCACTGCTTCGGTGACTCCTCCACCCTCCTCCTGTGGCCTTGGCGCACTGACTCCCACACCCTCACGTCATCACTTTTGTGCTGTACTCACAACCTTGTGGGCCGTAGCACACGCTGCATCTCATCAGAGAATATTACCTAACACTCGGAGGACAACATTCATCAACGTCAAGGGGCTTTTGCCAACAGTGCATTTATGTTTCTGGGTGCCCCGAGTCCATTTCAGTTGTTCCAGCCGCACCGCAGCGTACATTGTGTGACCTGTGCCACTTCAGCAGTGCGCACACAGTAGCCTATCTCTTTCAAGGTTCTTCAGTCTTAAGTTTCTGCTGATATGAACTATATTGTATATCTCAAAATGTGTGTGTGTCATGCTTTGCATTCTTGCAGTTTCACTTGACTAATGTTATCTCATTATGTAGTCATGTATTGTGTATTAGCTTTGGCTCTCACATTAAATACACTTGTTGGATTTCACTGAACTACTGACTGATCGTTTAAAAAAGTGTCCTTAATGCTTGCTAGCGGAAGTTAATCACATGCAAGTCTGTTTAAACCAAGCTCTTTTTCATGGAATATTTTCTTCCATACACACAATGCCTTTTGTAGGGCCCTGATTTCCGTGACGCGGAAAACGCGGACGGAATCACGGATTTTACACATGAAAACGGAATTCTCTTATACACGGGAATTGCATGGAATTTGCATTTATATCATTTAACTAACACACAATAGCAAAACACAATACGTATTATTACTAAACCATACGCCCTACCATTGCCAACTATTAAAAGTGGTTTGGGTGGAAAAAATGTCGGGCGAGTGGCTCCTGAGATAATCCAACGGTGGCGAAAAAATTAAGCTAAATACCGGGCTGAACAACACCCCAACGACTACTATGAATCTGGACAACAACTGTTTTGTAAGTTTTGTCAACATACTGTTGACTGGACCCGCAAAGACACATGTAACGACCATTTGAAATCAAAAGTTTATCTCAAGAACAAAGCTAAATCCACAGCGGGCAAATCCCTCCAGGTTAGGCCTAAATCAGTAGATGCAAGGCGTGAGTTTGTGGAAGATTTTTGTTGCAACGTGTGCTGAAGCTGACATACCGCTTGAGAAAATGAAGAGGATACGTCCGTTTCTTGTTAAACATTGCAAGCTCGGAGGCGCACGCCCAGAAAACGCCAGCAGTCTCAGGCAGACCCACCTGCCGCGGGTCTTTGACCAGCACATAAAAAAAGTGCTGCAAGAGATCCGTGGAAAGAAAATCTTCGTTGTTGTCGACGAAACCTCTAACAACCGAGATCGCAGTGTCCTCAACATTGTTATAGGTGAGCATCCAATTAGCTTTTATTTAGGTAATTTTGACTGTATTAACAGTTTAAATAAAAAAGCTGAATTGTGAGTTTGTGTCACTGAGTTTTTAAAGGACAATACTGCTTAGAGGTGAAAAGAAAGCAAGCAAATCCGAAAAATCCGAAAGGGCTAAAAATTTAAACGAAAACACGAAATTTAAAAAAAATAAATAAAACGGATTTCATAGGGCCCACTTTTGTTACATTCTGTGTACAGAGAATTGCAAATTTTGCCCTAAAGTAATGAAATTCGGGAACTAGAGTGCACTTGGTTACACAAACCACCACCAAGGTACCAATGGTTTTATAACCTGCTAAACTTGTTACTGGAGCTGCTCCCCCCGCGACCCGACACCGGATAAGCGGACGAAGATGGATGGATGGATGGATAAACTTGTT
The DNA here is from genome assembly GCF_010015445.1 of Perca fluviatilis. Taxonomy (NCBI): domain Eukaryota; kingdom Metazoa; phylum Chordata; class Actinopteri; order Perciformes; family Percidae; genus Perca; species Perca fluviatilis. Next base: position 14,127,480 of record NC_053133.1, on the reverse strand, counting down.
AACAGATAACATTTGTTTATCATTTGTTGCCTGCTTTCTGACAAAAAAAGCACCTGAAAACGGTGCAGCTGTACAGCAGATGGACTGCTAGACCTCCCTATGAGCATGCAAGCAAAATAGTTATTAACACAATCCAAAATCCATTAAAACCCCATGTGAGTATCCCCAGATCCTAAAATCTATGAAGTGAAATAGTCCCTTAGGACACGCTGTCCACCAAAGCTCAGCAAAATATTTCAAACATTCAGAGGTCCTTCTTACAAACAGACCAGGGTGAAGCTGCATCAAACACACCTTGTCAGTTTTTCCCAAAGCTTTTTTTGCAATATACACACTCTAGACTTGCAAAAGACGTATGCATAACACAACACCAAACATGCCTAAAGCAGTTTACACATTAAACTTTCATGAGCAGATGCACTGTAACATCACCATAATTTTGAGTGGCAAGTCCACTTACTTTACGAGGATTGAATCACTTACAATATCAGCACATAGGCAGGCATGGCATAAGCACAGCTCTGGGAGCTTTGTGTTATTTAGAGCCTCTTAAGAACAACAGTCGACCAAAAACACCCTCGGGAATGTACAATGATTCCGCTATCTGAGAGAGTCCCGTGCAGTAAGAGCTACAGCCAACACACAAATGCAAGGAAAATCACATTAGCTACTAGAAAGCCTTTTGATTTAACAAGTACAAACACGTAAGCCCTGTCGAGGAGGACGGCATGCATGCGCAAAATCAAGGCATCTGATTTATTGTTTTAAATGTAACCAGTGAGCTTCGTCCTTGCATTTTGAACGCTGTAGGTGTATATCTTGAAGTGTGTTAAACAAAAGAGAAAGAAAGTGTTGGACCATGATAAACGAAGGGAGCTTAAGTATGACTAAGATATTCAAGAAAGCCCCATAGCCTATGCAAATGTGTTACATGTGGATGTTTTTGAAAGCACATAAAAGATGCAGATAGGAGATTTTGAAATTTTTATAAAAAAGGTTGTAAATTACAAGAATATGTAAATTATGTATGTAAATTACAAGAATGAACAAAGCAGCTATTAAAATAGGCTGCATGTGGATTATAATTCCCTCTGTTTGTCTTGATGACATTCATGTTACACTTTATTAACCGGTATATGATTAAGAGTTCTATATAGTAAACCACCATGACAAAGCATGTTATCCCCCTGTCTGTCCTTTACTACTTTGCCCTTTCTTGTCGCTGATCAGTGCAGCAAAAGGTCGATGTGGATCCCGGTGTATATACACACAGGTAGACCAAAGCCAATTTCAGATGTGTCAGTGGAACTGATGCTGCCAGCTTCCTGTGACAGCTTGAGGGGAAACGTTTGTCACATACGCCTGAGATGCTCTGTCAAGCCCTGTCAGCACACATCCATTATAATTATTATATCATGATTATTATTTGCATCATGATTGTAATACAACCCCATGCACATGCTCTGTGATTTAATTTATCATGCGCTAAGCCCTGCCATATTCAGGTGCAATCATATATTTTGTAATCTCCTATCTGTATCTTGCAATGGTGTTTATTAACATTTTTATTTCTTCTACATGGATCACCATCAACTGGTGAGGAAGTTGTTCAATTTGACTCATTTAGCGGTCGGCTCTCTATGCCTCATAACGTTACTACTTCACTGCTCGTTTGGCCTCAACTCCGCAAGTTGGTTTATATGAGAGTTTATATGGAAGTTGGTCCATTTCCATGTTAACTGCTACGTTGATTGGAATGGGAATGGCCTTTCTATCCAATGTATTTCTATGGTGTGAACACAGCGTTAGTGCCGTTACAGTTAACGCATCGGTACGCATACGCGTCCGCAAGGCTGCGCATCGCTACGCTTTGGCCGCCATTATGCATCGATGCGTAACACAATGTGTCATCACAGTTTTTGTTACGCGACGCGCCGATGCACGCAATACTATGCGTTGTCGGTGGGGGTGACATTGCAAATATTGTACAGTACATTATTTCAAGTATATGTTATATTTACAGAAGAAGGTTTGAATACATTGGTGGGCGAAGAGGAAAAATTATGCGAACTTATACGTATACATCCGCATTTATATGATAGTTCATCGCAATTACACTAAAATAGCATTGGAAAATGCCTGGAGAGAGGTTGCAACTGCGATGGGAAAGACCGTAGATGAGGTGAAAAAATTTACAAGGGCGCACAAGAAGTGGAAGGTGGCGTGCAAGTGGTGCAGAGCAGCTAAGTTTCAGCTACCCAAAAATATTGACTCAACTTAGCTGGTTGAGCGAATTCTTCAAGCATAGGACTACCGAGTCAAATTTTTTGGTATGTAATCAATGTTGTGTGTATTTGTGTGTGTGTGTGTGTGTGTGTGTGTGTGTGTGTGTGTGTGTGTGTCTGTCTGTGTAGCCTATATAGAAGTCAATGCTGTGTCCCCTCCTCGAGAGGCTGAAATAGCCTACGGCAGGAGAGAGAGAGAGACCCAAATGTATTTCCAACTTTTTAAAACCTACTAAACCATGTTTTCAATGTATTTTCAATGTGTTTTCAAAATATTGTAGCCTAAAGCACTTTGTGCATTTACTGAGAATGGTAGGCTACTAACTTAGTCAGGACGTTTGAAACAGGTGTAGGCCTACATTTTCTTTCTGTGTAGGCAGGTGAGGGAGACGATGAGGGGGACGGTAATGATGATGATGATGATGATGATGATGGAGGAGGAGGCAAGCATTATTGCGCAGGGAGATCAGGGAGCTCAGGGAGATCAGGCACCTCCATCTACCCTCATCCCCACCTCATCCCTATCCCAGTTTCCCCCACTTCTATCTGACCCTCCCACCACCCCGACACTAGTGGCTTCAACCGTTTCTGCAGTTACCCCACCATCTTATCCCCCTACCCCCCCGACATCATCAGCCTCCCGTGGTGGTAAAAGGAAGCATAAAAGCGTCAGGCCGATTATGGATCCATGTGAGACTACCCTCCTCGATAGGCTGCAGGAAATACGGCAGGAGAGAGAGAGGGAGCTAGAGAGGGTGAGGGAAAGCGAGAGGAGCGACATACACACCACTTTTTGTAATTACCTGTGCTATTTTGATGCGCGACATCAAACAGCTCATGCGGCAGTATGAGCCCTTTTAATTTGACTTAATTTGTCTCCCGATATTGTAGGCTACATGCTGTTACTGGCGTTATTTGTTATTGGCATTTTTTATGTCATGTTCTGTGTGAAACATGTTCACAAAGTTCAGTAGCCTTCATATGAAAATTAATTATCCCACTATCACCATTTCAATGTTTGCTAGGCTGTACGTTCAGCAGGCCTAATTTTTGTATTGTATATAGATATGAATTAATGGTTTTCACATAAAACCAAATTAGTTAAAATGTGTAATGTGTTAACTAATATATCAAAACTCATGCTTCCAAGCGACCTTTTATCAATGTATTGGTCAGTGCTACCCAATCGTAGCACACTGTACTGGTGGGGACACACGCCAGCATCTGATAAAAAGTCAGCCAGATGCTCCCTGACAAGTGCCAATCTCCAGGAGGGTCTGCTGCCGTCCGAACACCGTGGTCCGTCGGCCATGTTCCGGTCCCCCACAACGTGCTGCCTCCACTCTCCAGGCTGGACCTCTCCAGTGTCAGACGTCGCATCCCCAAAGGTGCACATTCAGTGGATGCCAGGAAGTTGTGGAGAGCCACGCACGCCTTCACAATCTTCACAATCATTACCGCTTTTTCAGGTTTGCAGTCAATCGGGCGACTGAAAATTCTGAAGCGTGCAGCCAATATACCGAAGGCATTCTCCACCACGTGTCTCGCCCTGGCCTGTCAGTAATTGTAAATGCGCTATCCTGCAGGTTCGTGCCTTTAATGAGAAGACAAATAAGTGTCATGCAGGAACTAGACTGAACAGATTACTTGGCTGACGCCAACTTTACACGGCTATGAAATAGTGGTCAACTGTGCCATTGTACGCAATGGCATAGTTGTGTGTGTGTGTGTGTGTGTGTGTGTATGTGTGTGTGTGTGTGTGTGTGTGTGTGTGGTCAGAAGCAGAATGTTATTGACAATAAATATATAACAATCTATAAACAAGCTAACACCAGAAGCCAGCCATACAAGACCCGTGCATGCTCTATTTTTAATTTCTTCTATACAAGACCCGTGCATGCTCTATTTTTAATTTCTTCTGGGCTATTTTATTGAAGAGACCTGCGTTTATTTCCATCGGCTATCAATTATTTTTATTCTCACCTGGATAGGGTCGCATCAGGTTCTCCTGTAAGGGAAAGGCCTCATCCCCCAGGAAAGAAAAAGGACTGGGCGTTGTGGTGCCTGGTAGGACATCAGGAGCGAGTAGATTGAGATTACCCTCTGCCAGTCTGGATCCAAACGCCCTGCATCTCTGCACTCCTCCATCGCTCTCACGCACGTATGCGGCAACATCGACATAATGAATCTATAGTTCGCATCAGCAGCTGCCATAAGGATAATTGAAAAAAAACCTTTGTAATTGTAGAAGTCGCTGCCTGATTGTGGTAGTGCTCTGATGCGAACATGCTTCCCATCAATCGCCCAGACACATTGGGGAAACTGCCACTGTCTCCAAAAGTCCTCCGCTATGTCCTGCCACAGACTGCACGAAGGAAAGGCCATGAACTCCCTCTGAAGGGCATCCCAGATGGCACAACACATTTCCTCTACAATGCCCGAAACAGTGCTGGTGCCCATTTTGTAGCTAGCCAAGAGTGCCTGCAGGCCGATGCCGGTTGTGAGGTACCTCAAAGTCACTGCAAGCCTTTGAGGATCTCCAATCGGGTTGCAGTGATTTTGGTGAGTGTCCGGGAGAAAGCGGACGACTCGCGAAAGCAATTCATCAAATTTTGGCACCGACATCCAAAAGTAATGGAAATATCTCTCCTCGTCCAGGCTTCACATGGGAAGCACCAGAGACACAAACTCCCCATCCTGATCTCTTGTTCGGTTTAAAGGGCGAACATACCACCACCTATCTGTGCGCTGCCTATTTTGTTGCCGCCACCGCCGCCGTAAAATTAGCAATAGGATGCACTCCTCTTCAGTTGCCATTTTTATCTGAATATCACCCGACTCTGCTACCCCCTGTTGCGCGAGCGGTGTATTGCATTTCACTCATCGCCCGTGACGCTTGTGAAAGGGAGCTTGTGTTGCTTGCTCGCGTTGCTTGCGTTGACTCTGCCAGCGGCCTTACACTTTCTTATTACAGCCCCATGCACACGCTTCACCAAGAAATCCAAAGTTTGGTGTTACGGTTACTGTTGCTAAGCTATGATTGGACAATTGCTGCTTTGGCAAAGAGGTTTAGCAAACTTCATTTACCTCTTATAATAATGTAGTGAATCAGTTGGCTTGTTGTATTTTTGTCCCTTTCCCTTTCTTAGATGGATACCAACTGTATTCATGAGCTTCACCTTCTCCACAAAAGCTTGACAACATTTTGAATGCTACTTTCCCTCCTTATTTAATGTCTGCGTTCCGGGATCGTTAAAATAAAACTTGTTAATGTAATTGGAACCTGACGGCACCCCACCAAACCCCAGACTGAGTGTGTACTATCTATATTGAACTCATTCCCTTAACACTTAAAAGAAAAGCGAGACAAGCACAAAGTAAACTTTAAAGCGTGCAGTAATGTATGCAGACCCGTCTGTATTTGATGCTGCTCTGTTGCATTAAGATCCATCCCTTAATGCCCATATTAAATGTGTCGAGATGGAGCTTTTCTGTGGCAGAGGGTTGCTGCAGAGCATGAGCGGGTGTCACTGGGGAGCTGCGATCACACAATCGCACTACAGAAAGCATTCTGCGCTGTCCCCCGAGGAGCTCATTCAGCGGATTCCTGCATAATTACCTCAAAGTGATTACAGGAATCAATGGAGTACTGTCACTGCCGAGGGCAATTCCCAAAGCCTCGAGTAATCACAGTATACATACGTACCTGTCCAGCTTGCTTGCATATGTTTTTGTAAACACTCAACAACATGCTCAACACTCAACAAATCCCACACACATTTGTACTCCTCCAACCTGTTGCCCTAAGGACTTGTTGTGCCTCATACGGTTATTGTAAGTGTACCACTAGGAGTCTTTGGAGCTTTTAATGAAGCCCTTGAGACGAGTGTCAGGATTTGTCCCTCCTTGACAGCAACAGCATTTTTTATGAGATTTTGTATTGGAGATAATGAGTGAGAGCAGAGAGTGTACTAAATCATCCATCCTGAGGCCCAGTTGGCATGAACTGCTTGTGTTCCTTCCTGGTAATTTTGTTAGGAGCACACCAGACACAGCGACAAACCAAATAGACCTGATGGGTCTTTCATTTTTTTCATGCTGTTGACTATAAACTGAAGTAAATCCAGGAGCAAAGCATGACCTGAAGGGAATATGTACAAAAAGTGTCTGTGTTTTGTCTGTGCCTACCAGCTCATAATAATGGCCTACAAAGCTGTGCTAATGGCCTGTTTTACCACACATTACAAGAGCTGAAAGATAGAAGGCAATGTGTGATGACAAAGTGAAGTTAGTGTTCATCAAGTGTGTCAGATGTGTTTGTTTTACTGTAGTTTGTAGTTATGTATCCACTATTATTCCTTTTGTTCATGTGTTACTTTAAAGGCATATTGATTTAAGAAATAGATTCAATAAAGGAAGCAGTTCTATTCTCATTTTGACAAACAATATAATTTCCACAGGTAACCTGGGTTTGTAGGTAGCCTACCATCAAGTTTATATCATACAGTTTTTACTTCTTCAACCTTCAAAGTGAAAAATTAAGGTGTGATGTATCAGGATGGCTAACACTTGAACACATTTTTGCAACAACAAATTTAAAAGATATCCACAAATCCAGCAGCAGCCAAGCAGGTATTCACACTTAAAAAGTCATAACATATTGTTCCTAGCTCAGCATCAACAAACTTCAAAAAAACTCTAGCTCCTAATACATTTTAATGCACGTTTCCACTTCTTCGGGAAGTGTTATTGTTGTTGTGCCTCTTATAAATAATTGGAAAAAATACTACCACAATTTGTTCAACTTGTTCGTTCTTGTGTTTTTGGCAGGGGTTACAGGATGTTTCACTTTCTTTCTCACTCTAATTTAATGCAGACAGACAAGATGAGCTCTGCTTTAAGATGAATGGATAGAAACCTAGAGATAAGAAGTATTACAGTTTTTTTCCGATTGTTAGACGACAGTGGGCACAACTGGAGTCACATGTGCAAAACTCAAACTACAGTCTGCACTACCAACAGTCACCTGAGCTAAACAGTTCATATCACCTGCAAAACTCATTCAAAGCAACACAACTCTTAACACACGTCTCAAAACAGGCTCAGTGCAGCAAACAGTATGCACAGGCCTCACTGAGATAACACACACTGTCACTCAGAACACACTGAGGGTAAAAACACTAGCATCAAACACCAATACAGAAATAACAAACTTTCTCATCTTTACAGTTTGAACAATTTGAGTGACTTGACACTACTCAATAGTTTATTTAAGGAAAAAATATAGATTGTATAGCATACCAATTTTTACATAAGGTAAACAAGAAGGAATGAAAATCAGCAGTTTTCTTCAATAAAGTATTTTGTACAAAGGTACATATGTAACAGTACCAAAGAATAGTGTGACTAATCCTGCCTCTCTCCAGCATCATGTGGCAAGTTTTCTTCATCACATTGGATGTCTGCATCATCTCTAAATACAAATGAATGTGGTGTTTCTATTGCTTTCACCTCCATTACTTTCTGAAAAACAGTAAGAACGCAGTGTTACTATTGTAAAGATATAGTGTTTTTCACTTTTTTTTATAGCTGTGCACATAACCTCAGATATCTTACCTGGACATATTGGCATCTTTGCTCTTTTACCTGTTTCTCTCAAACGGTACAGTGTAGAATTGTTTCATTCTTATTTGGTGTTTGTATACAAAAAAGGCTTTCTGAGCTTTCTCTGTATAAATACCGTATATCTTCACTAAATAGTCTAAAACAAGACACCTGCTTAGGCTTTCAGCTAAAATTCCAATCAGCAGTGTTTGATAGGCACCAGACTGAAATCTATTCTGTTTTGAATGTGTGGTTAACAGTTTTGACAGCAGTGTGTTAGCATTTGAACAAAGTGCTGTAAATCTACAGTGTTGTGCACGTTGTGGTTAAAGTCATGGGATAAGTGTGTAGAGTTTTGAAAACTGTGTTCAAGCAATGAAAAACAAACTAGAGTTTGGTCCACATGAACTGCTGCTGTGCAGACTGTAGTTAGCGTTTTGCACATGTGACTCCAGTTGTGCCCACTGTTGTTTAGCAATCGAAAAAAACTGTAAGTGCGATGCGTCGCCATTGTTGTTCTCTGGACTGCCCAAGATGAATTTCTCCTAATGGAGACGACAAAGACTTATCTTATTTTATCTTAACTTATCTTAAGAAGGAAACATCCAGGATTTCCATCGAGTACTTGCTGAGCCCTCTGCGCAGCCCCTGTTACATCCCAATTTTACAGGCTACTAACAATAATATTTAAAAATGAAGATGCCATAGCCCATAGCTGAAGGCAATCATAGCAGTGTTTTTTAGTGCATGTGAAATTGGATCATTCATGTATGTCACATGTGCATCATTTTCACGCAAAATGTAATTTTAAGAAGACATAAAATGGTTATGTTTTTCCATATTGCGGTGTAATTATTCTATTACAACCCTTTTGCGAATACGTTTTAGTTTTAGTTTTTCATTTAGTAGATATGACTAAATCTGTATACACAATAATAGGGCGACCATTCATAAAATGAAGGCTTCACCTCGAGCACTGTCACAAATGCTACAATTTGTTTGATATATGATAATGACTCCCGGGTTGATTGTGTTGGGCCTGTCAAGGATTCCTCGCAACATGCTTGGAGCAGAGGTCAAAACCATAATTAGAATTTAGGAAGCTGACGGGCTTGGTTTAACATACTTACCTTGGACCGAAAATAACCTAAAACATGCAGGAAAGAAGCTTAGGAATTACAAAGAAGGAGGGCAACACAGAAACATAGTGAGAGATAAAACAACATGGTTCTCTGAGAATACACAGTTTTTTGGTCTTTCGAGTAGTTAACAGTCGCAATGTGTTTTTGTTGATTTCCTTTATTCTCTTACTATTTTATATCTTTTTTAAACATTTAATTTGATTATGGGATAGATCGTCTTAGTTGTTTAAAAAAATATTTATTTTTTGCCCGAGAGTCCCAAGAATTTAAAATGTTAAATGTTAAGGTAAAACTAATTATCTCAGTCATTGTTAGTGGCGGACTCCGCAATTTCTCTGCTCACAGGAAATTATGTTTGTGGATGTAATCTAATTATTCTGTTTGAACTTTTATCTAATTGATGGCCTCACTGTTCACTCTCCTTATAGTTGCTATTTAACTGCTAATGCAAACCCAACATTTTGGACTGCTGCTGCTTCACATTAAAAGTGTTCAATTAGCATAACGTGGGGTGGCTTGTGTTGTGAAGCAGCCAAGGGAAATTCAATGTATTTTTCAATGAGGATAATGCAGCCTGGGACCGTTCATTGAAAATATGTTCTACAAAAACATGGTCATTTTCTGCATTTCTTAACAGACGATCAGTTTCAGTAAACAGGGAGTCATGGAATAAGAAAGAGCAGCCACTGTGAGTTTCCCTACTGGGCCCTGCTGTTGTGTGGAAAACTACTTGCACCGTGTGCAGCATGAAATGAGATTGTGATTGCATTTTTACAATGTGAGTTTGTTTGGCTGCTCTGTTAACAGATATACGAGTCGCTTTTCTGTTGTATTTCTGACAAAGTAGCTGCTAGTATTTGCTGTAGTATTAAACGGCACTTGGTAACTTGTGTTTTGCCAAATCAACCCTGACTGATATCTCAGGAAATCTTTTAAAACTTAACTTGTAGCTACACAAATGTCATCCTGGAAATGGGTAATTGTGACTGAGATACTGTAGCTGAACAATTGAAATGCAGCTGAGGGTTTTCTGAGTGCAAAAGCCAGGTGATGATATTGTGAACTGAGAGTGCCAACTAAGGATGCATCTGATGGTGGGATTATTGATGAGAACATATAGAATGCTCCAACATCCCCAAAAATGAATCACATCCCAACTGTGCAACAGTTCACAGTATTGTGCACAGGTGGCTAAAACTTACCAGCTGCTTTACTAAACTGATGGCACAATGTCGAGGAGAGACTTTTTCAAAATAAAAGACCTGCAAAGTTCATGCTGTGGAAGACAACAGAATGACTAAACTGGCAGCATTCCAACCGGTTTTGTCTCTAAATTATAGCCAATAAAGCTCAGGAGATCTAAGGGAACTGACACAAGAGTTATATACTTGTGCTTTGTTGCTGGTGATAACTCAAATACAGTAGTTGACCTCTTGGGTTTGGCAGCGTATTATATTTATCGCGAAAAGTGCAGCGTGTACAAGTGAGACCTTGTTTAGACAATATATTTAGAGCTTCAATCATCTCTTGGCATCCAACTTTCATCTTTGATTCTTTATCATTTGTTTTCTTTCGTCGGGCTTCTCAGCTTTCAGTGAATGCACAAGGTAAATGATGACACAGACTTACCAAACAGCCTCTGATATTGCAAAAGCACACTTTGTCATTTTACATGACACCTTAAAAATGCTCTGTGTGTTGTCTGCTACTTCAAGGGTACAATATTTGAACCTGTTGTTAATTTTATCAATAAAAGTAGTTCACTGTGAAATGTAGAACAGATACCTCAGCTTTTCCCCAAAGGTAAATTATTACCAAGATTTAGTGTAAGTCAATTATTTTCCTGTTTGGGGAGTATTATGAGTGAGCTGTGCTGAAGGGCAAGCTATAACTCTCCTTGTGAGGGCCTGCAGAGCAGGATAATATGATAGAGAGCTTTAACCTTCATAAAGAACATGCAGTGCATTTGTTTTGCCTCTAATGATGAATGCATGTCTTATAATAACTCTAATTCTGACAGGGACAAAGGAAAATGGCACTAAGACAAAAGAAAACAGCCTTAAGAAAGGGTGAAATACTAATTTAACTGCATGTAGTACATGTTAACAGATGACTGCTGCAATATCTCTCAGAGGTATTGTTGGAAGTTTCAAATTGGCTTTTGTTGGCAAATTACCACACACACCTGGAAATAATTAAAAAAAAGCTGCAGAAAAGGGCTGTGCAATTCGAATTTCAAATATAATTGTAATCGCGATTACTATTTTGATTCCTAATGATCATAAAAACAGAGTAATTGAGAAAAACTATTATTTTGCACATTACGTTTTGCAAGTAAACTCTCATTCTTTCTTGTGTTCTGAATAAAAAAAAAGTTCAAGTGGGAAAAGTATTAAGGGGAAGTTCATTGTTCAAGGTGTTTTCACTTTCACTGTTTTTTTAAATTCAATAATTGCAACATCTTACAATCTCAAAAGTCAATTAGTAATCGTAGTAAATAACTGTGATTTCAATATTGACTAAAATAATCGTGATTATGATTTTTTTTCCATAATCGAGGAGCCCTACTGCAGAAGACTATATATATATATATATATATATTAATATATATTAATGTGAAACAGAAAAAGCTGTTGCCTTTAAGCCGTGTGTTGAGGTCGGCTGCGTGGCGTGTCCGTTTATATTTTGGCTCCCATGTTAACAGGTTAGAGCTTGCCTAGACTAGAGCACTGCCTGCGTGACACGCACGTCTCAGGCGTGGCTTGAGCCGAGCTGAGCCGAGCCGATAACGCGTGCCTGCTAGAAATAGAACCGACACCTATTTTTCACACGACATGCAAGCGTGTTGGAAGCATTTCCAGGCAAAATAGAATAGGAAAATATGTTTATATGTCATTTTGACACGAATACATATTAATAAATGAAATTTGTATGTTTGAAAGTCTCTTTGTTTTGACATAAATGCAGATATAAATATAATAAAAAAAAAATTATTATCAACTTTCAAATTTTGCACCTGTCAATACAGAACGAAATATTCTGTATCCTATTTTGCCATCAATACTGCTGACGTTGTCTTTGCTGTAATCAAATCAGTAAATATTTATGTTTAACATGAAGTATTACTGCTTGAGTGCAGTAATCAATGGGAAACATACATGTGTACAGACAAGTCTAGCACCACGCAGCCAATGTGTAGCCGGCCTTAAGAAGCCTGTCCTATAGCTGAACCTGTTCTTAATCTCCCTCTAGGAATGGAAGTGAAAATTATCCTCCATTGGTAAATGAAAGGCACTAAAGTATTCCCATTATTACAATTCCATTAAACCCCAACAGGGAACAGAAGACAGCAAAACATTTTGGGCTTTATTTACCAAGCTACTGGAGTAAGACCACAATCTCATTTACTGAATATTCTTTCTTTGTTTATCTACTATTTATATAATCCTCAGGCAACAGCAAACCAAATATCTGAACATGTACAAGTTTACTTTCACTTTAGGTAGTTGGTTTGTGGTAATGTAAAGCGGCTATAATCTATATTTTCATAGTAATGAAGCATGAAATGTGTGGCATGAAAGGTGTCACTAGTAGTGACAAACCCACAGCATATTATCACCCCTGGTTTCAGCACACACAACAACACTGTATGCTACCTGCCAAGCAACAAATTGCAAGTTAACAACCAACAAGTGAACTGAGTGGAGCATTTAGCTGCTAAAGAAACATATATTTCCCATTTAGGAGTTGGTGGAAACCTAACAAGGTCAACAAGAGATTCAATATTTGACATTCATTCATTAGGTGGCCAGAAACCCATAGGGTTAATCAGCCCGTGTTGGTAAAGACTTAGATCGATAGATAGATTGATAGATAGATGGACTTAATTAATCCCAAATTGGGAAATTACTCTGTTTCAAGCAGCAAGTTACAAGGACATACATACAGTGGTGCTCATAAGTTTATGAACCCATGCTAAAGTTGACTAAAAACGGGAATAAAAAAATCATCTTTTGGAAATTGATCTTAACGCCTTAATTAAAAATAATTAGGAAAAATCCAACATTTTAAGGACACCAATTTTCTTTGTGAATGAATAATGTATCGTAAATAAATACAAGTTCTTCCTTAAAATACAGGGGGCATAAGTATACACACCCTTATGTTAAATTCCCATAAAGGTAGGCCAGTTTTTATTTTTAAAGGCCAGTTATTTCATGGATCCAGGATACTATGCATCCTGATAAAGTTCCCTTGGCCTTTGGAATTAAAATAGCTCCACATCATAACATACCCTTCAACATACCTAGAGACTGGCATGGGGTACTTTCCATAAAATCATTTCTCAATGCAATTTTAAGGAAGAACTAGTACTACTTTTACTACTACTTTAAGTAAAAGAAGATAATTGAAGTCTGTAGGGATGAGTAACTCATCTGGGTACTATACAGAGAGACAGGATCAAACATCTTCACAGTGTGATTAAACTGAATCACTTCAAACAGTGCTTCGTACTCTGATTGTAATTCCTCAAATATGACATATAACTAAAATAACAGTCAAGGAAAGTCCACTTCTTCAGCTCTTCAGTCAATGTAAGAAAACAAGAGCCTGTATAACACTGATTCTGGATGATGGGGAAATAATTGGACAGTTAAATACTCAAAGGGGGTTATTCCATCAAGCAAACACTCCATCAACTTAAAGTAACAAAGTGGCTGCCAGGTGACACAAAATAAGTGACACATAAGCACTTTTATATGTACTTATACAGTAATTAAAGCATGAGTCAGTTGAGCAGGATAAACTTGACTACACAGTCTCTAAGAGCATAATGCTTCTGAGTACTGTATGTGAACACACTGTGACAGCATGTATTTTTTTCTCGAGTATCTGTTTGTTTTTGTGGGACAATTAATAAAAAAATGCAATGTTTTGCCAACACCTTTCTGACAGCAGCAAGTTGGTAAAAGTGTGAGAATTACTGTCAGCAAATCACAACAGAGTCTGAATTTGTTGGCTTCCTCGGGAGCATGCAGACATGCGAGACAGTCAAGATATTCAAAAGGCAGAGACAGAGGAGGAGAGATTTTAGATGTGACAGAAGTTTAATACAGCGCATGCTTAGCAAAGTCCTGACATCGACACTTCTGCCGAACTGAACTTACAATTGGCTATGCCCGCATGAAACCAGCCTGAGTTTATTTGTATTAAACGAGGTGTGCTGCCGCTTAACTTACTGATTATCTTTAACGCCTGAGTAAGCTGTATGGCTGCCCACCGCAGGCCTAAACATTTTCCAAGCACCTCCGGGGCTTTCTTTGAATTTCAGATGGCTGACAGTGAAATTGAACTGTTTGAAACATAAACAGGATTAGATGATTTTTATTCTTCAAAAAGAAAGCAGCGATAACCCCCTGTCCATTCTCCTCTGCTGGTTCGGCAACGATAAAGTGTGATTGATATCAACCGTCGGATAATTTAATAACGTTACCTCGCTGCTATGACATGGTTCATGGGGATTGTGCAGTTCACGTCTTGCAACATTGATAAGAAGTAGAAAGAAATGGTAGACTACAAATCTTAAGATACATTTTTTCTGTTTTAATTCATTGTAGCCTGTATGCATAGTATAATAGCTTGATAAGCTATAATTCATAATAAGATTTTTAATATTCTTATTTTCTGTTTATATCAGGTTAATTTGAGTGTTGATATACTGTAGACAAGGTGTTTTTCCCAAAGATACAGTAATTACCAAAATGAGTTCTATGGGCTTAAGGTACAAGGTCAGAAATGAAGGGCGCACCAATTGCCACAACACTTAAGGTGATCCAAAATGGTGGTAAGACTTTATAATAGGCTTCTGTAGGCTCACAAAGGCTTACCTAATACATATCTACGGTGGCCCTGAGAGGCCACAGCACGCAACAATAAGACAACACATGCAAATAAACCACAGCACACAACAATAAGACAACACATGCAAATAAACCACAGCACGCAACAATAAGACAACACATGCAAATAGCCCACACCACAACTGAAGTGTTTCCAGGGGTCACTTTTAAGTGATGCACACGTGCCTCAACCATTGGCGTTTCCAGTACATAGACAGACCAACAACAGGACAATTTTAACAATTTTCGCCATTTTATTCATCACTAAATTCACTTCTGAGTACGTTTTAGGCGAGAAATGAACTCTTTAGATTTTGAATACAGGCATTCTTGTGAAAATCGTTGCCGAATTGACAATTTGCTTCAAAGTTTTCAGAATTGAGTAGCTCCATAAAGTGACACGACAGCCAGCTAGCGCCTGCCGGGGCCGCTAGCTCGTCGTACAGACAGTCATGCTCAGAGACCCCACTGTAAGCTGGAGGTCTCTCAGACCGCTCTGGTAAATAAGAGGCTTTTATTTTGCCGTTGACGGTTTGTTTGTTTAAATATCACAACACATGTCCATCATAAGATTAACGGGAACCTGTGGTTAGCTGCATTTTCGGAGTTAAACTCCACAAGCGCTTGCATGCTTAACACCCTTGCTGGCTGGCCGTCTCACTAACACACACAACAACACACACACACACAGGCGCCGATACATAATAATACAATACTGAGCACCCTACGTGTGCCAGACTGCCAGTAGGCTACATTCATTTCAACTTAAACACTGCAGTTGGTGCTAAGTGGAGCGTCTGTCATAGTGTGATTGGTTATGTCGGTGGCATTGATTTTTAATTTCCCATGAAGCTGATCGCGGTTACGTGTCAGTTCAACTTTTCATCTCCAATTCTATCTGTATTTGTGAGAAGTGGCGCTGTCCTGAGTTGAAACCTACTTTACGGCTTTATTATCGAGATAAGCCGCTATCCATTTCCTAACATTCTGAAATGCAAACAATTTTTGACAACTTTTTTTTTTAAAAGGGCGTGCACCCGTGAGCACCCACAGGGGAAAACATAAATCGGCGCCTATGCACACACACACACACACACACACACACACACACACACACACACACACACACACACACACACACACACACACACACACACGGCCACAGCACAGCAGGCAGAGGTGGGGGGGAGAGAGATACCCATTTCTCATCGGGAGACTTGTTTAAATTATTTGGTATTTAGTTCATACTTTTTTTGGTGTGTTTGTTTTCTGATTTATTAGAAGTTGAGTTTCAGTCTGTATGATAAATGAACAGTTGTACATAAAGTGGTAACATGCTATGGCATGTTATTTAGACTAAAGGGGAGACACCAACCTTTTTAATTTGAATTGCTAATTTCCATCTGTTGCAGATCCCTGGGCATATACAGTGCACTACAATAATATAGAAATGATAATTCCACATAACACTAATAGGGACGCCTAGGACATGCCACTGCATAGGCCTACTTCTTTTTATAATTGAAACTGATTTAAACTAATACACTCGGGATAGTCGGGATCGCGTCACACTCTTTTGAATAAGTTAGCGGTGTTTGAGCTAAACCATAAACAATACAATACAAGTCACTTTATGGAGCTAATCAATTCCAAAAACTTTGAAGCAAATTGTCAATTCAGCAACGATTTTCGCAAGACTGCCTACATTTGAAATCTAAAGAGTTAATTTCTCGCCTAAAACGTACTCAGAAGTGAATTTAGTGATGAATAAAATGGTGAAAATTTTAAAATTGTCCTGTTGTTGGTCTGTCTATGTACTGGAAACGCCAATGGTTGAGGCACGTGTGCATCACTTAAAAGTGTCCCCTGGAAACACTTCTGTTGTGCTGTGGGCTATTTGCATGTGTTGTCTTATTGTTGTGTGCTGTGGTTTATTTGCATGTGTTGTCTTATTGTTGCATGCTGTGGCCTCTAAGGGCCACCGTACATATCTAATGTATCTCACTCATAGTGATTTAATGAATTGCTTAAAGGAGGATGTATTATGAATTCATGTTGCTCACAACTAACAAATGTTAGTCAGTGACTAGTTAAAGCTATATTGCGTAGCTTCTGTTGCCCCCATGAGGAATTCTAAGTAATGACAACAACACTGTCCACATGACGCAAGCCTTCGATGATTGCAATAATGTTTTTTTGGATCTCACTTTTACTTGTTTTTGAAGTTTTAAAGTCTTTTTTTTTTTTCTTCCAATCATAGTAAGCATAAGCAGAGACTGGAAAAAACAGTACCTCGCTTCACATACAGGTGAGTTGCAGAGCGAGTATGTTGCGTTAGCTTCGCCTACCCTCTCTGGTGGAAAACGTGCCACTAACTGTGCACCGCTTGTGATATTTCCCGGGAAAGTCCCCACAGACACCCAGTTTGTAATACTGCCAATGCAAGGGCTTTCATCAGTGGGCCAGAGGCTCAATCACCATTGTGTTACATTATTCGGCAATAGATAATGACTTAACAGACATTTATTTAAATTAAAATCTTCTAGATTTTTACTTTAACTCACGGTTACTTTATGCCTTTAATTTGTATGCCTTCAAATTAACTGGAATTGAGTTAGTACCTATTCTCATAGATATACTGTAGATATGAAGCTGTTTCTATGAAACTGGAGTCAGATGTAAACATTTACATGTTTCTGTATGATAGTCTTTGTTTATGTCACAAGCAAGGAGGTGTGAAAACTGTGAGTTTGAAAAAAGGTATTTTATTTTTTGTTGTTAAAAGAAGTGCATATAAGAGACTAGAACTAAAAGGAAACCCCTCCAGCAGGTGATTACTGTAGAAAAAGGGCCATATCCTCCCATGAGTGATCATTATTTTATTAATTCACACATGAGATCCCCGTTTCTTACAAGGTACGTGCTTTACTTGTGTCCCCTAAAGTTAAGACATGTTGTTATACTAATGTGCAAATGACTACTTGATCTACATATATGTGCTGTTGTGCATTCAGAGAGGCTGGACCAATGGTTTGGTCTGAAATGCCTTTTTCTATGTAACTGGATTCCAGTTAATTTGGTGGCATATAAATTAATATATGAAACAATTGTGAATTCATTATTTGATGATCCATCAAGGGTTTATTAATTACATAAACTCATAATGACTTTTCTTACAGGATATAATTACATTCCCTAAATCATAAGGCATGGATGAGTTACACATTTACCCTTATTGTAGTGTTACCAGTATCTAAAATAACATTATACAATGCCAAAATACTTTCATTTATTTATATAGCACCCTTTCACTCGCAAGTAAATAGGCTAAGCAGCACCAGAAAGCTGAGCCTTTTCTTGGTTCAGTGGAGTTGAATCTCCAGCTGCGGAGATGCTTCTGTGCAAAAAAATAATGAATGCATACTTTAATAGGAGTTCAACATTTGTTCAGATGCATCATCTTTTTTTATATATCAGACTTTATTTGTCAGTGGCTAAATATTTCTGATGAGTCACTGGCGTTTCCTGGCTTTAGTCTCTGTCATCTCTTCTGCATCTGTTATCTAAACGTAAAGGTTTTATTCAGCACTCACCGAAACAAAGACTGAATACATTTGATCTCGCCTTTGTTTAAAACTGTCAAAGCTTTATCTTGTATTGAATTGTAATTTGTGTGACTGTAGCACATAGAAAAAAATCTATTATATGATACAGCATTTAGCCTAATGAGACTAACTAAATCAACGTTTTTATCCTTATGTAATATTCACTACATTACTACTACAATGCATGTAAAGAGGCTTCACACACTTTCCTGTGCTTAAATTCCACTGATCTCTCTCTCTCTCTCTCTCTCTCTCTCTCTCTCTCTCTCTCTCTCTCTCTCTCTCATGACCTCCCTTGTAGCATTTTGTGAATGCAATCTTAACTGACAAGCTCAACTGTTTTGCATGCAGGGTGGAAACATTAAAGACTGAGTTAATCCTCTCTAATTCCCGGCTGCTGTCACTCACACAGTCTGACTAAAAGCCACAAAATGTTCCTGAATCAAACAACACAGTATCACTCCTTTGATGCAGCGTGTCAATTTAAACTAAAACACAGTAATACCCCATCATTTGAAAAGGATTTCAATTGTCTCTGTGGTAATCACCTGAGAGATGAAAAGAAAAAAGACAGATGTTTAGTGTAGAGATAATGTCTGGGCCCTACTATTCCAGATTTAACCAAGGTCCAATTAGCAGTTCATTTTTTCTTTTTTTTACGGCTTTCCAACTCGTAAGACGTGCAGGTTTGCTTTCCTGCCCTTGCTGAACTCTGGATGTTGTGTGATCAAGGTGCACATTTTAAAGTTCTACTTCATTATTATGTTTCATTAATCTCATGATTAATCATTTCAAATCCAGAGCAACTTACAAATTAATTCTGCTGGCAGCGATCTGTTGCAGCTCATTAGCACATTATGTCCCATTCCTTGCCTAATAAACTAATAAACAAGAAAATAACAAGCCTGTGTGCATGTAAATACCCCAATGTGATTTTGGCAAACTGTGGAACTGTGATGGAATGAAGTATGTAGAAACTGTACATGGCATCATTTTGTACAGTATATGTGTGAAAACGCTGCCTTTCTCCCTTTTCTTTTCCTCTATCCTAAGGTGTAGAACAATAAGTAAGATAATTCTGCAGTGAATGACCTTTTTATAATATTTTGGGTGCCTATTGGTGTGGGTGCCCATAAATGTATAAATAATAATCACAGCAGTAACTGTTCTAAATGTAATGGTATTTTCAGATACAGTGTTACAGTTGCTATTTCAGCTCACCAAATAATCACCTTTGCAGTGGTAGGGTCTAATTAGGTGAGGCTGAGAGGTTAAAAGTAGGGTTGGGTACCGAGACGCAGTGCTAATACAGCACCGGTGCCTTAACATCCAGTATCTACCGGACGGAATAGCTACGCAGATTTCAGTGCCTCATTTTGATGCCACTTAAATTCCTGCGCTGCTCTCTAATGCTCTGAAACGGTTGGTTGTCAGAAAAACAATAAAAACTTCACTTTAAACTCGCTTTGCCAGCCTTGTGGTGCATTCAAAGTTATTGTAAAATACCCTTTTGGTCGTTTACCAGCAATTTACTGGTAACAAAAGTTATTGTTATAAGTTTTTGTTATTACATTTTTAATAAATCATTTAATTTTGACCATATGGCCTTAGCAATGAACAAACCGTTCTTAAATGTCGCCGACAGCTGTTTATATATATATATATATATATATAATATTATATTTTATTATATTTTAATGTTTTTAAAAGTATCGGTTCAGGCACAGTTTAAGCACCGGCACCATTTTAAAAGTATCGTTTTAGCACCGGTATCGGAAAAAAACCAAATGATCCTAGTTAAAGCTTTAGTGAGTAACTTTGTGATATTATTGAACGTCCGTTACATTCAAGCCATTGCCAAATGAGTTGCTACAAAGCTAATTAAGACTACCAGCTCCACACAACTCTCTCTGTATTTCTCAGTATGGCTATGTTCAGAAGATTGTGTCGTCCGGTGACTTTACCGCACACAAGGTTGAGTGAAGATAATTACCTCTTCTGAAGAGTCCATCATGTTTTTATAATCCTCCGTGGCAACTGCGTCGAGGAGGGGTGGGGGCGCGTGCATGATCACGGAAGGTTTGTATTATGTGGACACACCGACAGTGTTGTTGTCATTACTTAGAATTCCTCACGGGGGCGACAGAAACTACGCACTATAGCTTTAAAAGTGCCTTCAGAAGAATGAATGATAAAAGGGACTTGGTAGCTTACTGTGAGGTTGCTGTTTTAGTTGTATGTTTCTTTGCCTCAGTTTAAGTTTTTAATTTTTGTATTTCCCGGGTTTCATTATATGCCCTTTGTCTGAGTATGTTTTTTTGTCGTTTTCTTAATGAACACACCGGTTTTTGCCCTTTTTCAAGCTTCCTGTCCAGCTTCGTCAAAGCGCCCCACCACCTCATCGGCCTTGGCATGAGGCAATATATATTTAATTTCACAGTTGCAGTCAGATCTATACAATTAGGACGATTAAATGCTGTCACTAATCATAACTCGATTAAACAAATGGAGATGAGGCTGTGAGTGTAAAATATCTTTCATGGCAACAGTGTTCATTTTGTGTGGATCTGATTTACTGTGAGGAAAGATAAAGATGTTTCACGATACATGTCATGCTGAATAATGAAACAACATATGTATACTTCTGTTTGCCGTTTGTGTGCGTTTAATGTGTGCTCATGCGACTGTCCAATTCTATGCTCTTTGACTTTTCCCACACACAGTGTTAGAAACTGAACTTGGACCTGATTTATAAACACTTTTTAGCGTTTTTAACTTAATACTCTCCCTTAAAGATCAGTGAAATTTGTTCAGACTGCAAAATACCAGTTGCAGGTAAATACAAAAAATTGCACTAGATGCACTGCTGTTAGTCTTGCATTGCCAGACCTTCCTCCACAGCTCTACAAAGGAGGGTGTGGCAATCCCAGAAGTGGAACGTCATGGATATAGACTACACTACTGTAGACAACGTCTGATGTACATTGCTATTTTAGTAATATGTTTTCTCTTTGGATAAGAACTCCACCCAGTGATGTCATCATTTATGAATCTCCCCATGACCCGGCTGCTGTGTACAAATTATTCTCAAAGTCATAAATTTAATGATCTGTCAGATCAAAAGGCTAAACCCATGCAGCCTTTACTCGTTTACAAACTGTCTGTTTGTGGATGTGCAAATAAATCAAAGTGAGAGATAACATCAAACGTAGTAATGTACCCTATGTGCTACATCATATATCTTTCAAACTTGATTATTCAGCATCAGATGAGACATGGACAGGACACAGATGATCTTTTTTTCCAACCCCCCCAACTCGAATGAAGTTTTTTTTTCATTTTGGTTGGTTAGATATGACATATCTATTATATTTGTATACAACATTAATACGTTGCCATTATGAAATTATTATTGTTCCATTGAGCAAGTATGCATTATATTTGCCAAGAGTTAGATTAACTCTAGATTAGATAGAGTAGGAAGAGTGATACATGTCTGTACAGTAAATATGAATCTACAGCCAGCTGTCGGTTAGCTTAGCTTAACATAAAGGAAGGAAGGAAACAGCTACCCTGGCAGTCCAAACATAACAAAATCTGCCACACAGCATATTTTAAAGCTCACTAAATAATGTGTAACAAATGTAAAACAACACCTTTGAACAGAGCCAGGATACCTGTTTCCTGTCTTTTTGCTAAGCTGAGCTATCTGGCTATAGGTTCATATTTCCTGTATAGGCAAGTGTTTTACCTCTGTTTTGGCTTGTTAGTCATCAGAACTACTGTCATGGTCAATCACAACCACCTTGCAGGTGCTCTAGCTGGTGTAGAGTTTAGATTCTCTTTTTTTAATCATTACTTTATTATCCTAATTGGGTGGGGAGAAAGCTATGCCTCTCCAGCTTCTCCCGTAGCTCTGGGTATATGTCCTGCACTGACTTGAGTGTGAGGTAAACCGTGCTAAATCGTGTCTCCCCCATCTGTAGCCCTGTCTTCGATAATTGAGCAACCAGGCCAGATTGTTTCAGATATCTCACGATTCTTTTGCAGCAGATATGGTCTCTCCTAGATCCGGCGCATTGTCGGCCAGTGCATCGGCATGCAGACCGTGGCGAAGGACAGTATTAATTCAGTGATCGAGATAAGAAAGTCTCCTATATGGTTCCAGGGCTTTGATTATGTTGCTGCCTTGATCTGTTACCCACACTATTTGGCTGAGGGTTGAGATTTTTTTTTACATTCAATCGTTTCCATTTGCGATCCATTCCATTCTGAATAAACAAACAACGGAGTTTATGCTTCGTCCTTGTTGCAATATTCATTAAGATAATTCTAAACAGATTATTGTAGTTCAAACAGGAATTGTAGTTGAGATCATCAGTTATAACTGCCCACGTATAAAAAAATTGTTGGGTTTAAATTGGGCTCGGGCTCTTAATTACAGTTAATGTGTCAGACCGGGCTCGGACACACGTGCACAGGCTCGGGTAGGGTCAGGCTTGATTTTTTTGGGCCCAATCTAAGCTTTAAGCTGGTGTCAACGATTGGAATAAGGGTGATTGACAGTGACTTTCAAAACCAGAAGTAGTAAAGTGCAGGCTCAGTGATTACATCTGGCATTTGTTTTGTTAAGGTCAGATCTGTAATGTGATCACCTTACTTAACTGCCATACCTATTTGGTGAAAGGCCAATCTTTATTAGGGGAAATGACGTGTACAGCACTGTGGACAGGTAACAGCATGCATTATTCAGGAGATGGTCCATCTCTCCTCTCTGTGCTCTCCCTTGTGCAAGCAGTCTCAGCCCTAGTGTGTGTATCCCCATGATTCAAAGTCCCAAACAAATGTAGGCTAATCTTTTGAGTAATACCGGTATTATTTTGAAGTTATATTTAGTAACAATTATAACTGGTGTATTAACAGTTAATACATGATTTTTGTAATATAACATAGCTGTTGTTCAAAGGTGGGTGTAAAACTGTTTATGGATGTGCTCATATCGCACAAAGACATGTTACATTTGAAGGTTCATTCGTGATCGTGAAAATACTAATTAAAAAGGATTTCAGCAACACCTCATGGCCTTCATCAGCAGATGGAGTTTGTTAATGGTGAGTGAAGATGAGTGAAGTATTTATAAATAAAAAAAACACAAAATCAATAAGTAGAGGAATACTTTATATATCTTATATAATTACAACTGTGTTATATGATGTTGTCAATCACTGATTATCTGTTTATATAACCGTACGGATGCATCACAGGAGGAGTTATAAATGTTAACAGTTACATTTATAACACTAAAAATTATGATTTTCAATCTCCATACTGGCTTATAAAGTAGTTTAACATACATTTTAAATTCTTGATAAATAAAATCCTATTTGAGCAGAAACTGCATGCAACTAAAAATAGATATGCGCTTTAAATTTTTTTACACACAAAATGTAATGTATTAAAATCACACAGCTACCACACTTGTTTGTACAGTCACACTTACGCATTCATGCATGCTCATGGGGGAATCACTGGAATTGTTGGGTCCGTGTAAATTATAGTGTGGTCTAGACCTACTCTTTCTGTAAAGTGTCCTGAGGTAATTCCTGTTATGATTTGACACTTTAAATAAAATTGAATTGAATTGAACCAAACATTGTTTATATTTTAAATTTAATTTACGATCCTATTTTGTCTTTTGTATCCAATCACTAACAATGGAAAGATTCCAATTTATCAAAAATATATGAGAGTGTCTGAGCACTTGTCTGCTGGGAACATGAGGGTGAAGCAGGATGTTGCTGGAAGACAAATAACATGTGGTCGCCATTTCCATCCCGTTCCTCTCTAAGCATCTCTCCATAATGTCCTAAATCCTGCAAAGTTTGCTGCAACTCTTTTAAATGTCTAAATGTCGACACAACTAAGCATGCACCATCTTCATTGACCTTTAAAGACAAATCCTTCTGCATCTCTGATGTTTAGAAATGGTTCAATAGTCCCTTTGAGAGTGTGTCTCTTGATGGGCAAAATCAATAACCAGTTTTCACACAACATTCATCTTGGTGTTTACGTTTGCCTAATCAGCAATAGAAAAATCACTGACACTCGGTTCAACTCTCACAGGCCCCGCTCAGTAATAATGCTGTTTTCTAATGCTAATCTGCTATCTCATGTGCTCTGGCACTTTCTACCGCAGAGTGCCTGTTAATTGGCCACAGCGACCTGATGTTTGCTTATTAAAGCTATAGCTTCGGTCCACCGTCTCCTCTTAATTTCTTTAAGTCTCACAGACCCTCTAACACACTCCATAATTAGCTTACACACATGTCACAAGCATTTTAGGCTATCATCATTTCATGTTCTCTATATTTCTTTAAGGCAGAGAGTGGACACTGGAAATACCATAAATATCTTGAGAATAATTACTGGTGTCAGCTTTATCTTTGTTCACTCACTTAACCTGTTTATATATTCACACATATGCTGTTTGTGTCTTTATTTTCCTTTACGCTGTAGAGCACAAGGCATGTATTTGGTAATTACTTTGTGTATGAAAACCTAGGGTTATTAGCTGTTACATATCACATCAGACAGATGAAATTTGCATAGCACAGGAAAAATGCTCATGTTCTTAATTTTCTTCAGTGGCTTGTGTTCCATCAAAAGTGGCTACAGATTGCATTTTAATGTCAAAAGTGTCAGAGCCTCACCGGGACTTGTTGACAACAGTCAAAATTGAACAGGGATAAAAAACATGATTGGAAGCATCAATGCTGCAGAGAGAAAAACAAAAATCATCATTGACAATGATAGTGCAGAACTGTCTGTGCACCCAAGGATGGAAGACGAACATTATTTGATCCGACGGAGTTGCACTGGCACTGACATATCTGCAAATATGATTCACCTTTTTACTTGCTTCACTTGCAAAAATGTACCATCAGCATCAAGCCTTTCACATATGTCAGCACAGGGAGCCACTATATTTCAGTTTTCAATCAGCTCTCAATCATTAAAGTTAGCGGTGGACCACTGATCTGTCTCCTTGAGCATCTTGAATGGCTCCTGCAGTCACAGAGCCACACATGATCGATGCCTCCTACTCTGTTCCTGTCGCAGAGGCTGAGTAAAGGTAATAACCAGACCATGACCCTCTCAAAGATGTTTCCCTTTGTCTTGAACACCTCCTAATCCCACAAACATCCAGACCACAACACACTGACACACACACACACTCTCTGTAGGAAAGGAAATACAACACATTCACAAACATACAGTACACCCCTGTCCTCTGGTGAATCAGAGCTGTGAGTCAGCTATTGGAAATGTGGCAACTAAGGCAAGCACTTGATATGCAGGCATCTGCTTTGTGGCTTATCTCTGCTGCTCAACTGTGCAGAGCAATTGCTGCTTGGCTGGCCCCGTAAAAAGCTTTCTCTTTTCTTTTTCTCTCCTTCTGCTTCCCATCATTTCCTCTCTGCCTTCCATCTCAATTCAGTCTTCTCTGGTTGCCTATGGCTTCTCTGCTCTTAATTGCTATTTTGGAAAGACATTATTGAAATAATTTCCAATTATGTCATTTGCAATCAAATGGATGATTTAACCCTAATGTAAAAGATGGTCCACTGCCATTTCAAATTGTGTTAGTGTTGAGGCACCGCTGTTGATAGGAGAATAAGAATGGAAAGTATGTAAAGGGAGAGAAACAAAAACATCCTAATAAGATTTGAAAATAAGATCAATACTGCCAAGGTAATCAAAAACCTAAACAAAATTTTAAATAATCCTCATTTTGTGATATATGCCATAATATAAAGAAATGGGTAAATTGTCCATGTCTTTACAAATTATGTGGGGTTACAGGTCTTGATATGTTTCCTCTTAAACACATTAATGTTGTGTTTATGTTTTTTCTCAGGTAGGTTTAGGGGGCACTGTCAAGACATTTTTAAGGGCTTGGGTCACACCAAAGCAACACTTTGCACACTATTTACTTTAAAGTAGAGTGGACTTGCTTCCTTTGGTAAACACAAATCCAGTTTGTGACACTGTTTTCAGACTTGCAATAAGGGTAAACTGTATAACAATGTCTCCTTAATATAGTCGTGTTTATCTTTTGTCGGCAAGCTAGCTTCTAGTACTGTCTGACAACAGAAATATACCAACTTCTGGTTCAACCACAGGTCAGACTTTGTTTACCACAGTCACTTGAGTAAGACACTATAGTTATTTACTTTATTCTTACACAAACAAGAAATTTCATCTCAGCGTGGCATATTGCATCGCTACAAATCATACAGAATTTTGAAAAAAAATAGCGTCATGGAGCAGACACTTCTGTGTTTTAAAGAACCAGATTTTTTAGTTGAACTCACCCAGTAACACAAAACACAGCGTTTATTTGAAGAAAATAAAAGTTTACACATAACCACTGTTGAATTCATTGTTTCGCAAATCATGTATATCATCATCATGTCTAGTTTTGTAGATGCAGTAATGAACAATTGTAGTCTGTACTAGCCGGTAGCCGCGTGATAGACACACTGCGTTTCCTGTTGTTGCTCCACAATAACAGCCACCAGTGTTTTGACAGTTGAATGCTTTTTTTTCTTTCTTTGAGAATCCCTCGTGTTTAGGTAGGCAAGCTGAATCCAGTGCGGGGAATGGCGGACTATATTGTGAGATAATTACTTGATGTTAATTTATCAATGGCTATTGAAGAAAAAATGCTGACTATAAACTGTCAAAAAAAAAATCTAAAGGATTATAAATGTAATGACCTAGTTAGCAGTCTATTATTATGAAATCAAAATCAGAGGATTAAATGAAAAGTGAGTTTTGGTTTGCCACTGCACCTCATTTATAGTCAAGTTGTTCTACTCATGAGGATTTATTCAATATCATGAAACACGTACTCCACCTTTAGTCTTTTGCTGGCTTGCTGTTCTTTGATGGTATAACCATTAGAGCACCAGTACTTTCCTCCCATAGTGCATTGAGCAGATCTGAAAGTCACTGAGAGTGTAAGGCATGATCCAGCTCAGGGAGTGGCGCAAATGAGATATTAAAATATTAAAGTGAAGACAAGAAGTTGAAGGTTTCCCCTGCCTGGATGAGAAATGTTAAATGCCCAGAATCTATTGAAATCTCCACCAGTTTTGTATAATGCATTCAATCTGCTAATTATTAAACGGCCATAAGATTTTAACACGTGAGGACACTGCAGGATTTCTGTCCTGTATAGTGTTTGGTCCTAACATAGAGCAGTAGGCTTCCATCTAGCTCATCAAAAGCACTACAACTCAAAGTAATCAGGCTGCATTGAGTTAGAAATGAAGCACATCAAATCAGGATGGAACTGAGATCACTAAATAATTGTTCTGCATATTACTGCATTTGACAGAATGAAGGGAAAACCATAATGTTCATAATCACCCTTTAGCATGAGGAACTGAAGGTAATTAATGTAAGGAAACTGCAAGGACGTGATTGACATTTCTGTAATGTCATGGAAAACTCTTAGTTTCTGATTAACTTATAATGTAGCCCAAAAATATATCTCATGCAAATGTGTCTTTATTATAAATGTTTATCCATCAAGTTTCTGTGCTGTTGAATAATCTTTTGTCCAATTATCCCCTCTGAAGTGTGTCTGATTTCATTCTGAAATTTAACCGAATAATGCTGATTATCATCATTAAATAGCACTACAGATTGTTTTGTTGCCATTTTCTTAGCTTCATTTCCAACCTGCCAACGGTGTATCTTTTTCCACTAAACCTCAAAGTGGATTCATGTATTTCTGCCTGGGTATAGTTTATTGTATAACCTTTGAATACCTTTCTTTCTTTATTCCCATGCCAGTGTAACAAGGAGAAACTTGCAGACAAATGATAAGGACTATTTGTCAGTTATTCCCAGTTCCCAGCCAATCTATTCCTTTTTTTACGAGGTCGTCTGACACCTATCCTGATGCCCACATCTATCACTTAAGTTTTCTTATGCTCTCCAGCCATAATCAGGTTGCTTGCACTGCCTATATTTAGTCCATTCAATGTCGTGTAAGGACGGGAAGAGATATCTGTAGTCTAAGCATTATGTGGAAGGGGCTTTTAAAGCTAGTGTCTCTTATGTAGCTCTATAAAGACACTCAAACATGTTGTCAAAACCATTTATAGGTTCATAATATACTTCAAATTGTTTTTCTGGGGCCATCTCTCCCTATCAAATGTAATTAAAGCCCTCTCCCTTCTCTCACTCTCTCTCTCTCTCTCTCTCTCCCTCTCTTTCTGTCTCTCTTGTTTGATGTCAGTTATACTTTGAGCCATTTGCCATGCCGCCTCTGATTGCTCATTCTGGCTTCATTATGTATGTTTATTGAACAAATAGATTCACAGACACCATTAACTTCTCATACAACCCCAAACTCTTATAATTGAAATGAGGCCCAAATTACCTGTGGTTGGCAATTTACTCCAACACATTCTCCCTTGCTGCTTTTAGAGAACTATAATACAGTTATCTACTGACTGTCAGACTTAACAGTTGGTCCAGCAACTGCTAGAGAAGTGGCAATGAGTACCTCTCTGGAGTCAGATAAAGTGCCTTGAGGAGCTTTTTAAGTCTGGGTCTAGTATAGTGGCTGGCTGATAAATTGTTTGGTGAGATCTGGTTAATATTAGTGATGCTGTCATACTTAATGAATCACTGTCAATGTTTCACATGACATTTGTTTTTTATAAGAAAGAATAGTGTCTTTTAAATTCAAAGATAGCAACCACAAAGATTAACTTTTTGAAGATGAATAAGACAATACCGCTTTTACTGCCTATCAATCCACCTGCGCAACATCCATCCCGTTTGACAATGGTGGTGTGAAAAATGAGCGTGGCCCAACAGCGTGTGTGATTGATAATTGCTGTACTATGGCCGCCTGCCTGCCATCTCCACTGTGGCCTGCCAATTCATCAGGCATCAGAGGCAGATTGGGCCGAAGACTAATGTCTGTGTCTGTCTGTGACAAACCTCAGCTATACGCTTTCTGCTGCAGCCAGGCAGCACGTTACTCGCAAATCTGGCTTATTACTGAGGTGACAGTCCAACTCTTGAACTTGGCATCAAATAATAATATAACAGGGAAAGAAATAGCTTGAAACGCCACAGCCTGCCTTCTGACACTTCAAAAGTAAAAGTCACCCAGATCAGTCTTAACGTTACTCTGTGCACTATTAGCATTTTTCAGTCAAATATAGAGCAATTTAAACAAAAACAGTTCCTAAACATTGCATTTATCCATTTCCATAAACAAGCAGGTGCTGCCAGGCTCACTCTACACACACCACCCCATGTTAATGAGGCAACGATATGCTCACTCTCTCTCTTCTTTGCTGATTGACTTCCTATTTCCATACCTCATTCGCAGATAGGGTCGTTATTAAGCAAATGAGTTGCTGCTCCAATGAGCTTTACCATCAGATAGCCGTGACTGAAGGTTAATGACAGTGTTGTTGAATGGGAAATGGGGAACCTCACAAAGCATGACACCCTGCTATGTACATGTGCCCTTTGACCTGCCGTCCCCTCTGGGTCCTGACTCCCACGGGTGCACGATCTGTGAGAGCGTGCTGCACCAGATGCTCGATGTTGAAAAGAAACAACATCATTAATCAGGGCAGGTAAAGGTGTCCTTAATGTACTTTTCACGTCCACTATATACGTTGATTGTTTATTATAGTAGACAGGCTGGTTTTCATACAATAAATTAGCTAACAGTCACGGATAAGGCACCCAAAAAGCAAAAGGGGAGGGAGACTTGAATGTGCCTAAGGTTGTTTTGAACTGAACATCTTGCCAGACTGTAATTTACTATACAATCTCACACTACACAGCAGGTGAGCACATGTAAGTGTAGCACCGGTATCACACCACTAACTGCGCTACTGGACCAGTTCTAGGTTCTAAGGAGTGGGGAGCAAAATAATAATTACACCAGAGACCGTTGCTTTAAATACAAAAGGCCGGCAATTTACTTGATGTAAAAACACACATAAAATACAGTATACAAAACAAAAATACCCTGCAGGTTCTTAATATTGAATAATTGAAAATGTATTTCACTCTCTTTTTGTTCTTTAGTTCACCTAAGTTATTTTAATAAAGCTAATCTAAGTTAGACCGGTTTTTTTCCTAGGTTGCACCTATTTTAAGATTCCTATTTTACTTCCTGAGTTAACTCTTTTCCCTTTCTTTTACGGGTAAGAAAATACCATCAATTTACACAATCAAATCAAAGTGGACCACAAACATTTCAAATCACATTTAAACATATGAACTCAATATGTAAACAAAAGCATGACACCTTAAATTCAAGCTCAAGTCCAAATGCAAGTTCGATTATTCAGTTCAATGAAGAGTTTCAGTTCGATTCAGTCCAAAAATAATAATTCAATCAGTTTCCAGTTCAGTTCAAAACCAATTCCTGATACTCCTACCACTCTGGCAGCGAGTCACCACATGCAGGAGATTTCCTCACTGATGCGATGGAGAAGATGAGTTGAAGTTCTGGGTCTGACTCGCCATCTTGAATCCCGTCTGTGCATGTGCAAGCCCGCACACTGCAGACCAATCCTCGCTCCGACCGAGCTTCAAACCAAGCAAAAAACCTGACCTGTGTAACAGGTCATAAGCACAATAAATCTCTTTTAAAATCCTCGAATTGCACAAATAAATGTTTCACAGTCTGAGTTGTAACGTTACTGCTACGGTGTTTTTTCACCTCAAAAATGGCAGCGGAGCGGTCTCTTTTAACTCACGGCTCCGTCTCCCACACAACTACTGCACACATCTTTCATTTACACAGCATACATTCACTTTTATAACATTCACAGTCTTCCTAAACCCAAAATATTAACTGGTAAACCATTTATGACGAAGCATCTCCTTGTAAACCGCTACGTTTTTAGCGTTAGCTTTCCGCCAGAGAAAAAAAAGGTACAACACTGCAAAAATACAAGAAAACAACAAAACTCACCAAAACCGGTGTGGCTTAGTTCTCATAAAATCCCTGTCAGTTCCCGACCAGGTAAATTATGTTTTTCAACTACAAAATCTACTTTTTCACTCTTTTTTTTCTACTCACTAACAGACATTCGTTCTCTCCGATTTCTCCTCTGCTCTCTCAGGTCTCTGCTGCAGCGTCAGTGAGGTGCTGCGTCTAGCGCCACTAGTCCCTTAAAGGGGCAGCGACATGAATTTTCTGTCAGCATACTTTTAATCTTAAACATTAAATGATTGTTGTATTAACATTTTTAATTAACTCAGATGAATTAACTTACATTAAATGAATCACTTTCAAACTTATGCAGCTTTTAACTATTTATTCTTATTTATGTCATATTTTAAACATGGGTTACATAAGGATTGTACTATTTCCTATTATGTTAGAAGCAATAGTTTTGTGTAAAGATGCTTTGCCTCAGGCAATATGATAATCAAGTGATTGCTAAAATATGTAGTGACAGAGCACCATGACCTCAGAGCTGCAATTGAAATATCTTTAATGCAGCTCAAATTAATTGCTTTCCCTGTTTGATGTACTGTTTCTACTCTATGCAAAACTTTCCCTCTTGTACTAACGTTTTGTTTAACTGCATTACACCTGTGTTGTTGAAGCTATTTCATCTGCTCTATAATTAGGTTTTCTGGTCTTTTTTTTTGTTCTCCGTTAAAGCGAACCAAAAAGTAGCTAAGGAATTTAGCTTCTTTTTGACAAATCCAAAATCTGCACCAAAAATCTTTTTCCGTAGGTTAATTGCCACATTTGAAAAGTCAATCTCCTTTGCCGGTCTTGAATGAATCCTTTCTTTGTGTCCTGTGTGCCAAACATAAAAAGAAAAAGAAATCGCTAGAATCCTTAGGGCTGGCAGTGCCAACAGACATTGTGCTTGGCTCGGTGCCTGGGTTTCACGAGAAGATTCTTTCATTTGCAGCAGGCTTTCCTCCCCTTAACATGGGGATAGAGGTGGGTTTTCCTGTATAAACACCAGAAAATCTGAAAATCACTCTTTTAATTTTGAATCTGGGTATTTTTTTTGTCACTTTTGTCTTAAGTGAAGACATATAGCAACTATTCTCAGATGAGCAGCAGGATATACGGTATATTCAATTTGATATCTTATGCCTCATTTCTGCTGTTTTTGCAGAAATGTGGCATAAGTAATTAGTAATATATACTAGTACGAGATAGCTACTGTAGGAGATTCACGTGGCTGTTCAGGTCGCAAACAAAACTATTAAAACTATTTAATCTCAATATTTGAGGGTTATGTCACTAGATTGTAGTAAAATAAATCTTGTGTTGAATTCCGTTGTAAAAAACAACAATATAAGATAAAACAGCTTATGTTTCAATGTTGATTTCAGTGGTTGCACTCAGATAATCTCTGCAAAACACTACTTTAGGCAACATTTCTGATTTCATCAAACTACATAAGCCTTAGGTAGGCCTATGCAATAGATAATTCCAGGGGGATTCCCTCTTTCATTGATGTGTGAATATGTAGATAACATGACAATCTTTCTTATACAAATTTGGATATAGCCTACTTTGATAAACATAAAAGAGTCAGTGTTACAATATAAGCCACTATCTAAAGGACAAAAACTCTAACCATCAACTGAATGAAGCTGATGTACTGTATGTGTATTTTGTATTCTACTTTTTTACTAAAAGTCAACCTTTTTATTGTGTCCAACACTTATGGTTTATGATCAAATAAGTGAAAATCTGATGTGTTTTGTGTTTGCTTATTAGCACTAATAAGCATTAATTAAAATGTTGTGTTACCATGCTTACATGAAAAACTAAGATGATGAACCTGGTTATAGTTATACCTGCTAAACATTAGCATGTTAGCATTTTCACTGTGCGTATATTAGCATGCTGATGTTGGCATTTAGCTCAAGCACAGCCTTTCTGAGCCACTGGTGGGTCCAATAACATCAATTTTATAATGTTCACTATCTACAACAACTGCCCATGAAAACGCCGGTATGGTACACTGACCAAAAAAATGTAATGGCATTTTATTTCATTAAGCCTGCAGTACAACAGTTGCATGTGTGTGTGCATGCATGCATGCATGTGGTGTGTGTTGACTTGATAGGCTGAATGCTGTGGGAGTGACACTGTCCAGTTGCAGGTGGTGCTGCTGACACTAATGCACCAAAAGCGACTTTGATTTGTCAAAGACACATTCAGATGGTAGACGTAAAAAATAATCCTTTTTTTCATTTTGGTTGCTCTGACACTGAACTCAGCCAACAACCATCCCAGCCCTTCAAACAACGCATGTGGGTTTTGCCTCGCATTGGGAGGAGGGAGACGGGGGAGAACATCTTCTGTTGGGCATTGAAAAAATCAACTGCATTGTGTTCAGAGTATAGAGACATTGATTGCCAGTCAGAGAGGAGCCTGTCACTCAGTCCTCCTCTCCTTATCCTTGATAGTGTTTCATTTCCAGTGTATTTGGAGCTTTTGCTCA
This sequence comes from Perca fluviatilis, assembly GCF_010015445.1. NCBI lineage: Eukaryota > Metazoa > Chordata > Actinopteri > Perciformes > Percidae > Perca > Perca fluviatilis. Next base: position 14,093,402 of record NC_053133.1, on the reverse strand, counting down.
TTTCTTGCATTCAGTTATTGTTTAATAACATATGCAGATAATTGCTGCTGTGTGGCCTGCAGAGCAGAGTCTGCCAGCCACATTGTTAATTACTTGCTTAGTGGTTAATTACAACAGATTAAAATAGTATATCAAAAAACTATTTATAATGTGATTATGAGCATATTTGCATGGCACAATCAATAAAGCAGTTAATAAACAAAATTGGCAAAACATTCATTAATGAATCAGTCAGTTAATAATGCATTATTTTCTCTCTGAGCACTGAATATATTTCACAATTTATAAATGGATTTGTAAGATTGTTTTTGGAGCCTGATATTGTCTTGTATTCTAATTCAACTACACAAAACACAATTGGCAGTTTCTTGTTCAAAGTTGCCTTTATTGAACAAATTAGAAAAAGTGCTTTTTATAGCATGAGGAGTTTTACAGAAATGAAAGAAGATTAACTGGCACAATGTGTGCATTAAAAGAAGACTAATCACTTCTTCAAACACCTAAAATTACAGTAGAGTGCATGCTTCTCTTTATGTACATGCGATGGCAATATTAATAAATTTTTCATGTCTGAATAAGCACCCAAGTGACTTTTAGGCCGGACCAAGTACCACTTTTAACCCAGCAACAGTCGGAAACGAATGCTGTCGTAGTAACGTAGCCTGAAGGCTGCAGTTGACTTTGATGCCAGAGACCATGCTTTGCATCCTATCGTCTATCAACGGCAGGTTTCTATAAACCATATAGGCGGTCTTCCACTAACCTTAGTTTTTGTTGATTTAAACTTAACCATATTGGTGACGGTAAAATGGGTCTGGGTTTCTCACAGTTGTCATTTTCAAAGACACTGACAAACCTATTTTATCATTTAGATATAAGGACTCATTGCCTTATTCATGAATAATGCTGCAGAGTCAGTCTTTGTAAATCAAATAAGAGATGCCGGCAGCTGTTATAGAAATGAGTCTCAGATGCCTGGAATTGAGTGCTATGATTAAAGCTTTGCCGATTGATTCTTTCATTGCATTACTTGATTTTACTCTCCATTTTGCTTGTTTCTTACAGACTTATGACTAATAAATGATACACAAGGGATGACTGTTTCAATTCCATTCACCTTTTTCAATTAGAAATTAATTATTTAGGAAGCTACCTCAGTTAACTGCCAAACCTTGTCACTCAGACATCTTTCATTGCCTATTTGATTGGCGATCATTTGTTCATCGGTCTAATAATGTTTAATAGAGAGCGGCTGAGTCTGCGATTCAGAAGTGAGCGTTCTGTGAAAAAGTAGCCTTTCTTTCTTTCTTTCTTTCTTTCTTTCTTTCTTTCTTTCTTTTGCCCTTTTCCAGCTGAAAAGGCTTGCCAGCACAACATCCAACATCAGTGCTTTGGCCAAGAAGTTCAAACATTTCATCTCCCAATGAGGAAGAGCAGCGAGCAATTAGACCCATAAATAAGAGAGAAGCCCAAAACCAAAAGAGAGCTAGGCAGCCTGTTTTGTCATTGCACTGGGTTCACATCAAGGTTGAGTGTTAAATACGGTCCTTCAAGCTAAAATACCAGAATTGTGGTTGGAAAAAATCAAAGCAAATCGTCAGGACACACATGCCACAGCCCGCAAATATCATCTTCAATGATTATGTATAAGTTCACATGGCAACATGTTTTTGTTTTTTTTATTCCACAAAAAGGTCATACATTCCACAAAACACAAATACAAACAACAAAACAAATACATGACAGACACAAAATCAAGTTTAACCATCAATTACCCACCAAAAATCAAAAGATAAAACAAAAAATTGGAAAAATGGTAATAAATTATTGGAGTTGACCTATATTACACCTACTGTGGGCGATAATTGATATCTTGTATTATTTATGCTTTAATTGTTTAGATCAGGCCAGCTGACAGTCTTGCCTGGGCCCGGGACGAGATCTTAGATGCCCCCCCCCCCCCCTCGCGGCCAGATCTCTCCTTTTCCCTTGCTCGTCCTCTCCTCACATCTCTCACTGAAATTAAGTGTGTAATCAGTCTCTGATCCATCCTGCTCAGACTCTCCGACAGGGCAGCGAGCCCCTCCCGCATCACTCTCTCTCTATCTCTCTCTCTCTTCTCTCTCACGGGTAGCCTGACTCTGTCCCTCCGTTGCGGGGCAGCGGGCCCCTCCCGCATCACTCTCTCTGTCACCTGACTGCATCTGGATCTCTCTCTGTCTCATCCTTACTGACGTAGCTACCAAACTCAACTGTTTCTGTCAAAGTTAACCTGTTGTGTCAGGCTTTTATACAAGCTAATGGACGTTAACATTAGAGCTGGCCTGTTAAGTTACGTTACAAGGCTCGTAAACGTTGGCTGCGCTGGTTCTTACCTTGCTCTACGTTGACAGTTCCAGCTTCACCGTCACCACCTTTTTTTAAATATTTGTTTAGAAAATCTCTAAGGCCTCTATTTTCTTCTTCTCTTTTCTTTCCTTTTCCGAGCTCCGGACTTGTGCTGACCGAACATTTTGAGCGTACTGAACTTCAAATCAAGTGACAACATCAAATTTTGATCAGTGGCCAAACCATTTTAATGTTGGGGGTGGGGGTGGGGTTCTTGACCACCATTTCCAGGACAATTAGGAAGAAAACAAATAAAAAGCTTTTATGTAATTCAAATATTATGCTACATATTTTTTTCCACAAATAGGCCTATTTAAAAAAAGATTTTTAATTATTCCATAATTTAATGAGGGCCCAGTTCCCCTTACTGTGGGCCCGGGACAACAGACCCGTTTGTCCCCCCCTATCGGCGGGCGTGGTTTAGATAGTTTATGATAATTGTCAGCCGTTGTAACCCACCATGGAGTGTTGTTCCCAATGCATAATTTATGCTGTGCAATTACATGGGATCAAGCAAACTAGCTTGGCTTCTCTTAAATGTCTGTAATATTTGAGTTTGCATCCTCTCTAGAGACTATATATAAGCATCATAATGATACTCCGGGATAAGACCTTACATAAAAAAGTCCCATTTCATCCCTAACAAATGTCCGGTTTGAAAATGAAAATTTTTCTGTATCTAATTTGAATTTCTATAGCTGGATTTCTTATATCAAAACCAATTTATTTTACAACTTGCAAGACTAATCAATTGAACCTCTCTTTTGTGATTCTTTTCCAGGTATTCTGAACCAAACCAGTTTCAGCATTAACAACCCCCATCACATCACCTGCATGGACATAGACCAGTGTAAAATGGGATTTAATAAAGACTTAAAGGTGCAATATGTAATATTGTGTGTAATACTGGCAGCTAGCGGTTAAAATAGTTACTGCACTACCAATTCAAAATACTGGAGAGTCGTTTCCCCCGCCCCCTCCTGCCCAGACTCGAAGTTCACGGGGGTTGCCAGGCTGAGACCGCAGCATTCACAACAACGTTGCTAGACACTTTTCTCACATAGCCAGACATTACTCCACAGCACGCAGCGTAGCTAACGGTAGATGCTGGCTATATTGACAGTCATAAAGCCCGTGCTCACGCGCGGAGCTCTGTAACCAACGCAGACACACTTTTTTGGCTTAAAATTACAGTATGAACCGCTAAAAACACAACAACCTCACTGTCCTCTCCACACGCCAGTCAGGCACACTTCCTCGGCTTAGAAGTACAACATACCGCCGAAAAATACCACTACCTTACCGGCGGGACACACTTCATTGGCTTAGAATTATGGCAAAAATCGCTAAACACACTGCAAACTCACAGTCCTCTCTTTCCGATTTACAGCCCCCTCTCGTGGCTTAAAATAACTCACCGTTGTCGGCTCCAGCTGCTGACGAGGCTACCGCTGTAAACAGCCGTGGCCTGCGGTCTCCGTATTGCGTACGTTAACAGGTAGCAGGGTTAGCATGGCGGCGTTAGCCAGGACCAGTCGGGATCACTTTACTGGCTGTGTCTCAATTGTTTTTGCGAGTAACCAACTCGGGTACTCTAGCTATATAATTCAATGTGAGAACACAAATGTTATCCGGTAATGTCTACCGGTTCAGGAGAAAATAAGCCAACTCTGCGTCCTTTTGGGCTCTAAGCTGTCTCCATCTTTCAAATACATCTCCAATATTTACCAGGGGGTTGTTATGTCTCTGGTCACGCAACTGTTAGAAACATGCTGTTTTCTTTTTTTTAGGTTGGGTAGAATCTATCTCCATTGATCCTGTTTGTTTGTTTGCTGCTTTCATGGCTGTACTAACGTTACAGCTGTAGCGCGCTTGGTTTACGTTTTTACAGGTATATCTGGCAACCCGGCCTGGCTGTCAAACTGGGCCGTTGATAACAACACACAGATCAAAACATAAACATAAATTCCGTCACGGAATGTAAATTTCAAAAAGAAAAAATACTGAAATTAGCATTGTTGTCAGAAAAGATAGTATTTCAGTTTAACATGTTTCCTTAATATCTGATGAGGCATTGGTGTCATTTTTGGATTTATTACAGTACAAATATTACATATTGGACCTTTAAGAATAAATGGTGAATTAAAGAAGAAAGTTGGGGTCAATGGTATAGGTATAGCAGGTATAGCTTTAATTTGACCTACTTCTGCCTGATCTTTGTTGTATGTGTCTGTTGCAGCTCATGCTTGACGGCGAGCTGCAACAAAGCAAAGACAGAGGCCCTTGGGACACAGATACAGGATCATGAGAGTCACAGCAGACTGAGAGGAATTCAGCAACTCTTTAAAACTGGGATGGGGAAGATGGACTGGCAGGTGACTTTCATCACTCCCTCTATCACTCTCTCTTTCACTCTATCTATTTCTTGTGGCAGTGAGGCTGCAGGTGAGTGTTCATATCTCCAAAGATTGTTGGATTTGCATGGGACAGAGGCAGTGGAAACAAATTAATGCAACATTGACATATCATATCACCTTATAAGTGAATGTAAGTGAAATCGTCATTCTCCTTTTAGCTCTGTTTTGGTCTCCACCAACTCCTCAATAAAATATCTGTCTCTTTAGCTGCTAAATGCTCCACTACGTTCACCAGCTAGTCGCTAGCATTGCCTGTCCGTCGTTTGTTGCTCGGCAGGTAGTGTACAGTTGGTTTTTAAGAGCATTTTTGCTAAAAACATCTGCATGCTGTGGCTGAAAACAATGAGATAAAGAGAGTTAACAAAAACAGTGTTGAGGGCCTGGAAAACCCAAACAATGAGCTAAAAGATGAAAGATTGCTTTTCTGTTCATTCTTTTCATGTTTCTATGTGTGCATCTGTGAGCACTGTACTGACCAACAATACATACAGTCCTGCACATCATAATATTAGCATTTTACCATCTTTTGCACATCATCAAAAAATATAATTATAATTAGAATATATAATATATAATTAATTGCAGACATATTCCCTTTACTTTCACACTAAGTCTAACCCAATAAACTCAGGAGACATTTTCAGGACATTTTTAGCAAAAACATGTATGGCAATTTCATGGCTGTTGTATTTTCGGTGAAGCAACATTTAATTAGAAATCGTTTGAGTGTGAACGATATCAACAACAAGCTCATTACAGGCTTACAAATTGCATTTACAGTTGACAGTTCATTTCACAAAAAAAATACTTATTTGCTCCTTGATTAAAGTTTTTTTTTTTTATGGTGCAATATTAGTAAACAATCATTATTATTTTTACGCTTACATTATTTTTTAGCAACCCCAAAGCAACACATGTGCCTTGGGACACAGGATTAGTGGGAAAGTAAGAGGGGATTGTAAAGTTTAAAGTGTGGTAGAGAGAGCATAGCTATGCTGTTAGTGTGTTGAGTGATGAGTTGTATTAGTTTGCCAATTACAGGAACATCTGAATGAACAGCATAAATATATGGAAAACTATTCATCATTTAGAATTACAACAACTCTGTAGGTAATAATGGAAATACTCATTCATCTTCAAAAGTCACTGAGAAATGATAATGTGTGTTCAACCCATTACAGCCTCTAATTTAATAATGGTTTCAAAAAGGGTGGTGGTTACACTACATGATTGATTGAGTTGGTTAATATTATTATTTTAATGTGATGCACATTAAAATAATATACAATTATTGGATTGTGGATTGGGATTCTTTATTAATTATCAACATAGTCCATCCCTTGAATTTCTGTGAAACCTATTTATCCTATTGATTTCCCATTAGACATAAAATTTTAGCACTTGCACAAAGTTTTTTTTCTTCTTTGTTTACTGTTTGGTTTGTAATGAGTTCTTTCTTCAAGGGAAAATGTTGACTCACCGAGAAAAGCTTTACATCTACACTCGGACTCAGTTTTACTGCTGACCCTTTTTGTTTTTGAGTTTGTGTGATTGGAGAAGAAAGTAGCTGAAAGAGAGATGACAGGAAGAAGATGAAGAGCTAACCTCAAATACATACTTTTAGCCACAGAGACATTTAATGTCTTGTGTTTAGCAGGCAGCTTCAGCATCGGCTATGAGTCAGACATTATAATGACTTCAGACCTTCAAACCTCCACGGCACAGAGGTGTTTCTGTTTGTAACCTAGTTACTAATGGGTCCGCACTGTGTGTGTCATTTGTCCAAGGGTGCCAGTCCAAATGACTTAATACAAAAAACCAACCTAAGCTAACTTTACATTTTCTATTTGTAATTTGTTCCATTTGAAATTCCTCAGTTTGTAAGTGCAACAGGATGTGCCTTTTTAATCTGCTGTCTTCCTAAAAAAGCAGTCTGACACACTGCCTGCCCTGTTAGCATATCAGTAAATCAGACTATTGTAAATGTCTTTGCAAATGCAAAATGTAGAAAACTAGCTGTCAGATAATCATGAGACCAAACCAAAGTAATGTGAGGAGGCATTTTTGATTTACATGAAAAAAGCATTGATTAAGGTAAGGCTATGAGGCCTGTAAGGCTGACTTCATAAAATGCAGCTGCCTTACATTAACATTAGCTTGTCACTCAATGAGTCAGTGGAGGCACAGCAAATGAACAGAATCACGTCAATTTGACGAAGTAGTTCCACCTTAGGCTAAGTGGGTTGCGTTTGAATTAGTTTAAACAAATTACATGTTAGATCAAATGTGTACAAACTTGTGACAGCCCTATAAATCATATTTGAAATAAATTGAATCTAAACACTACCTTACTGTAGTTCACCCATTAACTTAACGCAATTAAGTACTGCAGCAATAATCAATACAGTGCCTTTTATTGGCTGGTTATACAAAACCCAAAGCAGCTTATTCAGCACATACATAATGTCCTTTATGCAGATTTTTATGGTGCAAATTTGCTCCTTATAATCGTAGTCTGAAGGAGGCATTGTTCTTTCCAAATGATACTAGTTTTGTCAGCATAACCAGTTTATGTTTTACCCTGCAAATCACACATTTTTTAATTGCCAAAACACTTGTTGGATGTGTATTTCCTGCTCCAGACAGACGCGTTTCCATTCATTTTAGTCCAATTTGAATAATGAACTCACTGACTCTTGAAACTTAGCTAAGCCGCAGTACCACAATACAGTATGTACAGAACAATAATTATTTTATCTTAGTCAATGTTATCTCATAATTTTGTGGTAATACTGTTGAAAGTATGGACTGATTTGCAAAGTCTGCTGATAATTGCTGGTGCCATGCAATAAGCAAACATGGGCATGGTGGAGAGGATTATGTGTATTTAATCTCTCTTTAAATTGAGCTGTTTATTAGCTGTCATTTAGATGGCATTAATTGATACCTTATTATTGTACTATGTGCTTGTATGATGGCTTAACTACATCAGCATCACAATAATAAGAGTCAATGACAACCACATAATATCTCAACAGTTATAATTGCAAATGTGACATCTGTTAAAACCCTTAATATAGTTCTATCTATTATTATAATCATCAATTATGCAGTACATTACACACGCTGAAGGGACCATAAAGCAAAACTGTAGTGGAAATAGTAAGACCTTGCACACAAAGAAACACAAGAAATGAAGGCTGTGAAGTCCTAAATAACCATATAGTGGCTGTACTGATTGCCACTACTTGGTGGTGTGTACTGTATGTGTCAGTGTATGTGTGGAAGAAGTGGCTAATATGTGTGTGCATTCACGTGCTATATGTACCAATGTGCTTGTTAATTACAAGTTGTCCCAACTCCAGATCCTTTGGCCCTAAATAATTTGAGTTTGATTGTGTGGCTGTTACAATCAACACAAAAGTCTGCGAAGGTAGTAAATATGTAGAGGAAATGTGGATAGGGACACTCAAACATGTATGTCTGAGGAGCAAGCACTCAACAGCTGAATTTCAGATTGAATTGGTCTCCCACATGGCCATCACTATAGTACACAAGCTTTTTCTAAATCCATTGTCTCCTATAGACAAGCATCTTTTAAATTGACGCTGTAGTGGGTCACCTCAAAAGTGGAGCCTCTTCATTTCCTCTCTATTGTGTTGAGTGCAGCCCACACAACACAGATGGATGCACCTCTGTCATAACTTGACACACTGACGGCACCTTCTGATTGCTGTTTCATTTGTCATCTCTGCTTTCTTGTACACAGTCCTCTATGTTGCCTTTACTATCAGCTATCAGAGGACTTTCTTTCCCTTTGTTTTTCTTTTTTCTTTTAATCTTACTACAGTATAACCAATATAACGATAAAAGGTTAGCGGCTAAAGAAGGAATCTCTGAATACTGATTTTAGTTTGCTAATCACCACCAGTGCTCTGTGGGTAATATGTGCAACCTTCTGGACATTAGCAGTGGCTTTTTGACTGCAAGTGACAGCAGAGTGCTGTTTTTCAAGGCTGCCGGGTCTGGAGATGTGGGGTGCTGTTTAATATGCATGGACTCACTAATTACAGCCCTCTTACTCTAATGATGTGGCCTTGAGACCGGCATGCAGAGGAATGGGCTCAAATAACGACACACGCACGCACACACACACACACACACACACACACACACACACACACACACACACACACACACACACACAAATTCTGTTTCTTTCACACACGCACAAATCACTAAATCATTTAAATCATTGTGAGGAACCGGTAATGCTATCAGTCTAGGTCTTTCAGGAAGTTATGTGGTTAGTTTTGTTAAGGGTCAGAAATGATATGACTTATGACACATTAGGGGGCGTGTATGTGTGAAGCTGATTTAACCCAGCCGGCAGGTGTGTGGGAGAGATTGAGATTGATTCTGGAAGGAGGAAGACGGAAGTGGGCACGCTGCAGGCTGATGCTGAAAAGACACGCTACCACATGGTAAGACTATTGAAGACAAAGACTCTGAAAGCATATTCTTGTTTTCCACCAACACAACTTTTGTAAATACATATTTTAAAACCTGAACTACACACCAAGGAACGGGCTGGCGAAGAAGTCAACACAAGACGCTAGAGCTGCTCGGAACACACAAGCCGGCTGTCACTCCTGATGACCAACTCTAGCAGGCCAGAAACGTGAAACGACACGACGGCTGGGTGAGTCAGTTTAACATAGCACAAGCCCTCTTAGGTAGGAAAGTATACACTCATCCAGGCCAGCGAAGTCTTATTCTCACGTTAAACGCAACACGCAAGGAGAGGAGACAATATAATTAATGTTACAAGCTTCGATAGCCTTTAGTAGCTGTGTTTTGTTGTTCTACAAGCCCAGGTTAGTTTAGCATTGTAATAAACCCGTCAAGCAAATCTGCTTGTTGGTAGACATTTCAGATGGTGGTGCGCACAGCACATACTGTATACCATAACAGATCACATAGAACAGCAGCCCATTTCAGCATAACACAAGAGATATCCATACAGATAAGGCAGATTTAAGGCTCAATGAGCTAAAATTACTGAAATGCACAAGAGATGCACATGCCCAGAGAAAATTGTCATGTCAACTGGCAGATCAAATGGGTAATTTAGATTTTCGGTACATAAGGTTCTCATTCTGTTACTCCACCAAAACTGTGAGTAATCTGAAATCTCCCCTACTGCCACCCTAATTAACTATCTATTACACATCTGTCTGCAGCTCTCCAGCAAAACACTGCCACATGTGCATCACAAACTTTCTGCACACATACAAATATTTGTCTGCCCCTGTCCTTCTCTCCGACATATTTTCACACACAAGCCCGAGCAAGAAAGCTACACATCCCCTCGGTACTTTTGTTTCTATAGCTGTCTCTCACCAGTGCACACACACACAGAAATAAACACACACTGCCTAGGTCTAGCACTTTCCAAAGGCATTGTGGGAGTTTGCTGTGGCGGAGACATTAAACACATGGAAGCAAAATATCCTGTTTGAGCCAAGGTACACTAACACAACACTGCAGCTACACTTTGATAAACGGCCAGCTGAAATTTAGAAAATACATTTCAGCAAAAAAAATATACTACACATTCAGAGGCTACCCCATGTCACAGGAGGTGATTGCATTGTGTTTGTGAAATACAAAGCAAATTAATAATTCACACAAGGCAGAAACATATTCCACAATTTATACGCTGTGTTTGCATTGCCATGCATTGTGCTGGATTACTTAACGACGGATAAAGCTTTTTTTGTTTATTTTTTTGAAGGGGTCTTGTACCTAGATGCACTGGCAATTCCCTTGAGAGAGTTCAGACTAAAAATGAAAGCAAAGCATCCAAATTGTTCCTCAGCCCTCAGCAGGGCTTCTGCTGCTACATGGCAAAAATTCCACAGCTCTATGCCGCACCGTGGTGAGCGGAGAGGGAGATTACAGCATTGTGTATGCTTTCTGAAGCTTTATCTTCGCCCCTGCTCAGCGGGTGGTTTTCACACCCACAAAATGGATCAATTATCCAGTCACAGACACCCATCCACACCACTCTCACACAATTAACTCGGCCTGACACATGATAAGAGGGGACTGGATGATTTGGGAACAGCTTCCTCAGTTGTAAAATCAATCTAAATGCATACCCTCGCAACCTTCTCCAAAAATAACAAATCTCTTTATTTTCTGTTTTACTCCAGCTCTCTTGTAATCACAACAGAGTCCATCTGTGGTTGCCTGCCTCATGTTGTATCAGTAGAAGTAATGCTTCCTTAATTCTGGCATATGTAGGAATGTGACTACCAAACTGTTTGGATTTAATTAGACAAGAGTAAAGCTCTAAGACTGAGATGCACAGTTGTTTGCATCTCAGTTGTCACTGACGGCTGTCTCCAGCATTGACCGAACTGGCAAAGTCATATTCGTAACAAAGCAATATGCTTTGAATGTGAACGCCCCCTGTGGTTCTTTTCCTGAGGTTGAGCAAGAACACAATGTTGCTTTAATTGCTGTTTTATAACGGACACACTGAGGCAAGCGGGCAGACATTTCATAGACCCTTAGCTTAGATAGTCTAATAATGTTTGACTTAACATGTCCTAGTTGGCCTAAATTAAACTTTAATCACATGAGCAGACAGAAATGCAAGGAAATGCCTTTTTCTTATAGTAGGTTTCAGACTAACAAGCAGTGGTCTTCAGTGTAGGTCCAATCTTGTAAAATGCAAGCACAAACCCACAAAGTGATAAAAGCATCAGTGTAATACTTAATAATGCATTGCAGAAATGAGTACTGTTAGAGTCAGCTTACACCAAAAAATGACATTGTTGGCATTGTTCCAGGCTCAAGCTTTTAACTTTACCTAAAAACCATCACCTGTCTGGCCAATAACTTTACTGTTTTGGTTCACTCTTGCGGCTCTCATAGCATTGTTCTCAGCAAAAAAGCTATAAAAACCCACTGTACACTACCTGCTCAGCACTAAACTGCAGTCAGACACAGTTAGTGTCTAGCTGGTGGACGTAGTGGAGCATATAGCAGCTAAAGAGACAGATATTTACCTCAGGAGTTGGTAGAGACCAAAATGGAGCTGAAAAAGAGTGAATAACAGACCTACATTGGCCAGGTGGCCAGCAACCACGACTCCAAATAAATCATAATGTTGCTCCGGGTGTGTAAACAAGCATCTGTCCACCACATCAACTTAAAAATTAGTCTCGCATTGCCAGACGCTCCTCTACAGCGCTGCAGAGGAGGGTCTGGCTAGTCCACACAGCATCTGGGAGAAAAGCGTGCTTTGGTTTATTGGCATTTCTTTAAATCAATCCCAATCGTCCTGGGCGGTGCTGTAGCTGGATGGAACTATGTTGCCGTTGCAACATAGTACATTCAAAAGTTGTTTTAGTCGTGCTCAGATTGGACAAAGAGTCTAGCTAGCTGTCTGGATTTACCCTGCAGAGATCTGAGGAGCAGTTAACCATAGTCCTCATAAATCGACCAGAGTTTAAAATTACAACATAAAGAAAAGGTGATATGTCAGTGCTTCCCCCAAGTGACCGAAAAAATCAGCTATTGCATGTTTAAAGCTTTAGTATGTAACTTTTTGATATTAATGAATGTCCATTACATTCAAACCATTGACAAATGAGTTGAAACAAATATAATTAATATAATTAAGACTATCAGCTCCACACAACTCTCTCTGTATTTTTCAGTATGACTATGTTCAGAAGATTGTATTATTCGGCGACTTTCATGTGCAGAAACTCAAGTGAAGATAATTACCTCTTCTGAAGAGTCCATCATGTTTTTTAATCCTCCGTGTCCTCCTTGGCTACTAGCAATTGCATGGAAGAGGGGTGGGGACGCTTGCGTGATCACGGAAGGCTTGTATCATGTGGACACACCGATAGTTTTGTTGTCATTACTTAGAATTCCTCATGGGGGCGACAGAAACTACGCACTATAGCTTTAATATTAAAGCCAAGCCTGGAATAATGGTTACAATTTCTAATTCATCAGCTGATCTCAGTAATGCTTACTTGACAATTTGCTCCATTTGTACATGCAAATATGTGACACCTTTGATGGAGCTGGGTTCAGTAAGTAAGAAAAGTAAGGTAATATGACTAATTACTTTTTCTGTTGAGTAAAATGTGATAAATAGTTGATTATATCTTTCAAGTAACTTCCCCAACACTAATACAGATACACACAAACTAATCCACACAGATGCACACCTCTGATGAATCGTTGTACCTTTCAACCCTGATTTTTCCAGGTAAAGCGCGTGCAGTCATCCATCGTGCTGCACACTCTGAACTTGTGTGTGTGTGTGTTTTTAGTGAAAAGAAAGATTGGTTTTGGAGGAGAGGGAAAGACAGAGAGAGAGAAAAAAAGACTTGGTGAAGGACAAAGCTGGCTCAGCACTCTCAACCCCCACCAACCTCATATAACCTCATCATGCTTTGGGGGGATCATCATGCCGCAGAAACAGGAATAACAACATCAGCTTTGCGACATTCAATATGATCCTTATATGAATTCATAAATAACATAGTCACATGGTGGCAATTACTTTGGGACAAACTTTTCAGAACAACTCACATTTCCATTCGCATATGTTCAGCCAGACATTTTATTGCCTCCCTGGATTTTTTTTATTGCTCCAGCAGATGTTCTAGTGGCTATCATCAAAGAGATTTATGCAAGCTGATTACAGCCAAAGAGTCTCCAGAACTGAATAAACATATTCAAGCCGGAAATGGACCCAGGCTCCTTCTGTAGATAAATAAGGTCTGCTCTCCTTTGGTCTGTAGTTTAACCTGCATGTGGAAAGAGACTGGGTAAGGTCTGACATGTACTGTAGGAAGTAAAATGTCAGGAATCTTTTGTTTTAAAAGTGATCCATAAAATCTTAAATTCACCTCTAACATAAGGTCCTAGAAAAGTGGCTAAACATGAAAACTTCCTTACCCTCTCATTATGTGTTTCCTTCTTTCCCCTTTTAGTATCCATATTATTTCACCTCTAGAAATGTGTTTTCATGAGTTCAAATGAGTCAAATTGTTTGGAAGTTTCTACCAATTATATCCCATTTCTGCTTCAACTTACCCAATTCATAACTACTATTATGAGTCAAATAAAATCAACTGCGACCACAACATAAGACTGCATTCTGTTGACTTACCAGACTCTATAGGGCTTCTCAAGTAGGCATCTCAGGCAGCATTTACTCACTGCGTACTGTGGAACTCCCATCAAGCTTCACTAATTAAGATGTCTAAAAACTGCATGTAAGCCTATACTGTACCTGCACTGCCAACATCTAAAACTCTCTATTTTATTTAAGGAGCTTATTGGTGCTGCACAAGGTCTGGAAATAGGAACTACATAATACTTTAGGCCTAATTTAATTTTGGGCCACAAAATTACAAACACTAACATTACTTATTATTCTGCACTAAAACTTTAATTTTTACTTTTGGAACCAATAGTGTGTTATCGTTATTATCTGATTATTACCTTATTTTTGTAATGGAAAAATAAAAAAAAGTCTTGTAAATTATATCAGAACTTTTCAGAAAAGCTTTTTTAAACTCAGTCTCAACTGGTCCACAATTATCAGAATATTCTGTGAGGTCATGATGTGTGCATTCTCCTATCTATCTTTGTGTGTGTGTGTGTGTGTGTGTGTGTGTGTGTGTGTGTGTGTGTGTGTGTGTGTGTTTGTGTGTCCATGCATGTGTGCGAAACGTGTGTGTATATTTTCGCATATTCTATTGTGTCCTGGGTTACCTGCTGCCAATGCTGGAGTCAGACACTATGAACAGCCAGGGCAAGAGTGGCAGCTGACAATGTTATGTGCTTGTTGCCTGCATTGCACCACTGAAAGCAATGAATTAAGCAGTAAACAGGTTGTTTGTCTATGCCTAAACATTTAATTAGAATGCCTCCAAATAATCACACAGAGTCCCTAATGGCCTGCGTGGGCCTGTGGCCTGACCTGTCGATCAGTATTCAACTTCTGAAAACATTCAGTCTTAAGTGACACCAATTCATTACAGACAGGCAGTACCGGGGACCACCAAGGCTGCTGCTGCTGTCTCTTGGGTTCTGAGCTGTCAATATGAAGGACAGAGAAACCGCAACAGTCAGCTCAAATCAGCAATTAACAAATAACCTTTTACATTAATTTAGAGCCAACTCTTAAATCTAACTGGAATTGTAAATACATTACACTGTATTGCTCTGATGAGTGTGAAATTGTGTGTGTGTTACTTGCAGCACTGGAGCATTGGGTAAATTAATTTTACTTGGAAAACCCAAACCAGAAGAAATTATAGCTGTGAGTGTAAATCAGTGAGGATGAGATTTGTATAGTAAGTTATATTTCTTATTTCCTCACATCTATAATGCTAAAGCTGTAGGCAACTATATATACACTTTCAAGGAAGTAATTTAAAATAAAATCTACTTTTTTTCAGGGGTGATTTAGAAGGTGAAAAGCATTTGTTGTTAGTTTATCAGAAAGATGTGCTGCCATTTTCACAGGGGGTAATATGATTGCCGTCTTATAATAAACACATAATTACAAATGTTTTTCACTTTATTGCTCAGATGTTCATTAGTTGTCTGATGTATGGGTTTTACAACATAAACGTTTTGTTCTAACATCAGAGTAGCCTCTTAGCAATTAAAGTCATCTATTAGCAAGCAAAAATCGTATATTTTACTGACACAGCACTATCCTCCTCCCCTAGTCCGAGGGGGTTCAGCTGCTCTCATGATGAGCTTTCGGTGAATGCTGAAAAGATTGATTAAAACACCAGAATGATGTGTCTCGCAGCACAATTAAAATCATTGATTTTCTAGAGTGTGGCTTAAAGGGATTTCTAGCCTCATTGATTGTTTGTCCATTCCAATTTGTTGATTATTTCCATGGAATTGAAGCTTCGGTGCGATGAAACCTCACCAATGTTAGTGCAGTTTGTACATTAGACTCATTATATCTTCATATAAAAAAGCAAGTCTGACTTGGATTTCTTCACATGACCAAACCAAGCTTATCCGGCTAATTAGCTTACTACTGTAAGGTTTACAAATTAATTAAATTTGAGTTCATTTGCTAAGGGTGTTTTTGCAATGTTTATACAGGTAAGAGTTTGCATGTTTGTGTTTACACAGTCAGTATTTGCAAATTTACATCAGCAGTTATGAATCTGCCTCTATGGTTTTCCTTGCATTTGCCTGAATCTAAGTTCTGCTAGCGTCTGATTGGTTAGTTCAGCTACATGTAATACAGTAAAACGAGAAAGTGTTGTTGTTGTGGAGCTGATGAAGTGTGGAAAACAGGAAAGTGCTGCTCGACAAAGTAATTTGTCTCCATCCAGCTGTTTCTTCTAATTTAGAGTGATACAACCACCACGTATCGAACACTCACGTTACACTGCCTACAGTAGTTATGATAACGTAGCATTACTTCCAAAGCCAAGCACTATATCACTACCTAACTACATTTTTCCTGGGGTTACAGGTCACGTTAGAAAAGCCCCCTTCAGGATCGGGCCATCCACTATCCGGTTTAAAGAGCATATGACATCACTTTCACGCTTTCAATGCTATCATGAGAACTTTCTAGTTGTTGTTTTGCCTGGCTCTCTATCCCATTCTCCAGCCGCTGCTCAATCCCACCAGGCCATGTACTCTCCTCTCTCTCCCCCAGACCTGCCATCCTTGAACCATCCACTAGATGCCCTCAAGACTTATTTGCCAGTTCTGGCTCACCTGACATTCCCTCTCCCACCTACACACCGGTTCTCATTTTCCTCATCAGCCCTGCAGTACATAACCGGCCCTCACCAGTTCATCAAAGGTGCCATGTGCTTCTTGCCTGTGTTTTCTGGCTTCTGTGATCTACTGGAAACCTGCCCCTCGTCACTGTCCCGTCAGTTTGGACTGCCTTTCCGGTTTTGATACTTGCCTGCTGCCAGTAGACCCATATTATTTCTATATATATATATCCTCTTCAAATCACTGAACTCATCCTACAGCTCTGCGGAGGAGGGTCTGGCGAGTCTACAAAGGATGGGAGAAAACGTGCTCTGGTTTATTGGCATTTCTTTAAATCAATCACAATCGTCTTGGGCGGCGCTAGCACAGCACAAAGAAACGGAGCCTCTGCAAAATAGGCTCGGGAAGGAACTTGTTTTGGTGGAACATGTGTACATTCAAAAGTTGTTTTAGTCGTGCAACAGAAAACTCAGATTGGACAGATAGTCTAGCTAACGGGCATGGACAGAAATTAAAGACATCCAGCAGAATTTCCGGCGGCACCTGAAAAATCCATGAAGTGGAACGTCGTGGATATAGACTAAACTGATCCTGTCTACATGCTTTTGGGTCCAAGCCTGTCGTGACAAATTAACTTTCATTCAGCATTTCCTTCATCAGTCTTTCTGAAAGAATAAAGTGTGTTCCTGTGCTAACTAGCTCTACCCTGCAGTACAAAACCATGCTGCTGCTTTTATTTCCATGCATGTCTTCTACAATGGATCATCAGCTGGTGAGGATGCTGACTTTTTGTTGTACTTAACCTTTAGTTTTAGTGTTTAGTTGTGTTAGTTCAAGTGCATATTTTGTTCTTGTTTCTGGACACAGAGCTTTCAACGATAATTTGCTAGTTACAGTAACTACAGTAAAATATGATAGTGACAGTTTCAGCCGTCAAAATCGATGGTTGCCAGCTGGAAATGAGAAGCCTGCTTCTGTCTACCATTGTCTGAAATCTAGGACCCCTTAAAATGAGGTTAAACCACAGTATATAGTTAGACTGTGACAGGCCAATGAGCAAAATTTTGGCAGTAAAAAACATCCCAAGGCTGTCATTGAGGACTGTTTGCACCTATTCATTTTGAAAGAGCACTGGACAAGGTGGAAACTTCATCACTCGCTCAGTAAGTCAGGGACAGACTTTCCATATATAGGGCTGTCCATGCTTTGCTGCGGTCCAGCCAAACATTTTGATTGTTAAATCGGACATTGTTATCATCGTAAACTGCAACGTGCATAAGCAAGGGGGCGATTAGCAACTGACAATTACTATGCAGTATTTTACAGGCTGTGTCAAGTCTATTTTTCAGATTGCTGCAGCACGTATGTCTATATTTGCATCTAACTGCATGGGTGTTAATGCAATAACAGTTCTGAACAGACAAGTTGGATCTGAGTTGGTATGCACGTGTGAAGCATCTTCTACTCCCTGTGGTCTGCTGCTGGCTAAGCCCCTGTTAATTTTACTAACCACCTTGGCCATCTTTTCTACAGTCATCATTAATCATCCCTCTTCTTCCCTTTCCTCTTGTCTCCTCTACTCTCTACCCTTCCCCCACATCCTCTTTTATTTTCCTCTATACTATCTTATCTTTTCTCTTCTGTTGCCTATAGTGCTTCAGCTTTTGTGTCAGAGCTGCAGTGATCTATATATCCTTGATGTTCCACTTCTGGGATTGCTCCATTGCCGACGAAAATTTCACCAGATTTCCCTCATTTAGGCCAGATATCTGTTGCCTTGGGCTTCCTTTGTCTTGGCATTTTAAACTCTGGTCAATTTACTTGGACTATGGTCAACCTTTTCTCAGATCTCTGCAGGGTAAATCCAGACAGCTAGCTAGACTATCTGTCCAATCTGAGTTTTCTGTTGCACAACTAAAACAACTTTAAACGTACACGTTCCACCAAAACAAGTTCCTTCCTGAGGCTATTTTGCAGCGGCACCGCGGCGTTTCCCGGTGCCCACCACCCAAGATGATTGTGATTGGTTTAAATAAATGCCAATAAACCACAGCACGTTTTTCTCCTATCCCTAATACTGTGTTAACTAGCCAGACCCTCCTTCGCAGCGCCGCAGTGGAGGAAGGTCTGGCAAAGTGAGACTAGTGATGAGATAACACCAACAGGCCTAATGGCATAATGCAGTAAAGTTGACAAAGAACCTACTACAAACTAATTATACAGATAATGTGCTGCTACACTGTTGTCCAGAAAGTGTGATAAACCATATACATCAAGAATGTAAAAATATTTTTTCTAATTACATTTTTATGATTACAAAAGGCTGCAGGCTAAAATGTTGACCAATACAAAATACAGTCAATATAAGCCTCTTTTATTATAAATAATGACAATATACTTTGTACATGACATAATGGCTTTGTTTTATGTATAATCAAAGCTGTTATTCATACTGAATGAACAAATGTGCTACAGTACAGAAAATGTAAATAATAATCAGTTAATTCAGATGAGAAACCACCGGAAAATATTTTTTACCAGCATCTTATGAAGTGTACATGGTATGGGATCAGGGCAATATGGCAAGAGCCGCATTGGAGATTAATTATTTATCTGCCATATTGCAACATTTGGGCAGACATGAATCCATATGCTCCTTTTGGTTTTGTTTTTTAAATCAATGCATTGAAAGAAATACAGCTCAGTGGAAACATTATATATATATATAAGAAATCTATAAAACACACACATATATACAGTTTATATATACTGTATATATGTGTGTGTGTGTGTTTTATAGATTTCTTTCTTTCACTGAATATAATCAAGGCAGCATCACCTTTGCCTCAAAACATATTAGGCAAAACCTATGTATGAATGTAATTTAATAGGCGATAAGGTTAGTGTATGACAACAGGGAGTTGTGAACTTTTTTTAATGATAAATTACAGTAAAATACCCAACAAGAATGCCAGAGAAACTGACTGCAGATTTCAGATTTCTCTCATTTTTATGTCACAAATTTGATTATGATTCAAGATGCATGAACTTTAGGACCTAAGCTGAGGAACTACATTTCTGCCCATATTGGATATTTTTTAAGAAAGCTGCTTTTATTAATGCAGGTAACAAAAAAATATGACTGTAACATCTAGAACAGTGATAGCTAAATGGCTTTTTAACTCAGCGCCTTCTGCTGTATGGGTTCAGATACTCTATTCTATGAAATCAAACTTGTGAGATTAAACTTCAAAGTGTATATAAAACTTTCCTCTTTCACTTAGACAAAATAATTTTCTTACGTTATAGACTTTAACTGCTGCCCTGTGCCCCAGAAAACTGAATGGGTCACACACCCATGACTTGACTTCATATCAATGAGTAGGTTAAGACTCTTTCACATCGCACAGTTTCTAAACCTATAAGGAAGATGAGAAAGCTCTTGTTGGAAATTCAAGTCATTTTATATAACAAACATAAAAGAAAATACAGATTGCAGTTTGTTTATAGTGCTGAAAGAAATGAACCCCTACTAACTTGTATTCCTCACAGCCAGAATCTATATAATCCTGATTTAAAGTGAATGTACTCCTCACCTCACTGTGACATTTTCAAGAGCAACATCATTGACTGCAGTTCAAATGAATGAAATGTACCATGAGCAAACACTGAGGTACCTGACAATGTGGAAACGCAGCGGGATATATAAGGGTGAGAGGATCTTAGCAGCCAAGCCGTGTCTTTAAACATTGAGGGCAATAGAAAAGGTCATCTCACACCACTACACAGAGCCCACCTTGCATTTCAGCAGAGACGATCTCTCTCCATGCTAGTGTGCAGCGGGGCTCCTTTAACACAGCATGAATAACATTTTTACACCTCCACAGAGGGGAGGGAGAAAGTGTGATTTAAAAAAAAAAAAAAAGCATATTCATCATTTTCATTAACACAATGACCTCAGCATAAAGTTGGCAAATTTACCACTAACTATTTCCCATAATGGTTTTAAATAATCGATCTTTGATTTCACACAGAAGTTAACAAAAAGGCTTCTTAGTTCTAGCCAATGAATGTGGATTGTGTCAGCTGAAATGATTATCTCTACCAGATTGTATCAGCTGTGATACTGGTTGAAAACTCTGTATCGAAAATAAATAATAAAACAATATAAAAGACAGAGGGTGAACCTAACAGGTCCAAGGTTAAAATGTTGCATCCTCACCAGCTAATGATCCACGTAAAAGACATGATACTGGGTAGAGCTAGTCAGCCCAAGTACAGTATTATGAAATTATTTTTTTTTTTAAATATAATTCACTCTAAAATAACCAAAGATTTGGATGCTTTCTATAGAAAACATATTTGGATAAGCAATAGTAGTTAAATTTAGGTTTGAATTTTTAAAGTGTTCTTCACTTTTAAAAGAGAAAAGACATTGAGAATGAGAAATAACTGATGAATTTCAGTACTGGCTGGAGTTGTGAAGTGTAAACTTCTCTAAACCAAATGAAAAAAACAGTACAGCGCTGTTACTGGACTGAGCTAGTAGTCATGAGAAGTCGCAGTGGGATTTAAAAAAAAAAGGGTTTCAAAAGACAAACACTACCAGCTAATTTACAAGTAAAACAAAACAGTAAAAATGCATCTATCAGTATAAATATGATTGTCATTAACCAAAATAAAAGCACCAACAAATTTTTAGTCTGAAGAAATAAACAAAAAGTATGTTCAATCTCAAAATGGTGTGCACCGTTTTGCTGCGGTGTCCTGGTTAAACACATAGACAGTAAAATAAACTGACAAAGTGACGCCGTTGTTTTCAACAGAGACCAATGAAGTCTATTAGAAGCACTTTTCCGGTGAGGGCTGAGTGTTACTGCGCAGCCTCCAACTGAGCTTGACTACGTAGATGTGACGTGAGCAACCTGTCTGAAAGTTGTAAGTCTTCTGGTAGCTGTGCCAAGAGAAATCTCAATCATTCCCAATCTTGCAGAGACGGAGTGTGTAGGTATATGTTAGGAGATAACATGGACACAGGCTAAATATTGCTAACTAAAATGCTAGTTAACATTAGTAATTAAACTTAAACAGCTAATGTAAGTCGAAACTGCCTGTGAGCTTCTCCTGTACTGTACGGTAATTCCTCTACTATGCGACAGTAAGTCGCGTGGTTATGACAAAATCGTTAGCCTATTTTTACAAAAATGTCTGCTACGGAACCATAACATGAGATACAAGGTAATGGAGCCTTTTATACATTGTCGGGTTTCTTTAGAAATAAACAATGGACAAATAAAGTCTTTAAAAACTTCAGATGTAAAGTTATTCGCTGTCAAAGTGACGTCAAAATGAATGGCAGTCAGTGGAATGCTAAATGCGGGTGAGTGCTAGGTAGCATCAAAACGGCGCCATAGGAGGTATGCTTTGTGGAAGCTGGCTTACCCCCTTGGTTAAATGACATGTTTCCTCGGAGCAGTGTGCATCCAGCTTTGAGGTATGTTTTATTCCGTTTGGTGGGTGTGTCAGATGTGTTACCCAATCAGCAGCGACGTGTATGTAAACTCGTGGTAATAAAAAGGCAGTGTAGGGTGTTCACAGCAACACCATTTAGGTTTAAATAAACGGTCGGTTACGTTTTGTCGGGGCTGAACGTGCCCTAAAAAATCTCTTGCCTAAAATACACAATCCCCCCTATGATGTGGTGGGCACTTGGTACATTCTGATTGGTCTTCCTGTATTTAAGAGCTCTGCTCTGCATCTTTTGCTCCAGCCTGCCAAGATGCCTTCCAGCAGCGACATCCTCAACACTGGTAACTCAAAGACATAGAAATTCAAACAAAAGCAAACTCATCTAAAGACACACTAGTGTGACTGTACAGAAGTTAACTAAATGTGCACACTTTGAGTATGATGTCATTTATCTGTTGGCTGATGTGCATGAGGTCAAAAAGTCTACAAACTCAATGAGGAGAAGATGAAATATTAAGTGTAAACTAGGGCTGGGCGATAGGGAGAAAATCAGACATCACAATATTCTTGACCAAATACCTCAATATCGATATTGCGGCGATATTCTAGGGTTGACAATTGGTGTTTTAACAAAATATCTTCACACTTAGATTTTAGAGAAATAATCATCATTAATGTGGACATAATGTCTACGTGGGGAAAAGGCAAATAATAGAACAGCTACAACAGTCTGGTAAGTTCAGAAAAGTACATCACTTTACTGTAATGCAGCCTTTAAAACCAGTAAAAGACAACACTCATGTCATATCACGATATTACGATATCCAAAATCTAAGACGATATCTGGTCTCATATCATGATATGATATCGATATATTGCCCAGCCCTAGTGTAAACTATAGCAAACTAAGGTGTATGAAGGGGTTACCCACATTTAAATAAGCTGTGTGGCAGCAGGGGTGACCATCACAGTTACATACTTGCAACTTTGCTCCCACTGGCTGAATGATCCAGTCCTGAACAATTATTTTTCAAATTTTAGTTGTAACCCAACATGTAGAGGGTATGGCATGCCCTTTGCCTTTGGAGATAACATTTATAGTAAGCTAGTCAGCTGGGCATGCAACATGCAACATTTGAAGCTTATGTTAGAGCAGATAAACCATTTAATCCATTCCTTATATTGTTTTTTGGGTCATTAAATGTGAAGTATCACTCTTATTAGAGCCACATGCACATTGTTTCGGCATGCAGAGGAATCCAAAGCTGGACAGGCCTGCTGTGACTATTGTTGCTAAGCTATGATTGGATAATTTCTGTTCTGACTGGGGTATCACTAGGGTTTCTAATAAATGCAAATTAAATTAAATGCATGCAACATACTCTACTGTTTTTTTTTACCGATTTGACTGTGGTTTGTTGGAGGCTGTCAACAAACACAGGGCTGAATCAGTGTGATTCTGGCTTCACTCTCTCAACCTCAATCCAAAAATAAAATCTGTTTTTGTGGTTGTATGACATTGGTGAATCTAACTCCCCCATCAGGGGTGTTATGGCCCACAGAGTGTCACTCCACAGTGTCTATGGCACCCCTACCAAGTGGCTAATGAGGTCAAATGACAAATTACACAGTCAGTTTAACCCAGGGGCTTGGGGCTTTAGAAACAGAACATAATGCAGAGGGTATGCTAGCCCAAATCCAGGTCACCTGTGAAGCAGCAAGTCATTGTTTTCTTCATGCCTGATCATATGGACAGGACGGCGGAGTGTAAGACATGTAGAGGAAGCACGAGGACAATAGATCTGTTAAAAAAGCACTAAGAAAATTGCCCTCTCATATAACTACTCATTATATTATAACTAGAGCCGAAATCTGCAGACCAGGCATAGCAATTCAGCAGACTTTTAGGTTCATAGACAGTGCAGCTGCCCCTCTTGGGCTGAGATTAATTGCTGGATGGATAAAGCCACAGTGATTGACAGATGAGTTGCAGCATTGAGGAGACATGAGAGAGATGAATGTGGAGCAGTTCAAAGTGAAATTAGCATTGAGCACTTTGAAGAACTCAAACAAAACTATTCAAGAATCAAACATTTGAAGTTTATCTTGCAAAATGTGATTTTAGTCATCAGCATCAGGAACAATGGGTGATTTATTGATGTCCCAGATGTGCGGGGTTTTGTTCTGATTGTGCATTCAAACCAGATATCCATGCAGTATTAACTACTCTATGGACTGATGCCTCTGATTTAACTGTAGGCACATGTAGGCTACTGAGAATGGTGTGTTGTAGTGGCCCTGCATTTTAAATTCTTCACAAAAAGGACATGGAGCACATATTGCTTCCATCTGTAAATGTGATAGAAGGCGCAGGATGTTCTATACTAGCCTGGTCCTACCAGACTCTCGTACATTTCATTTGTACAGAGTCTGGCTACTCTCCATTGACAAGTGTTAACTTCCTTGAAGGCGGGTACTCAGTTGAAGTTTAAAACTATTGGATCTGCACAGAGCCACTCTGGATCTGCCATAACCAATCGCTAACGTTTGGTCGTGACGTATGTCATGCGCATGTGCAACAAGAGGGGAGAACGACAACTATCAGCTCATATTTAGCATTAGCATCACTAGCATTAGCCTTAGCCAACTCCATCACCACTAACGGAGCGAGTTGGAAAATCTAACTTTTCCCGAACCCCCAACACAACTCAGCAAATATTGTTCTTGCTGGGGCTTTAACTTCTGGATATTCGGCAGCGTTGCCACAACGGACCGAATGGCTTCGCTCGCATCTTTCTAGCGCACGACCTCAACATCATCGTTCTCAGCCACTCCCTCTGTTCGATGATTTGACGGCCAAATATTTGGCTGGAGAAAACCCAAGAATATACCGCAAACCCAGATGGAGTACTGAAGAGAAATAAAAATTGAGAGGAAGTACGTAGGAGGGTGGAGCCAGGCTAGTTCTATACCGAATACGGACTGTTTAAACACATAGTGAAGTCGATGTAAAATGCAGTCAGTTTTCCTGACCCTTCATCACAGGGTTGCAGTCATTATACAGTAATAACGGTATGACCTCTTCATACCAGATCATTAACATTTCAGCTCTAACCAGTGTTGGTTAGCCACAATTGTGCAAATGTATACTATAATTTGGCATAATTTATGATTATTTGCATATGTCACCTTCATACGTCGATAGTATAGAGCTAAAACAATTAGTCGATCAATCAAATAGTCGATTGACAGGAAAACTATTTGTTCAAAAATTTGCTGTTCCAAAATATCAAATATATTTAGGTTTTCTACTGTTGATTGGACAAAACAAGTGATGTGTTGTGTGCATTTAAATTTTATCTTCTGTCATTTTTAGACCAAATGATTAATTGATTAATCAAATAAATAGTTGCCAGATTAATTGATAAAGAAATAACTGGCAACTTGCAGATACTAGTATCAATATTTTTGTGTGAGATATAGTTTTCTTTAACTATTTGTCATTTTGCACAGTAAAAGATGGCCTAGTGCATTTTTGTGAGAGAACACAGGACTTAGTACTTAGTAATACTTAGACAGTATAATGGCATGCTGCATTGCAAACTAACAAAGGCACCTCAACAAAAATGAAACCAAAGGTAGTTTATGGGCTATCATCTGATGGAATTATTTTCCCACTGGCCCCAGGTGTTGGGCCAGGATAAAGGCAGTCTATCACCAGAGACCCAGACAGCTAATGTAGCATAAACAGCAGCTCAAAATTTGCCCATGGTCAGAGCAACCGTTTCTTGTAACTGGGTCCTGATTAATGAACTACAAGGCACCTTGAATGACAAATAAATGGTGTTTTTTTGAAGGCCAACAAACTGCTCAATGCATTACTAATAAGGTTAATTTGAGTCCCACCGGGCAGGAGACATTAGCCTAAGTGTTTATCCGCTTTAGCGCTGTCCCCTGTTACACTGACAAAAAAAACGGTGCTGGCAGTGTCATTAGAATGACACAAAGTAGAAGGTGAATCCCCCATCAGGTCTGAGCCAAATGAACAAACTGCAATCACAAGTTACTTGCTGCTTTCTATATGCTAGATAGATAGAAAAATAATGTACTTGTTGTGACGGCTCGTTTGCATGTTTTAAGTGAAGCTTATGAGCTTTGATGTTTGGGAAAACAAGCTGGAGAAACTGAATTGATTAAATTCAAGCTGGACAATGAGCAATCATGAGATTTAATTGAAGATAAAACGGCAAACAGAGCAGTACCTGTGTAATGTATTGATATGTTTACCTGTCCGTGTAGTCGGGTGTGTGCTGCATGTTAAAAATATGGTTCCTGGCCTGCATGGATGTCCCATTTCCCCGAACTGATTACAATTACAAATTTAGGTTAGGCCGACACAGCACAATAGTTATCTCCTGCCAAATGATAGACTTCCTTAATTAAAAATGGCAGACTTTGAGGCTGCTGTTGAATGAATTATTTCTCTGAGATGCTCCCACTGCCTCGGCGCCATTCAGTCAAACAGTTTATACATGCTGGAGAGCTAAACCAGAGGCTGCTGTTAAATTCTCCAGGGCCACTGTTGCATACAGTGGGCCAGATAAGCCTCATTTGAATAATTCCCTTATAGCTCTGCTGTTTTATCTCAGAGTTTACCCATCAGAAACGTGTGGTGTTGTGCTTATAAAGTTGTCAGACACCACAGCACCACTG
The DNA here is from genome assembly GCF_010015445.1 of Perca fluviatilis. NCBI lineage: Eukaryota > Metazoa > Chordata > Actinopteri > Perciformes > Percidae > Perca > Perca fluviatilis. The sequence goes on along the minus strand of NC_053133.1, from coordinate 14,066,604 downwards.
TTAATCAATAACTAGCTTTGGGCAGTGCATTGTATTTTGGCGTGGATATTATTGATGTCCCCTCAGACTGTGGGCTTTGCAAAGAAATTTATATTTTACATTTTTTTCAGCCATGTTGTGTTTGTGAAATTTTGGAGAAAGCAAAGTGGGCAACACTACACTGTGGGCTTCAAGCTCCGTGGGAGTTGATTGTACAGTGGCAAGAAAGTGGCTGGTTTAGCTTCAGTTCTCGTGTTAGGGAGGTCTAAATCCCAAGTCCATTAAATCGTTCTGTATAACAGATTAGCAGGAGCCTATTAGTTGAAAAGAGTTCTGAGATTTCCCACTCCCACACGTATTCTCAAAGTCAGCGTGGCTCCTGAAAAGTCTGCATTACCTGCTGTAAAAACCAAACACTTTTAGAATAGTGAGTAACAGGCCCATCTCTGGGACAGGATGTAATTAAGAGCAGTACGTTAGAGATGATGGTGCGTCTTTATCTACGAAATCTCAAGAGGGGTTTAGAATAAAACGCACAAGGAAGAGAGACAGAAAAGAGCCTTGTACTCAAGTCTGTCAGGGGCATAACAACACTACAAAAGGAGGAGGATGGTTCATTAACAGTGTATTTTAAGCTGATCCAAATTGTCCAGCAAATGCTAACCAGTGACATTAACACACGCACGCACGCATGTACGCACACACACCCACACACACACACACACACACACACACACACACACACACACACACACACACACACACACACACACACACACACACACACACAGGGGGCTGGGTCCAAGATTGCCTCTGCAGCAGGAGAATCTGAAGATGGATATTGTCTGCTGGGTGCCAAAACTATTTTGGGAGCCTGAGCCCCTTGACTTGTCCCTGGGCACCCTCTGATCAGCTTTGTCATCAGGTGTGGGAGCGGCTACACATGACACTCACACCTCAGGAACGTTATTGGGGGGGCGAGAAAGGGAAAAAGGGCTACTTTACCTCTCCATTTCTTGAAAAAAAATTGGAAACATGGAGAGGTAAGGGGGATCTGAAGTTGTTATCCATGATAACCTTGAAGTGGGCTGTATTTTAGGCTACATCCCAAATACAATAAATACATTGTAATGATGGTAAAAGCAAGAGTTTTAACAAAGCCTGATGTGGATGAGCAAAAGCAGGATGAAAGACGTGCTTTGATGCTTCTAGTTGTTTAAACATAACAATGCTGTATTTCTCCGGTCTATTTCATTCTGCAGCTTCGCGTTTGATAACGCTCATGGATAGAACTCACCCTCTGACATATTTGTGCTTCTTTATTCCATTTCCATTCCATATCTCATTGTATTTTTCTGCTTACCTTTCCATTTTCCATTGCGCGGCAGATCTCCACGAGCTGAAATGAATTCTGCGGCGCGTGCGTATAATGTAACACACGCTCATGTACGCACACATAAGCGCTTCCTTATCTACTCTTTGTGGTGCGTGTGAGTGTGTGCGGATGAAGTCGTGTCCTGAAGAAGTTTTGAATGCGTGCTTCAGAAGTACGCGAGGATTGTGGCGCATTGGACGGCTCAGCTGTAGTGTTGAATGAACGGAAGAGGAGGGAGATCATACATTAACTCCCGCTCGCTGCGGGGACTCTCCAGTTGATAGAAGACAGGAATGGGATGCAGAACAACGCGTCAAATGAAACCCAAACGAAAACCCACTTAATTGTGTGGGCTACCCGACCCGGTGTTTTCCAGGTGATTTTACGCACCGCAAAAGAGTGAAGAAAACGCTGCAGAGATGCGTGGTGCGGGGTTTCACATGCTCCTGAAGGATCCGCTCTCCTGATAAAGGGACCAAAGAGGACAAAACAAGGCTGTCCATGATATTTTTCCAAAGACTGGAAAGGTGGAGCGATTAGAAGAGGGCTGATGACGGGACTATTAATCCTTTCAGTGCATCAAAAGCACCAAAGGGAATTAGAAACGCTTGGATGGAAATTGGGCGAGTGTTTAGAACTGTTTCTGGTTTTATATGAAACTGGTGATTAGTTCATCTGCAAGGATTTTTTTTTCCCCCACTGAAGATTTTATTAAGGAGTAAATTCCCTTGTTTGTTTGTTGTTGTTTTTTCCACCGAAAGGTTGTATGGTATGAGCCGGAGTACATTTTCAGAAACTCTCATCTCAATCTTTTTTTTCTCTTCAAGTATTCCTAAATCTAAATGGAATTAGTTGAGTCTGAAGACGTTTGTGAAAGGAACAGACATGGTACATGGGCACATCTTCCATCACGGTAAGACATCCGTGCTCATCAGCTGAAGCACACTTGCTCAGAGCTCTTATTGCTTGCTTGTACCCTAACGAAGGAGAAGTAGAGTAATCCTTTAATCGGCGTTAACGGACGCTAAATATCAGAGCAACAGCTTAAACTCAAAATAGGAGCAGAATGGCGATGGAACGAATATCATGAGGTGATACAGACATACTGCATCCTGCAACCTGTAACTTGAAGGTCACTGCAAGTTCTTGTAGGGTTTCCTTTTCTTTTCTTTTCTTTTTTTTAAATGAACTTCACTTTGTGGGAGGAACGACTCATTAAGTAAACTGATTTGTGACAACTCATCATATAGCCTATAGCCTAGATGTTTTGGTAGTCAGTCGCTTTTCATCCAGTTTTTTAGTTTGATAATTATTAGTAATTTTTAGGTAATTTTCTTTATTTTTGTCATTTGTAGTCAATTTGGTAATTTTAAGTCAATGTTTTAGTTTTTCTTATCATTTTGAGTCATTTTTAGGTACACTAGTCATTTTTAGTTATTTCATGTTCTTTTTGGTTTTACTTTCTTTAGCTATTTTTTATCATATGTAGGTATTATTTGGACATTTTTAGTCATGTTTTAGTTATTTTATCAATTGTATTTATTTTCTTTTTCTTTTGGTCGTAGTTTACTTTTTTTTTAGTAATATTTTACTTATTGTTTGGAAGGAGTTTGGTGAATCACTCAGATTATATGTTTGCACAGAGTTACAGTACAGGCTTGTTGGTTATGTGGAGTCTATTAGCACTATACATTTTGTTTTGACATTACAGAATATATAAATCATAATTGATGAGATGCCAAGAATTGCCCGTTACTGTAACTAGTTGGGTATTGTGTGTTGTTTTGGGGATTCTTTAATGTTACTGTCAGGCATAGGGCTGCATTAGCATAAATTAGCATTTATCATTAGCATAACACTGTACATGAATCCAAGAACCTGAAATGTGCTCCTTGCTGACTCAACCGTCCATCAGCTGAAATCAAGCTGTGCACAAAACAGAGGAAATCCCAGAAAAAAAAAACATGTGCATGTCACAGTTTCCTGTCAAAAATGCATTGTCTTTATGTCCTTACAGTTGTTGCAAGTCTTCTCATACTTGGGTTGTCTGGGGCAACAAGGAAGGATACAGCAGGTAGTCGCCATCACTACAGCTGCACATCTTTACTCCCTAAATATCCTCTCTTCCAAGCTTTAATCTCTCACTTTGTCTTTTTCTTTTTGCTGTTTCTACTTTAAGTGAAGAACAACTCTGGAGTGAAGCCTGCGGGTCAATGTGGAACGTGGGTAAAAGAACCAGAAGGAGGGCTCTTCACTTCTCCCAATTACCCAAACAAATACCCCCCAGACACAGAGTGTGTTTACATCCTTGAAGGTAAATATTCTCTTTAAAAAAGCGATGTGATTCAGCTATTTGTTCTAAAGCTAAAGCATTTCTGGGGTTATCCTGTGGGGGAAATCACAGTATATTTTTAGACCGTGATGAGATGTATTGGTCTGTTGGACAGGCTAGTATTTTTCACATTAGGAGGTGGTATTTTATTGATCAGCACAAATAATTAGGATATTAAAATCCCCAAAGTGAATGTAGAGGCTAATAACTATCACAGTACTGGTGTTTTAGAGATAAATTGACTAACAGCCAGGATTGGAAGTATTGAGCAGTGCTGATAATGAAACAGGTTGAACGTTCATCAATGGAAGCATGACTAATATTTCACTCCCTGCTGTGTGCTAGTTGGTAATTATTTTCATTGTGTCTTCCAGCTCCCCCACGGCAGTGTATTGATCTACACTTTGAGGAGAATTATTCAATCGAGTCCTCTTGGGAATGTAAATTTGACAACATTGAGGTTCGGGATGGACCGTTTGGCTTCTCCCCGATACTCGGACGGTACTGTGGTCAGCACAGCCCGCCTGATATCAGGAGTAGCGGCCGATATCTGTGGATAAAATTTGTTACAGATGGTGAATTGGAAGCGGTGGGATTTTCAGCAAGATACAACTTCACTGCAGGTAAATGTTTGTAGTTGTTAATGCCTCACTGCTCTTGTCAATTCACTCCTTTCTTTGCGAGTATGTCCATGCTTTATAGGTTTAACAGCAAGGCTGCGAATGAATAACAAACATCATCCAGGGAACTCGCCCTTGTGGGAGCCTCTTGCAGTTTTATTGATTGTCTGTCTGCACACACTCTGTATTTCCATTGGCAATATACTATCATTGGCTGGGACACTCTTGTGACTGGGCTGTTATTTCTTCTCTCTCTTATATCTGGAGTGATGTGGAGCAGTGTCAGATTTTAATTCAGCTCAGCTGCACCACTCCTCAGTTTACAGGGCTGGAAGAAGCCAAGGAGCGTAGCAAACTAATCGGTATTGTCGAACACAGTCGTGGCAATTATGGTTGTGTGTTAAGCCTTGGCTTTCTTAATTTACCTTATCTTTGGTTGAGATCCCATTACTGAAGCAGCGTAAGGATTGATGACAAGGAATCAGGGCATAACCAAGATTTAATATTCTTTCACCTATACTCGACTGGGTTTAATAACACTGTCAACTTTGTAGTGTGTTTGAGCCTTGAAAGGAACAGTGCCAGGAACCACAAGCAGTTTGTCAATTTGTCTCCACATCCACTGCACCTTCAGTGGGTATTTTACCATCAGAGATTTGAATGTGTCATTGTTTATATCATAAACACTTACATCAAGCTTTCATCCAAAAAACATGCTGCTAGTTGTTAAAGAAAGGTTAAGAGGGACTATAGATTTCTCTCTTTTTCTAGTCTTAAAGGGGTGATAGAATGATTATATAGGGTATTTTACACTGTTCCTTAAGGTCTCCTAATGGGGTATGGAACATTGGTTGGGCTGAAAATTGCCCCAATGCTATTTTATTAGGGCCTTAACTACCCTGTGAATATGGCTCTATTTGGAACAAGAGCTTTTCTTCCAAATATGGTATGCTAATGAATATTCAGAATGAGCTACGCGCTGATTGGTTTGAGCAAACTACATAGAAACACATGGGAGACTCGGCAGCAGGCCTCATATTTCAGACACTGCAAAGTTATACATTGTTTGTCGGGCTATTTCGTTATTAAATTCACTTCTGAGACTTTTTTTAGCGAGAAATCAACTATATAAAGCTCAAATATGGGCCGTTTTACGAAAATTGATGGCTATTTGCAAATTTGGTAAGACTGTGTGTCGGAGTTCAGCCGCTGGTGCTGCCTCGCGGCCCGCCGGTGCTGCCTCGCCGCCCAGCCTGCCTTCCTTCACAGACCCCGGCCTGCTATGAGGTACTTGGAGCTCCGTCACGGCTGGCAGCCCACAACAGGGACTACCAACACCACTGCCCTGACAGAGCTCCAGGGCCTTCAACTCCCCTCTTCCTGCTAGCTAAATGGCCCGTTGTGTGAGTGTGAGAGTGAGAGCGCGGTCAGCGAGCTTGTTACACCAGCAATCTCTTACCACATGTTACACACATGTCACGCCACTTATACAACATCTAACTAAATGTCTTATAAACCTAACAACGGTGTCCAATTTCAAGTTAATATTTGTGAAGACTAGGTGTTTCGTTAACTGTGACTGTCCCTTCAATCCTAGCTACAAATCACGGATAGTTAGCTTCCTTTTCGGTGTAATTCGAGTATATTTACAGTTTGAATTTCGTCACGCCACTTACACAACATCTAACTAAATGTCTTATAAAGCTAATAACGGTGTCCGATTTCAAGTTAATGAATATTTGTGAAGACTAGGTGTTTCGTTAGCTGTGACTGTCCCTTCAATCCTAGCTACAAATCACGGATAGTTAGCTTCCTTTTCGGCATAATTCGAGTATATTTACAGTTTGAATTTCGTCACGCCACGTATACAACATCTAACTAAATGTCTTATAAAGCTAACAACTGTGTCCAATTTCAAGTTAATGAATATTTGTGAATTTCAGAGGAATTCTAAGAGGAGGCTAGCTAGCTAGCTCTCATTGATAGAGCTACATCCAGCCGCAGGCTCTATCAATGAGACTCGCGGACAAGCGGCGTTTATTTCCCCAATCGTTTGTTTAAATTACTCAACACATTATAATTACACACATTAAAAGATTAACTGGAACCTGTGGTAACAGATTGCTGGTGTAACAAGCTCGCTGACCGCGCTCTCACTCACACACACCGGGCATTTAGCTAGCAGGAAGAGGGGAGCTGCAGGCCCTGAAGCTCTGTCAGAGCACCGGCGTTTAGTGGTCCATTAGTGGTGTTAACGGTGACTCTGCGCAGGTATGAAGTGCTGTGGGTTGCCAGCCGTAACGGAGCTCAATCGAGCTCACAGCAGGCCGGGGTTTGTGAAGGAAGGCAGGCCGGGCGGTGAGGCAACAACACAGGCAGCACCGGCCGCTTAATTCCGACCCACAGTCGGACAAAATTTGCAATAAGCCATCCATTTTCGTAAAACGGCCCATATTTGAGCTTTACATAGTTGATATCTCGCATAAAAAAGTTTAGGAAGTGAATTTTGTAATGGAATAGCAGAGATCTGCGTGACCTAGATTCAGAAGACTACCTGATCTCAGGTCAGTTGTGTAGCCTATGTAAATGTTGGGCGTTACTGTTCTCTTAATACACCCACGGCTGTGACAAAGGTTCCGGATTTTGAGATGCTTACGCAAGCAACTAGCTTTGTTGAGATTCGCCCGTTTTCAGTGGCAGTTTCAAAATATGAGATTTTCATAGTAAAGGGGTGTCAATGGGATTTTGAGCTTCTGTGTATGTCCTATTTACCCACCGAACTGTTATTCAACTATGACAGGGTAAAATCGGTTTTGCATTCTATCACCCCTTTAACAACTACTCAAAGCGCTTTTACACAGTACAGGAACCATACACACACTGTGACTGCCATAGTAGATGCTACTTGCTCATCAGATAAACATTCACACACATATAGCGCTGCATCGGGAGCAATTAGGGGTTCAGCGCCTTGCCCGAGGACACTTCAACATTGGAATGCAGGGCCAGGGATCAAACCACCGACCTTGATTGGCAGACGACCACTCTACCACCTGAGCCACAGCCACCTGTGTGTGTGTGTGTGTGTGTGTGTGTGTGTGTGTGTGTGTGTGTGTGTGTGTGTGTGTGTGTGTGTGTGTGTGTGTGTGTGTGTGTGTGTGTGTGTGTGTGTGTGTGTGTGTGTGTGTGTGTGTGTTGTTATCAAGAAATCAGCACACTGAAGCTCTTCATGGGAAATCACAGTGAAAAAGTGCAGTGAAAACTATTGAGGAATAAAGTGAAGGACCATGGATTGTTAAGCAGAAATACTGCCACTTTCTGACATTTGCAAGTAGAAGTTAAATTGCTCATGTAAAACTACACCAAGATAAAGCTGCTGTATAGCTCAAAGTATTCAGCGTAACAGCTACAGGCTGTCAGATACAAGAGAGAGAGAAGGCAGTGTCATGCATGGATATGTGCTGTGTTATAAAGATTGCAGTCTGCTGAATCTCTTATATTGCAGCTGTGTTATACACATCAGCTCTATTAATTTTGATTTTATTTATTTTATTTGACTATAAAGACAAAGGAGGTCATATTTTCAGCTTGGCTTGTCTGTTGGTTTGTCTGTCAGCAGGATTACAGGAAAACTACTGGCCTGGTTTACATGAAACTTGGTGGAATGGTGTAGCATGGGCCAATACCCATTACATTTTAGCGCGGATCCGAAGTACACAAATTTGTATTACTTTTATTAACATTGCGAGATAGGGCATTTGTGCTGCATTCATGTGGTGTCGGTATAATTGGGTTCCTGCATTAATGCTGTGAATTGGGCATTCCTGGGCTCTCATTGTGCCCTTCTAGTTGCATATGTGTATGTGACTTTGTGCTCTTCAGCAGCAAGGCTAGTTGAGTAGCTTTACCATAATAATACCAATGATATCATTGAATGAATAGCATTTTAGCTCATGTTACCTTTAAACAAATAGTTTGACATTTTGGAAAATACGCTTATTCTAAATTTAAGTGTTAGATGAGAAGATTTATAGCACTTTCATGTACAGTTAAAACAAAGCTACTGACAGCAGTCGGTTAGCTTAGCACAAAAGCTGAAAACCGACAGAAAGCAAATTTTCACTTTGCGTCATTGGACCTGTTGTGTGTTGATTCCCCCCAAAAAGCCCATGTACCGGCTGCACAGACGTTAGCTAGAAATGTACACACTGTGTGTGCGTGCGTGCGTAAGAGCAGCTGTAGCTTTGTGTACTGTAGATTTAAATTCACCATACAAACATCATTAGCCTCTTGGCAAGTAAGCATATTTTCCAAAATATTTAACTACTTCTTTAATAAATGATAGCATTTAATAATACTGTATTGGTCCGGGTTTGCTGATGTAGTAAGGGATAGTCTGGAAAACTGTCTTCCCTAATAGATTTCAAAATGTAAGTATATTAATGCGAAAAACGTCACTACAAAGAAATCAGATACACAGAAAGGATAATCATTTATTTCCACCCTCGATAGTCAGAGATAAAGAACCCAAAGCACATTTTCTATGATGTGCAATTGAAGCATTGTTTCCTCTGCTTCCTTTGGGAGTTTCATTGAAAATTTGCTGAGAGGAAAGAAAAAAAAAAAAACCTGCCTCTCGACATGATGTGGCATATGATTTACATAATTAAAGAAGATAAAAGTCTGGAACTCACTCGACTTGATACTCTGAAATCTGGCAATGTGAATAGTGCCTCACATCTGCAGCTGCTCTGCTAACCCTGCAAATTCACACCCTTCCTCTGATGAATGGCAGAGAAAAAAAGAGGCAACAAAGGTGACATGAATCAGCTCCACTTAACTCTCTTTCCTCAGTCATTTAAGGCGCAGAGAGATAAAAACTCCAATGCCTCTCCTTCACATTCTGCCAGTGTCCTCTCAGAGCCTTGTGCTGCTGATGACTAATGCGATTAGTACAGCAGCCAGTGGATAAAGAAGCAGGGACTGGACCCTCACAATATCCAGAGTCATATTAAATGTTGACGTACTTCAGTGAAGCACTTAAAGTCTGAAGATATTATGTGTTCAATAAACCTTTTTCACGGCAGTCATGTTGACATGTCATAGTAGGAAAAGCACAAGTGTATTCAAAACCATTAATGATGGCTGCATTCCACTTAGGAGAGGCCCTGGTATTGTGCATATGCTGACTCACTGAAATAGCTTACTGGGACAGTTGATGGAATTGAGTCATTGTTAAGGTTATCAATTTCAGCTGTGCTTTTCCTACTATGACAAGTCTGCTGTGAATAAGGTCCATGTATATGTGGCGTCAGAGGAAGAAATGCTGGGGTAACTAGAGATTCACTCAGAACAGTCACTAAATGAACTTGGCTGTCCCAATGATGTGATGTTCAATGTATTTATTTGTCAAACAAATTACACCCAGATGCCTCATTCTTTGTCTTTTCTTGCGTCTCAGAACTTTTACATTAGTCTGTTTTTACCTCTGCACTGTAGCTTGTTTTTTCAAGGGTTTGAAGCCTTTTCTTTTGAAAACCATACATACAACTATATCCTGAATTAATTCAGCTACAAAGACAATGATTAGACCGGCTAGCACCTGTGTAAGGATCAGTACACGAAAACTTACCAGGCGGTGGAGTCCATGTGGTGGGCTGCATGTGTGACTCACTTTAGTTACCTGACTGACCTGATTCATCGTAGTCACAGCTCATGCAGCCCAGATGTCGTCCTAATGCTCTTAAGTGTACACTTAAAAGAACAGTTCAACAATTTGCAAAATAGGCTTATTCACTTTTTTGCTAGGAGTTAGATCAGACGATTGATACCACTTCACGTCTGTACGTTAAATATAAAGCTAGCGCCAGTTAGCCTAGCTTAGCTCAATGACCGGAAACATAATCTGCCTATAAAAACACCTATAAAACACATTAACATGGTTTATCTCCTTTCTTTAATTTGTACAAAAACCAAAGAGTAAAATATTTTTTCGCACAGTTTTTGTACATATTACACAAACAAGACAACACCAAGACTAGTCTCACATTGCCAGACCTTCCTCCACAGCCCTGTGGAAGAGGGTCTGGCTAATCCACACAGCATTCCGGGATGGGAGAAAAACGTGCTCTGGTTTATTGGCATTTCTTTAAACCAATCACAATCGTCTTGGGCAGCGCTGAGCGTCGGACGGAGCCACGGTGCTGATGCAAAATAACCTCGGGAAGGAACTTGTTTTGTGTAACGTGTATGTTCAAAAGTTGTTTTGTCGTGAAACAGAAAACTCAGATTTGACAGATAGTCTAACTAGCTGTCTGGATTTACCCTGCAGAGATCTGAGGAGCAGTTGACCATAGTCCTCATATATATATATTGACCCGAACAATCCCGGAAGTGGAACGTCGTGGATATAGACTACACCAAGACAGGACGCCATGCATTATGACACGTGCAATCTGTATTTGGATATTTGATCAGGATGAGGGGAAAAAAGGCATGTTAATGCAAGGTGTAAATGCGCACATCAGGATCGGAACACAATCGGATCAGCTAGCCCATCTTCAGGTTAGGGTTAGGACACTTCCCTTGACACTGAGATGCGCCATGTTTATTGACAAGTTCACAAGCCCCACCTGACCAAAATGATCCTCCCTGAGATCTGATCACAATACGGGAAGAATAAGGATAATGATATCACTAAATAATAGATGTAAATCCAAAGGCCTCTACATTGGATGTCAATATCCAAATACAAATCCTATATTAACGCCAAGTATAAACGGGGCCTTAGACAAAGCTAGATTTGCTGTTTTTTGTTCTAGTCTTAGCTTTATGCTAAGCTAACTGACTGTTCATGTTTACTGTACAGACATGGAAGTGGTATCAATCTTTCTTATCTTGGCACGAAAATGAAAAAATATAAATATAAAATATAAATTAGTTAGTCTCAAAAATGCCAAGATGCATTACAAGTAACCTTAACAAATTCTCCTAATGCCACTTTAAAGCATCATGAAGAGCATACTGTAAGTGTATAGCAGCAGCCATCATGGTCTATTGCTCCACAACCAAGTCCACACATGGACATTGGCATAGGAAAGGGCTGGAAGCCTCAGGCCAAAGCTGTGTTTAAATTTGCAAAATAAATCCTGGGATGAGTTCTATTTTTATTATTTCATCCTGTCTTTGTCATTATTTGTATGGAGGAACAATATGGTGGAACAATAATTTAGTTTTGAAATAGTGGCAACTTGAAAGTGAGATATTGAGCCACCGCCTTTGTCATTATTCTGCCCAAATATATTCACAGTGGAACAAAAATTTAGTTTTGAAATAGTGTACATGCTACTATCAGTCGTATGGTGATACAAATACAACCAAAGCATAATGAGTCATACCAGAACAGTAACAGGCTTCATAGCACGTGAAGTTGCTTGTTGTAAAATTCCCATCATCTCTGCAGTTCAGCGACACAGCCAAGGTGTTACATTGTGACAGGCAGCCTTATAGTACCACTGACACAATGTAAAATTGCAAAGGTTGAATCCAGCTTGTGCAGCAGGGTGAATTATTGAGTGGAGGAAGCATGTGTAAATGTCTGTGTGTGCAAGGCTGTTGGGGGATTTGAGCAGCATTCTGCTTTTCAGTTCGTCCTACGAAGCCGTGACCTTAGAACCCTTTGCACTGGTAGATTAAGTGGTGTTTCAGCACCTTAAGCCAGAGCAAATAAAAGCTGCAAGTTCTCCCCCTCTTTCTCCCTGCTCTCTGGTCCCTGGCTGTGTGCAGAGCCAAGACCTGGTGGTGAGGCAGATGCTGCTCTATGGCGACTCGGGCAGTATTTGTGCATTTCAAGAAGAGTTTATATATCTGTTCCTTTTATTGAAAATATTATGTGGATGTGGAAAAGAAAATGTATATACAGCATACTAATGGGGCCCATTTGGTTTTCAGCTGCTTCTTAGATGTGATGTTTTAGTTTTTTCTGTGAATACATTTAAAGATGGAATATGAAGACTGTTCTGTGTTGCTTGAAGAAAAATTTAATCCTAAATTGGATTTGTGTAGTTTTGAGTATATAACATATTTTTGTTTTTAAGTGCATTTTGTTATCATATTAGTGGTTGGCGGGTATGGACTGTGAAAAATGCTTGATAAAATTCCTTGGACCTTTACTCAAACATTTGTAATTTAAATCTCTCATGAAAAGAAATAATCAAATGGAAACTGGTCAGCATGCCATTCAGCCTCATTTGTTACCCGTGGCACCTTCGGTAGCACTGTTACTGTATGTTTTCTTCTATTTAGCATTCAGGCCATGACTAATGTATCTATAATCAAGATGACACTGATTGATCTAAGTGCCTTATCGCCCCAACCAAGCTCTAACTGGACTGAGAATCATTTTGGAATGAAATGAGTCAAATGGCATTTAAGATTATAGCTGGAGTAGGATATATGGGTCTATCATAAAAGAGGCAGGGCCATGAGATTGAACCTAGGATGGGCTCAAACTGGAAAATTGAAAATTGAACCACAGAGATCGACTCCTCGCTCTTGGAAGTAACTGACTTCAGCAGCACCATTGCCCCACAGAAAGTTCCGCGACTTCCCAGTTTCACATCTGCCTACAAAGTCATTTGCCAGTGGCAACACCCGACATTTAAATGTTTGAGTTGCTTTTTTGTTCAATTGCATCCACTGACAGAATGACGTTTCCAAAGACACTGACATTCACCAGATTGGCAGGAGGCATGTCAAAATTCATGATAGTTATCATTTACTGTATTTTAAGACAGAGTTGAACATACTCTCCAACCCACATAGTATAAGACAGAAGTAGATTTATGAAAGTAGGTCAAAATATAGACTGATGAAAACAGATGAAGTTGATGATGAGAGTTAGATCTCGGGCTCTTATTCTGAAGATGCAGATGTTTTATAAAGCGTCAAGATTTGGAAAAATGAGTAATGGAAGAAGACAAACAAATACACACTAAAATGTGACAAAATTTTCAGAAAGGAAGAACACGGAAATGTCAAATTTCTTCTAAACTATTTACCCAAATCTTAATAATTTGTAGGTGAGAAACAGGCCATGCAGTTGCAGAGTCATGACACAAACAGCAGTCCAAATAGATGTCTAACAGTGAAAACTGAGCTTGTGGTTTGTGGTCTGGCTTTTTCTATCGTAAAACCTCTCAACCTAAATCCAATAAAGACACTGTCGACACTTGGTCTCTCACTGCTCTAGCACCTAAGGCACTGGGAGTAAAATTTCATTTTCCATGGCCCAACACTGGTAGGGATTCAGATTCACAAAGGAGCACAGATAGATGAAAGTTAGTTGAAATTCATGAGAGAAATCTCCTGTGGTGCATTTTCTGCTGTTCTCCCAAGATCTGAGTGAAGAGTGTGTTTGCCTCATTGAGCTGCTTGCATATAGTCCCTCCTCATAAGTCACAAAACACAAAAGCCTCCCAATGTTTTGCACTAATGCTCATCAGTGCTTCCTACAGTGCAAGTCACATTCTCTGGGACTTTGCTTCCTGATTGTTCAGCGCTGCCTACTGTTTCTTTGATTGTTTTGGGTCTTTCTTTTCTCTACTGGGAAAAATGTGTAGGTGTACATTACTCACAGGTGTGTTCCCTTAATATGTAATGCAATTTCTCCAAAGTGATGCTATTAGCTAAAGGGGCTTTGGCAAAGAGAAAATAAGCAGGTATCTTTGTTTATTCTTCATTTGACTCTTTCCAATGTGTTAAAATGAAGCTGACATTAGTCTAGATGGAGAAACAGATCTGTGTTTGGAGAATAGTTTTTTTTTTTTTCTTTTGGTTTTCCAGTGGAGTCCCTCATCTAGCTTTGTGTTTTTGAGTTAGGGCTGCCCACATCAATCTTATTTCCAAAACAATCCTGTGCTCGTATGCGGGTAAGAAAGAATGACGGTTGCTACATTTGAGCTCAGCTGAAGACTCCCTTCCCTCTTCACTGCCTCTGTTTTAGCAAAATGAGACGGATGGAGTGAGTTAGCATTGCAGGCACACCTCTTGCAGCTGTGGAAGAGGGCGGTTTCACCCTCGCTCTACTCACTCATCTCTCTTATGTCTTTTTTTCAGCCAACACTACCTCTTTTCTTCTCTCTTTGCCTTTCTCCCTGACATGCCTGGCTCATGCTCTCTGTGTTATGCACCAGATCTATCTAAAGCGAGATGTCCCATTCACACACCTTGGCATACATGTTTTACATGCTTTCTGTGGTTCTCCAGGAAATTCAACTATGAAACCACCAATGTCCACATAAAAGGATAATTCCAAGGATTTATTACAACCTGGTTTTTATTTTCATAACACTTAAAGGTTCTGTTACAAAGATCCATCATAGAGAAAGATCTGACTTCCTTTTTCAGCTTTGAAAAACTGTAGGCTACTTACCACAGTTGTGTGTGCACACACTATTCCTGTGCCATTCCAGCTCTGCTCGCTTTCTGTTTTACCTTATAATTAAAGTGCAGTAATGTGGCTAAAATGTTGTCTTGTTTACAACCTGTCTAATCATCTCAACTCATGTTACTTGCCATGTCCCCAAATCTCAGCAAATACTGTTATGTTATCATAACCAACAGGAGTTGTAAGAAACTGGAATTATACTTCACCTGCATTTAAAATAGCACAATTTAATATTTCAGTGGAATTGTTTTGGAACTTTGACACAGTTGGTTTTGTTGACCAATAGAACCCTCTTTACAGTGCTGATATTTAAGGGGTCCAGAGAGTCCAAAACAGAGGCTGTCCTAGCTTATGTGTTACATCATCATCCATTTTTAATATTCAATAAGTGTGGTTTGTAAACTATTAAGAGACAGTTGTCAAACTGCAAAATGTATGTAGCGACCAAGCTAACTAGCCTGTTAACTGACAACTTATTTTAATGACTGACAACAAAGGTTAACAAGCTAGCTAGCTCAGAGAGCTGTTGAGACTGATGAGCAACAGCATGTTCCCAGCTGGCTAGCGTGTTATCCATTCACTGGCTAGCTACAGTGGTTTACCAACTAGACCTGCATGTTGTCAGTACATCACCAAGTTTCTAAAACTACACACTTCACAAAGATGTATGGATGAATTTTGCTGTACTACTTTCTGGTGTGTCTGCACCTTTATTCTCTTTCCGCCCTACTTGACTTCTCTCCCATCCTTCCTCTGACGTCACATCTTGCTCTATCCTGCATAGCAGAAAAGTCCCGGCACAAAATCTTCACCAGCATCAGACAACGAGCATTCACTCAGGGGACATAAACAGAGTTTATCGGCCCATGGAACTTAACTCACTATCCAACAGGATATACATCCTTTGGCTGTTTCAGCCGCTCCTAGCCAATTACCCTGCAGATCAATCAGCGGCTCAGGTTGTTTCCTCCTTCCATCCTCTGTGGCAGTTTGTTAGCCAGGCCTGTTGTTCAGTTACAGATGCTGTGGGGGTCAGGGCACCTCTCTGTTGTGGCTGGAAGACTGCAGTAATGTAAACCATGCTGGATGTTGGGGTTTATTTGTGGCCTGGTTTGGGGATTGGAGTGAACAGGTTGTGTGTGTTGTTTGTGTGTATTGTATACACACACACCATATGTATCAATACCCATGTGTACATACAATATGCTGAAACATGTGTATTTGTGTGTGTGTTTGTCTACATCATGCATCTCTCCAATCTGCAAGAGAATCTTGGCTGCCTTCCTATTCAAACCCCTGTGTCCTTCTTGTGCTACATCCACAATAGAGCGACCTATTGTGTATTCACGCAGCGTTTTCTACATTGTACACATGGTGCAAATGGTCTTTGCTCTCAGAACTGCATTGGAAATTTGCTAGGTTGTGTGTGTTTTTCTCCCCCACTCCCTTTTTCTGTAGGCATAACAGCTCGCACAGGGCTTTTTGTTTCATTAGCCTATCACCGTGGTAGATCCATGGCTGTCATGCTGAGAGCCTGACTCTCTCCATTATGCTGTATAAGCCAGAAATAAGATTGAGCTGTGTGTTTTATCTCTGCACACATTAAGGCCTCAACCCATTGAAAACGTCTTGGAGAATTATTCTCTTAGGAGTTGATTGAAAAGGTCTTTTCATTTTTGGAAGGTGAATGAGTTTTGTTTGCTCATCGCTCCTGATTTGTACCTCTGATTTTCAAAGGACGTTGCAGAGCAGATTGCTTTCCATGCTTGACGAGTTTTGCGTTTGTTTTCATCTTCTCATCAGTGGTATGCTTCCTTAGGGAGTTCCTTTATTAACACACAGGGATGAAAAAGTCCAATAACTGCCTCAAAGGGAGTATGAATGACGAATGGTCTGCTTTTATTATATACACGTCGCTCCCCAATTTTCTTACATCCTTTTTTGGCAGTGGATTACGCTCTGCATTCCCAGCTTATCATCTAAGAGCAAATATCTGATTCTGAAGGGGCCTAAATCACATTTGGCATCAGGGTAATCTAATAGGTGATGGCAAGCTTTTGTTTTGCCACTGGGAGAATCATGTCAACGTTCAACAGAGGAGAGTAAGACTGTTATGGGATTATGAAATGTGGAATTTGAGTAATCCTCATACCATTTAGAATGATAGCACAATTCTAGATTCAAGCAGACGGCAAAAACAACACATAATACTTCCATATAGGAAATGATAATAAAATGTTGATGGTACATTTCGTGAAATAAAAGTGCAGCTTGGGTCATATACTGTTTGGACTGTTTTGAAGGGTACATGCATATCATTACCACATGATAGATTTATAGAAAAGCCATGACACTTAGTTTATGGTTTACAAACTGATTGTAATTCTCCGGCTCCTCTCAGTCCATCATATTTTATTTATTTAAGGGTTTCCTAGGTTCAACCAAGGAAGAAAAATGTAATGTAGTAATAATAATGGAATAGAATTTGTATACAAAGCATAACAGAATAGTCTGTGCTGGGTTTGGAGAGGTGTTTGAAGTGATGCCTTCTCGTTCATAGCCAATATGGTAGACTTTCCAGGCAGGGTTAGGCTTAGGTTAGTTTTTTTAAGGAAAGACCTGCTAGGTTCTCATGCCTCTCCCTGTTTTCCCCTGTATGTGTGAAGGATTGCTATTGCACCCAGGGGATCCATTATGTGAGCTTGTGGGCTGCTAAATAGCTCCTACTGGAAAGACCAGGTTGAATTTGAATGTTTACTGTTTGTCGTCCTGTAAGTGCATGTGACATTTGGTTTTCTGGGGCTGTGAAACAGAGTGTGCAATGTTCTATGCAGTTGTTTTCTTTGCTGAAGGTGTCAAGCATTTGCTTGGCTCTGAAACCTTGAGTCACGAAAGCTGAGAGAACTGTCGGGATGATAGCGCCACAAACATAAACACGTTCTTAGCGAGGTGTTGGTTTCCATCATCTTTTCTCGCACATTCGTCTTCTTTCATCCTTGTCAAAGCTCACATTGCTCGTCCATCTGTGATTATTGAGGTGCAGGAGGGTGCGAGAGAACATTTTTATTTCCTCCTCAGACCACTGGCTTTACACCAATGGAGTCCAGTAAGTCAATTAAGACCATCGTCTTCCATTGGACGTCTGAAGTCTTTTTGGCAGATTGCCGAGAGCAAGGACCTGGAAAAGTCAGGAAGTCGATCATGTGTGTTCATCTCTTCTCAAACCAACACCAACAGCCTGCTGAACATCATGGCCTTGCTGGCATTTGATTTTCCATTTGGCAAGCTCGATTAATCCCAACACTCCTATACAATGCGACGCACATGGCCACCCACCGCTGCTGGCTCTCATTGTTCCCCTACGCCTGAAAATGTACAGCTAGGAGAAGCAGAGGTGGAGAAAGTGCAAGAAGAATGCCACTGCTGCATGTACTGTATATATGAGCGATGCACAGAGACAAAGAAAGAAGAAAGGAAAGAAGAATCCAACGATACAGAGAGAGATTTGGATTGCTGTGAATAGGGTACGGCTACGCTGTGAGGAAGACTGATAAAAGATTGGGGCTGCTCCATGTCCCCTCAAGGCTCTGCTTCTATCTGAATATTCATTGAGCTGACACTGGCTTTTCTCGCCACCGTCTATAAAAGGATGCCAATTGGCTTTTACCTTGTGGCCACTAATAAGCCTCTTTGCCTAACATGCATACAAACGACTCTTCATGATACACAGACACACATTTCTGCACTTCCTTATAAACAGCTCTTGCTGCCCGAACAGTTTGCTCTCTGTACGTTTAGATTGCCGTGCATGAAGAAAAACGCATTACTAGGTAACAGATTTTGCTTTATATCTCCAAGATTTGAAATTGAAACGTACTGACTCTATCTTTTATGCATGCACTTACATTCTGTATAATGAAATATCTGATCTGTTACAGGGGTATCACATTGTTTTGGGAGATCCTTCAGTTTAAAGAAAAAAGTAGATTATTCTTCCATTCCGCATATTTATATATTTTTTCTTTGGGTATGATCCTGCATCAACAGTTTTACAGTAATAAGAGAACAACACTAAACCTAAATCTGTTTTCTGAAAAATCTACAGAAACAGCATCTTGCAATGATCAGCCATGCTGAGGGCCCTATTTTAACGATCTGAAACGCAAGTATGAAACGCCAAACGCAAGTAGCTTTGTGGGCGGATCTCGGGCGCTGTTGCTATTATAACGGCGGGATAAATGACTCTTGCGCCCGACGCAAATCTTAAATGGGTTGGTCTGAAGTAACTAGGTGTGGTTTGGGCGTAACGTGAAAATAACCAATCAGAGCGTCATCTTTCATTCCCTTTAAGAGCAGGCGCGCTTGTTCCATGGCGGATTGCTATTATGACGGCGGATTTGCCTGGTGCACGCCAGCAGGAGCTGCCAATGCGAGATGCGGCAAAGTAATAAATGCCCGTCTTGACCGGGTGGCGATGTTGCTGCGGCCTCTCGGGCGCGTCTCCTCAAGTCTGGAGAGGATTGCTGCAGCCATGGAGCGTGGGCCTCCAAACGCACCACCTGCACCTGTTGTGCCCCTTCCTCCTCCCCCAACTCCATCTCCGTCCACCCGCTCCATCAGGAGCACATCGCGCATTACTCCCGGACCAGATTCCGTCGGAGTGTCCAATCCCACCGTAGTTCAACATCATGTCTCCTTAAGTCCTCTAATATTTCCTCATTTATGTCATCAACACATCCATGATTCATGGAAATGTGTAAAACACAACAAGCCACAAAGAATGCTGCGACTTTTTGAGGACTGTACTGTAAAGTGCCTCCTGACCTATCCAAACACATGAAGCGCATTTTCAGTAATATTTTTCTTTGTAATTATGTATGGTTTTCAAAAATGGGAACTGCTGTAGATGAGAGAAATGTATGTGCACACGCTACCTTATGGCCAAGCATTCGTCCCTAAAATAGCATCTGAATAACGCGCTACTGACTTTAGACTAGCGCCACTGACTTTAGACCAGGTTTTTCCTGGTCAGTGGCGGAATTGTTTTCTGAAACTGCAAAATAGCACCACGTAACGTTTGCGCCGGAACACGCCTCCTCTTTTCGCTGAACCGCCCCCTGGAGCGCAAATACATTCCCTAATTTACTGACCTGCGTCTGTGGAGGGAAAAGTCCGCTGTGCGTCGGGTGCAAAATAGGAATGATACATGCGTCGGTGTACAAAGGCAATTGCGCTGGGTGCAAGATAGGGCCCTGAGTCTGTCTGTTTAAAGAGAGGAGAGTTAAACTCATGCTAGTTGTGCACATGAATGGAGGAGTCATGCAAAAATACAAGGCTGCTCTTATTTTTGTGTCCTTTATGTGCAGAGAAGACATTTCTCATCCAAGTCGGGCTGAATTCTAACTGCGAGAAACTACTCAAATCTGTATGCTTCTCCTAATCCAGGAACACGTACACACACACTGGCCCTCCGCTGAGCAGCTACATCGGAGCCCTCAGATCAAAAAATCCTTTTCATTTTGTACTCCAGTATGTTTGTTTGTAGAGGTAACGTTGGTTTGTATGTCAGATTACCTCCAAATACTTAATTTCAATTTATAACCACCCTCGCCATGTACAGCAATCTTAAATATTCAGCCATATTCCTTTTGGGGCTCTTCTGGCAAGATATAGAATTCAAGTGAGATTGAAATCACCATCTCTTTCCTAGATAGCCGTTTGCCACAAGGACATAATTTTCTTTTTCTTAAATTATAAAAGATTAGGTTGAATCTGTGGGGCCCTCTGGGCAACACTTTATATCCTGGTATTTTAAAAGTCTGCCAACTTTACCTTCTGATTTAGTTGATATTTCGCAGTCTCTCTCTAACTCTGTCACTTTGTTACAGGACGTGGAAATATGTGTGCTGGCTGCACTGGTGATTCATACAAAGGAAAATAATTTGCCTTTGTGCAAAATGAACTTCACTTATTATTTCAAAGACCTTTGACATGCTCGACTCTGGTCTTTGACATGGAGCAAAATGCTATACAATCAGTTCCATCTCAAACCACATGCTAAAGGCCATTCCACCACACGCACAGAGCATTATGTATTGCAGTGTTGTATAAAGTACTAGAAAGCAATACTTGAGTAAAAGTACAAGTATCGTACTAGAAAAAGACTTTGGTAGAAGTAAAAGTTACCTTTTAGAATATTACTTAAGTAAAAGTCTTAAAGTATCTGATATATACTGTACTTAAGTATCAAAAGTAATTTTCTGATATTTAATGTACTTAAGTATTTGAAGTAAAAGCGGTTAGAACTTTTATTGTGGCTTTCTTATAGTAAAGCATAAAGCATATTCAGGGTTCCCATATCTTCTTAATCTCACACATCAAATCAAAATCACATTCTTTTCTAGGACTTTTCAGGCACAATTATTTTAAGTTCAAAGAACAAACAGCAGATTTTTAGAGCTGACATCAATGTACAGAAACATTTCTTGCAACACGGGTGTAAGACGTTATCTTCACCATTACCCTGTTCACCGAGTTCACCACTATCGTCGGGGTGGTCGCAGGGCTCAACATAAAAAAAAATCCCCACTGGCCCCCGGGGCCAGTAGATCTGAGTTTTGCTGGCCCCTTCTACATTTGTACTGGCCTTGAAAGAAATATCATAGGTGTGATTGGAAAAGGACAAAAAAGAAGGAAAATATACGCAGCACCTACTATGACGCTTTAGAAAATGGTTCTAACCCAGCTAGCCACTGCCACTGGATGTTGTGCCATTAGCAGTAAAGCTAGACCAGGGGTCATCAACTACATTTTTCCAAGGGCCAGAATTTTTTTAAGCAGACACTCCAGGGGCTGGACTTTCATATAAAGAAAATGAAATTATACCTAATACGCATCATCTTGTTTGATATTTTCACTTTCTTACTAAATTAATGCTATATTTTTTACATTAGTAAGCAAACCCCTAAAAACATGGAAAATCCATAATGATAACTAGATAGGCTACTTAACTAGAAAATGATCTCAGATTAGTCCTGTATGCCTAATTTGAAATAAGACAATTCTGTTGCTAAATAATACAACCGGCAACATCATCAAGAATGAAGAACGCGTCATTCACGTCCATATTAAGTAGCCACATGTATTTATTTTGGTCTTAAAATACATCCATAGTTTTACCGCTCCAGCGGAGAGGATGGCTCGTTTAGACAGCAGCTACGTTTACAAGAGTTTGTCCAAAGTTCAAGATTGGTTGCAAATTAAGACAAACAGTTAGACTACAAACTGACATCTTTCATTTTAGCTCGTTTGTAAAGTCGCTATTTGCTGAGTAGAGCTGTGTTTGCACAGCGCGGTGGACGAGATCGGAAAGCGCAGACTGAAATATCGGTTTCTACGTGTTTCTGCCTGTAGAACAGGTAGGTGGGTTATTGATAAGTATTGACTCTTTAATCATGGAGGTTTTATTGTAGGCTACCTACTTACAGTAACGAGTGTAGCGTTAGTTCATCTGCGCCATCGGCGGTAAATAATCCTCGGTAACACACCAGTGACTGTGGCTGCAACCAGCCCGACATACGTTTTTACTGGCCCCGAGCCATCGGGCCATTGCTTATGTCGAGCCTGGTGGTCTACGATAACGGGAGGTCCTCCAGTAGGTGCTCATGCTTCCATGGCGGTTTCAGTTGTGCGTCCTCCTCCTCCTCCTTTAGCAACAAACAAGCGCTGAAATAGAGCGCGCGGCGTGCGGAGCGTGCGTAATGCAATCTAGGAGCAGTGATTCGCCAAACCTCCCTTATTGCAGTCGCACACATTTCTTCTAATTTTATTTTTTAGTAACGAGTAACGAAGATACTTAGTGGAAATATAACGGAGTAAAAGTATACATTTTATCTAGGAAATGTAGTGTAGTAAAAGTGAAAGTTTACATAAATTTAAATAGCGAAGTAAAGTACAGATACGTGAAATTTCTACTTAAGTACAGTAACGAAGTATTTGTACTCCGTTACATTACAACACTGATGTATTGTATTTTTAATCACACAGCCGTGAACCAATCTGCAACAGCATTTATTTCACCACAGCACAGAGCAAGGTAAGAGGGCCTGAAACAGAATCCCAGGGTCATACATCAGACAGAGAAATAAAGAAAAGTGGGTGGGTAGGAGATGGTGGTGGGATTAGGTTTAAATCCCCCTTAAAAAACTCATTGTGTTTGTAGTTTATAGGAGAGATTGACTGAGCAGGGAAGTCTGAATCATTGATTTAATCGTGCTCTGCTTCAGCAGAGGCCAGGCTTTGTGGAAACTTAGATTGTGCTAGACAGAGCTCAGTGAAAATGCTTAAATTGAGTGTGCGGAGAGAAGGGCTTTGGTGTGGCTTAAATATTCATTTGCTGGTGGCATTAGCTCTGAAGTTAGGTTTTAGCTCCAAGCAGTGGATGTCTTGACATGCTACATGTCAAACCTCTGTGGTTTGGCCCCTTTCAGCTAAAACAGAGGTTGATTTTAATAAATCTTGCATTTTACTTTTGAGTTGCAAAGCATGTATTGTTGTCCTGTTAAGAATGAGGAAGGCCTTTTTTTAAAGATGGCTTGAAGCTTGGGGGTGTGTTAGTTGTAGTTGAGCATGTAAATGATTATGGTTATTTTCTCACTGTGCTTTTGTACTGACGAACAACGAAGTAGTTCATTTCTTGGACGATGTTTTTCAGGAAAGGTAGCTTGATAAAGCTCTATCATAGTGAACGGGGAAGCCATTAACCACAACGACAGGTTGTTTCCAAATTTGTTTAAAGTGGTTTCACAGAGTGGAGTTGGAGTAAAAAACAGCTATGTTTAGAGCTGGGCCATATGGAGAAAATCAAATATTACAATATTTTTTTACCAAATACATCAGTGTCAATATTGCGGTAATGCGGTTGACTATTGGTGCTTTCACTAAATATTTACACAATGAGATTTTTTGATAAATAATCATCAGTAACGTCGATATAATGACTAAGTGGCTAAAGGCAAATAATAGAACAGTCTGGTAAATTCAGAAAATGACATCACTTTACTGTAAAGTAGCCTTTAAAACCATAAGATAACACTTAACACCATATCCAAAATGTAAGACGATATCTAGTCTCATGAGACGATATAATATTGATATATTGCCCAGCCCCAGCTGTGCTTGTGTTTTCCAAAAATGTCAAAACAAGCGTGATTGGTTGTTACTCCAGGATTCGGACGTTATTTTGAGGTTCCATTCACACTGAATGAATGTTTTGCCTCTAGTGTTTGAGTCTGTATGTTGTAGGTTGACACTAACCATTAAGATAACACTGCCTGTAGTGCAGTGCCAAGTACATGATCCCTCACTGGCTTCCCAATATGTTGAAATGTGCAGCCAAGCCTCAGATACCGCTGCTAGCAACTCTGCCCATTATAAAGTTTTATTTGAAGGGTAAATCCATAACTTTCCACACATTGTTGCCCTCTTCAGCAGCAAGGGCAGTTGCAATGATGTTATGATATGATCCACAGCAATTATGGCAGTTCTTGAGTTGGCAGTTGAGTTATTATTATAGTTTTGAGAAGAAATAAGCCTCTGCTGCTTTACTGTGGTAAAATACATTGTTTTGTTTGTTTTTTAAATCAGTGAACGTAATGTTAAATTTTTTTGGCACAGCTTGTGTTTTTTCAACATGCCTCAAAATCTCTTTTGGGTGTTTTCTGTGCAAATCCTGATTGGGATTGGTTTTTGACAGATGTCAGAAGGATTTCATAAGCTAGAGGCAACAGTTTGCCTTTGGGTTCAGATGTGTGAAGCTGCGTAATGATAGTATTTCCCTCCTATAAACTAACAGATGGGATTATAGGAGAGGCATTAGATACCAAGTCACAAAAGAGTTTACATGAGAGCAGGGCATGTCCACCAATGAGTCTGTCTTTTGTGCCAATGGTTTCTTTACATGTTTGTAATGGAACAGGGCAAACTCCATCTTAATTACTTTCCCATCTCTGTCATTGCACCCTATATTTTTTTTGCTTTGAGCAATCTGTGCGGCAACTTGTCCAGCATGATTAGCTAGCTCACCAAAGAGCAGTGTTTCATTACATTGGATTGGGATCTTTATTTGATCCTACTCTTTTAGCACATTTCCCTGTTAATACCCCTTCTGATGTCTGATTAAAACTTTTACAGTAATGTGCCTACAACACCCCCCACCCCTAACACACACATACGCACACACACATACTCCCTCTATCAGACACAAAAAGCCAATTTTAGAAAATTAAAAATCTTTTAAAAGGATGTAGTAATCTCACGCTTTTCCAACGGACATTTTTATGTAACTCAATTGATGCATGACTGCTTCCATTAACTTCTGATCCCTAAGTTGGTATAAATACTCTTTTCAATTTAGATAGTGGTGAGTAGTGAATGGGCCGTTGCGTTGCTGTGCATGTAGAGTACCGACCTTTGCCAGACTTCTTGACGAATCATTCATTCTTTCATGATCACGCTCGTGCTCACCCGCTGCCGCTCTGCTGGCACATTCAAAGAACCAGCTGTCTCCAGTGACGTGGAGATACACATCTCTCAATCTTTTATGGTGACAAAAGCCTGAAATTGCATATGTAAATCTTTTATAGCACAACTCTGTGCCACATATCATATTTCTTTATTCATTCTAAGTCATCTCAATCAATTTGCCTTCCCTTTTTTGTAAGCAAATGCCAGTTATTTATCTTATCCATCATCCACTTCTTTCCTCACTTACCCAGGCTTTATGCAGTGCTGGAGCAACCTTGTATTTTTGCCCTCACACCCATTCCTCCGAGGCTAATAGCTTGTAAGTGTGTGCGAGAAAGTGAGAGTGAGAGAAGGAGAGATGGTGACACTCTAATGGGGTTTATCAAAGTCAACCTGAATACTCTAACAGTCTGGGCCTGAACATCAAAGCCTAGTTTCCACTCCACTGCCAACTACTCTGGACATCCATCAAACACGGAGGCAGAGGAAAGCCTAAATTGACTAAATTGGAGGACGGAAATGTTTGCATTGTAAGGACAAATACTCTCATGAAGGTCTAATCCCAGCGTGTTAACGTGACTGTGATAAAACCTGAAATTTCGGGAAGCTGGCACAAAGGTTTCGCAAGAAGCTCCTTTTGTATTTGAAACTGTGCGGAAAAAAATGAAGGAGCAGTCATCCTCGTCTGTAAATTATGCTAGAATGCTGCAAGGTCTGCTCTAACATACTTTATGACATGCTATTGATTCAAGAGAAGATGAAAGGAAATGCTGTGTGATTTGATTTCTCATTCAGGGGTCTTAATTCCCCCTGACACGCATTGAGAAACAGACGGTCCTTTTGATTGCAGTGAATCTGACCAACAGGGTTATTCTCTCTGGGAGATCAGAGTGTTTCTCCCCATTTTTGTTAGACTTCAAAGGTTACATACAGAAATAAATGCAGTATATATACAGTATATATATTCATCTTTTTGATTGATGTGGATGCACTTAAATCCATCATGAATCTGTGTGTGTTGTGCATGTGTCCATTTGGATGTAGAGTAATGTTTGCATACTTTTACTGGCAGTGATAAATGAAAGTGTATTTTTATAATGAATAAAATATTGACGTTGTGCACAGTAAACCCATGTAAAGTGATGAAAATCCATTATGTGAATTGCACTTTACATTCTCCAATGGTCACAGAAACAGATATTTGCAAAAGGCTGATCATGCTTCACTTTGAATTGCATAGTTACATATCATCTTCACCCATATGTTGCCACTCTTAAATGGTGCTTTCCAGGTTAAAACTGGGCAACATAGAGAAATGGATTTTGGTATTATGCTGCTGTGCGGTGTGATTACAGCCCCCCTTGTCGGGTGCATTTATGGCTATAATATTGTGAAAGGCGAGGTTACAGATGAGATAAAGGGAGCATATTGACCATGTGCTTCAGTTTGTAGCCGAGTGGAGCAGGAAACTGCTCAGTCTCTTACGAGAAGCAATATAATCTGTTCTAATCCATTAAAATGGTTTCCTCAAAGTGCTTACAAATCAACTTAGTAATGCCATAGGCATGGCAATGATGCCTTCATAATAAAAAAGAAAATACAGTTAATTTACCTGTGTGCATTTCAAAAGTCTATAGCCACAGTAGCGGCTCTGTGAGGCTGCACTCAGAGACAGCTGTGCTTTGAGCTAAATGCTAACATGCTCACAATGCTAACATGCTTATGTTTTCATGTGTATGAGGTGTTTACCATGTTCAGCATCTTAGTTTAGCATGCTAACATTTGCTAATTAGCCCTAAACACAAGGTACATCTGGCAGATGATGAGATATTTTAAAGGCCATTTAGAAACAATAGTTTGTCCACCAAAGGCGCTGACAAAAATGTTTGTATGTATCTTGGTCACAATTATTTATTGATTTATTTTAATCAATGGGATACATGTCAAGGTTTGTTTTATGTGATAGAATAATAAAAAAATATATATATATATATATATATATATAGTTAGCTGTTTTTTTTTTAAACTAATATATATCAGTATCAGCCCCCAAAATCCAGTATTGGTCGGGACAAACATGCTCACGCACATATCATCCACATACCATATACTTCTACCAAAATGCAGCAGTGTAGATGCAGTGTAAGCTAACTGCAAAGGCCAATGCACCAGTGACACACATACACATGCACACACACCTTAACTGTATAGTTATTGATTGCTCCTCTCTATTTTGCTGAGACAGATGCTGTTTCTCCCAGGATGGTACTAGACCACTTTCCTCTCTCCCCTTTGCCTCTCTCCCTTTCTTGCTAGATAGCTATCCTTCATCAGCACACACACACACACATGCTCACCTCGAGTCATCACATCACTACTAATCAGCTGCCTCTCTTACTTGAATTTAGACAGCTTGCAGTCCTTCACAGTTTTTTCCTCATCTCTCTCTGCTTCTGTCAGGCTCTGTTCTGCCCATTCCCTATAACTTGCTTTTTCCATTTCTCGATAATGTTTATAGCGTGTATTCTTTCACTTCCCTCCTCCTCTCCAACCCCTGCCATTTCGCCACCATCTGCTGTTTCTTTATTCTCTTTCTACTCCCAAAAACCCTCCGTGTCTCCGTCTCTCTCCTTGTCTCACTTTCTCGACAGCCAGGACCAGTTTTTCTCGCCCGTGTCACTCTTTGTGTGTCAGCTTGTTATTCATACCATTTTGCAGTGGACAGGTTGTACCCTGCCTCTGTCTCTTAGCACCACGCTGGGCATCTCACTGACTTACCACTCACCCTTGGTTGATACTGTCTCTGTCATACTAGATGACTTACAAAGCTGCTTCACTGTTTGTCTTCCTTTTTACTGCTTCATTACCAAACTTCATAATAATTAAGAGCACATAATTCCCGACAGTACTGTTTTGTTGTGATTGTTTCCTGAATTAGGGATGCAACTCTGATTATTGTTTTGATTAAGCAATTCATTGTTAAGTCTATAAAATGGCTTACCCTGCACGGTAGCTGGATTCTTGCAATATCATAAGATCATGCGAGAATCATGGCATCACCTATCACACGAAAATCTTGTCAGACGTCAAGTAATGTTTGTGTCTGAACTACCAGCTTGCCAAACCAAATCAGCGTCCAGTGAGGAGCTACTTGCACCTACTGGCGAGGTTTAGGTTTAGGTGTGTGGCGTCTATTAGTACAAAACAACAATGGAGGATGTGATAGACAGATGGTTCATACTATCACCTGCCAGGTATTTTTTTGAAAGTGCCTGCCCTTTTCCAAACGGTTTCCAATGATGGCTTCTCAGATGGTTCTGTGTAACATACCATCTGGCTCTTCAGGTAATAAAATGGCAGGAAATGGCGATTTTTGTGCCCCCAAAGACGCATCTTCAATTCCCTTGTTTTGTCTGACCAACAGTCTAAAATCCAAAGATATTCAGTATACACTGATATAAAACAGAGAAATGCAGCAAATCTCCACTTTTGAGACTTTGAAACTACATTTTTTCACATGTTTCCCTCATAAATGACTTAAACAATCAATTGATTATTACATTATTTGCTGTTTCATTTTCTAGTGATCGAGTAATCGATTCATCGAATAATCCCCTCAACTCTAACCTGTATACAGCATCTAAAGGAAGTGTGAAAACATTTGTGGCAAATATTTATACCATTATCCTCCTTTTTATATTCATAAAAGTACAACCTGTTATGATTAACAGATAGAAAGTGAAAAGAGCAGTCTCTTTTTAGAAACAATAATCTGTTTACTCAGGATAATCCAGAGACATCATTTTCATTGACTATTATTCATTGACATTAACTTGACTACGTATTTCATGTTAAAAATATAAAATAATGTGTGCATATTGTAGGGTACAAGTGTACTAAGTAGCTCCGCACACACTGTATGTTTCAGACTCAAAATGTAGATTTTTGTTGGGTTATTGAACAGACAGCACACAGGCATGTTTCTAGCAACGGAGCTGTTTGGACTGTCGGAGTAAAAACACCAGCAGTTTATTTTTTTACTGTATTACACTTTTACGCTTTTGGGATAATAGGCAATGGAGGAAATGGAGCTTTGGGATGCAATCAAATGAATATTGAATGCTGTCCTTTTACAAATTGTACAATTAATGGAAGAACATTGTTTCAGATGTCACAGAAAAACTCCCAATGATGCAGCGTAAGTGAGATTTTAAAGGTGCAGTAGGTACGACTTATAAAACTAACTTTCTGTCATATTTGTTGGAACTGACCCTATGTTCCAGTAGAACTACATGAAGCAGGTAATAATAAATAAATAAAAATCCAGCTCCTCTGGCACCACCTACAGCCTGTAGTGCGATTTGCAAAAATCCACCACTCTTTGTTCAGATGCACCAATCAGGGCCAGGGGGGGTGTCTAACTGCATGTCAATCACCGCTCATGCACACGCATTCATTCTCCCTTGTGGGGGGAGGGGCTTAGGAGACCGTTTTGGGTTTTAGCAGAAAGGGGGGAGGGACTGAGAAGTCGATTTTCAATTTTTTTGGCTAAGTCCTGGATCTTCACAATCCTACCTACAGCACCTTTAATTAAGTCCCAAACACAATACACACGGCAACATTATGTTAAACCACTCCGCATGGATACAATTCCTTATTAAAAAGCCTCTGTTAAACTTGACCATTGATGCAGCAGTAAATTATGTTTTAGGCATCCTTCTTGTCCCCAGAAGGCTCCCTTGTTGTCTAACAAGTGAACTGTGACCTGTTGAGTAATTTGGTTGTGGGAACCACAGTCGGAACAGCTTAACAAGCAGTAATCTCCTCATCTGGCACTATGTGCCGTGTCAAGCACAAGTGGGCTTTATTTCACTTATTCGTTGGCATCCATCAAAAATAGATGGAACTATTTTTAACTTGGCACCTGTGAAATAATGCATGTGAGGAAATGATAATGAATGATCATAGCAGGTGTCAGAAGTATTCTGGTTTAAAGCCTCAGGGCTGAGGAAAATTGGACGGATCTTGCTGTGTTTATTTATTCATGCACGAATCTGGCAGACATGTAGCAAAAGCTATGTTGCTGTACAGCTTCCCTGCTGCTCAGTCCCCTTCAGCTAGTGCTATGAGCTTGTGCTTGGCTAGCTTCCTGTTGCCTTCTTATTGTGCTGGTGGCAGGCAAGAGTCCCACTGCCAAGTAGGTCTTATCCTTCCTTAAAGCTGCAAGTATTATTTGGAGGGAAAAAAAGCACTGTCACTGCTTATAAATGAGGTTGGAGAACACTTTAACTCTTTTAAACTCAAATTGCAGCTGAACTGTATTTTTCAAAAAGTCAGAGTTTCTTCTTAAATATCTATAAAATCTAATTATCTTTACAAATTATACACTTGTTAAGTAAAGCTGTACTTGTGTGTGTTCTCCAAACTCTTATTTTAAATAGTGACTGCTAACAAATTAGAATTTCCAATGACAGTAAGAGGAAAATAAGCCTAATTTAAATGTATTAATGTTGCCAAATGTTTAAGAAAGCCTAAGGAGGAGAAACACTTTAGTTGTGCTCTCCCATTAGCTTTTCTCAACTGGCAAATGGCTGCACTTTCTTTTTTTTCTTCTGTTGTACACCCTACACCCTACACCTTGCAAACAAGTACACACTGATGCACACCAAGCACACCTGCAGTAAAACATGCACAGGGAGGAGAGCCTGTCGCAGAAACTGCTCTGTGCCATGCTCTGATGAAAATGTTATGAAGTGAAAGAGTACTCGTATATTTATCATGTCTTAATGTCTTGGTGGACTTAATTGGTCTGTGAGACACAAGTAGTACAGTAATGTACATCTGTTTATTCGAAGAGATGGGTATATTTGCCATATCGGGAAACTTGAGGCACTTCAGGCAAGTATCGTGCACCGTTTGTACAATTCTAAATGTACTTTTAAAGGTAATTTCTATGCTTTGTGAAACACTTAGCTGCCATCTGGTTTTAACAAGAGCATGTAATAGTGCTACACTATGGTTTGCAATAAAAACATGATGTGATAACACTCACGTCTATTCTGACTGTGAAATGTGCATATACAGACCTGAAGGCAATGTAGAAGAGACTAAGTGGTTTTGGAGGTCATTTGAAAACCTTGTTCTACTCACCAGTTTTGATTCAGCTTTATTGATTGTCATCTTAATCATAAATCTGACAGCGGGAAGTATGTGACTTAAAAGCCTTGAATCATTCAAACTGACATTCTATTTGTTAGTCACTGGATGAGAGTTGCAGACTAAGGCCCTGATCAGACAGAAAGCTTTTTAGCAGCCGTAGCTCACTGCTTTTGCAACATTATTTGCGTTTTTCCCATTGTCTAATCAGATGAATTGAGCGGCAATATCAAATGTAAAAAACCACATGCCTTCATTTGAATTTGGATGCACAAGATGTTATTTCAGAGCGTTTGTTATTTTTTTTTTAATAGCAATGTCATCATGGTCTGCAATTCAGCCTTTTTCCATAAGGAAATGATTATATGATATGATGAAATGTGACAATATTAAATTAAAGGTACCCTGTGTAGAGCAATGTTTATATGAATGGGTTCCTTTTTGGCAATAAACACAGGAGAACGCAAATGTAGGGCATTCACATCCTCCTGTTGTTTTCACGTTATTTCACTGATCAACAGTTGGTGGCATGACCATAAACAATTCACAATTTTGCCAATGTTTTGAGGAAGGAAATGTATTCAACACATTAGTTAGACCTCAAGGATACACACAATGTGTTTTGGTGAGTAACACTCCACAGGACACTTTTTAATACTAACATACTTAACCTTGGTGTGATGAGAGTGACAGAAAAGTACCCCTCTATTTAAAGTTGAAGAGAAGTAGTTTCAGTTTGAAAAGCTATCGAGAGACGACAATGCAGAGCTCCAATATTAAAACTTAAAAAAGAGAATAACTTTTGAAACACTAGAATCGTATGGTTTCTGTGGAAACATTATTTTGCAGTACCACATTTTGTGTGCATAACAATATAAGCTCAAGTGCATAAAACATCATGTGAAAGTGTGAATGTATGTATGACTAAACTTTAAAAAAGAAACGGAAAAAAACAGCCATTGCAACATTGTGTATCACACTGACATTGTTGCCCATAAATTTGTCTCTCCTGACATAGATGTCAGATTACTAACAAGGGAACACTCAACATCCCTGATGCAAAGTGATGCCAGGCATGTGTGTGGCATGTGGAAATGATGCAAGTCTGATGTCCTTGTTTCTGGGTTGTCATCACTCTCATGAGTCCATGGCCTTAGACCCTCACAATGACAGCAGAGAACACAGATCCAGAAACTTACGCTCAAACTGTTTATGTCAAACACATGAACTCCAGGATATAGGGCTTGGATGTTAAACAGTCACCAATACAACGCTTGTGTCGGACACAAGGTTTGAGGGGTGTAAATGTTGACAGTATGTCATACAATGGTTCAGTGATGGCCTGTTTGACGCTTTCAACTCAAAAATGATGGCTAAAGGATGAAGGAGAAGAAGGCTTTCCTAACCCCTCTCTGTTCTGCACCATGGGATAGAAAGCACAAGCGGAAGAGTTTGACAGGACAGGAAGGAGAGAGGCTGGCATGTTGACAGCTCCCCTCTCTCTCTCTCTCTCTCCTTCACACACACAAGTATGCATATTTACATAAACAGAAGAAGGGCTGATTTTAATACAAAAATCTGCACTGTCTAAAGCCTGTCGAAGGTCGGGTGTATGGCTCTTTTCATCATAATTTGTTAAAAAGCATAGGTGCCCCGTCAACACGCTATCACCTTGACAAGTAAACTATAAAGTTAGGTTTTTGGATGCAAAGTGTGCCAGGAGAGCCTGGAAGAGCATTGTTAAAATATTGTTGCAGGATAATATTAAAAGTATACTGCAGGAACTGATAGAGGACAAAGCTATCAAAAACTAAAAGTAGGCAGAGCCCGTAGAGAGGATCTGGCAAGGATTACCTTTTTTCACATTGTTTTCCACATTAAAATCAGCCAAACTTTTAAAGTATGTATGATAAATAAGTAGGTTGTATTGTTTTGTGACTGATAGTGTTTTAAAATGAATCCAAAATGTGTAAAAAACAAAAGAAAATACAGCTTAGAGACTAAAAAAATGTTTTCATCTGTTTTATACAATTGAGTTATCCTAATAGTATCTGCCTCCACAGTATAGACTACAGTAAAACATCTGCAATCTTAATATATCTGCACAAACAGATGTGTGTATTGATAGCTACTGCAACAGTTTCTCTCCTTTTATCCATAAAAGAAGCAGATATTTCAGTGAGGTGCTGGAGGGTTGAGTGCAGTGGCTTACAATAGAATTGAAAATAGATGGATACTGAAGAAGAGGTGGATAAAAAAAAAAAGGATATGAATAAGGTCGGAAAGAGACGCAGCAACAATTCACTTATTAGACCTTTCCCCCTTGCTCTCACACCTCTGAGTGTCCAGGCTTGGAGTTGCTACATTTCATGGACATCCTAAGCGCTAGGGACACATATACAGTAGATTAGCCCTCAAGGGCAGTCTCACAGTGAGCCCATTGGTACTGACTGATTATAGATTCTGCTTTAATGTTCTGCATCGACTAAGGATAGCAGTGGAGGGGGGCAGTGACTCTGGATACTTCCTAAAGTCACAGTCAATATTACAGTGAATATTTCACCAAATCCTATCCCTGGTGCACCACAGAAACTTTAAATTACTATTTACCCTTTTTTTTTTTACCAAGTTGTTTTCGTTTTCAGTAAGATCATGTTTTACATTCATACATAGTGATAAACTTCTCTTAATTGGAAATGCTCACTACAAGCAGTCTTCTACAGAAGCGCTTTGCATTCACAAAAGAAAAGAAAAGTTAACGGAAGCTTTGCTCCTACAGGAATAGAGCGACTAACAGCAGGTCAGACTGGGCTTTCTGCATGAACAATCCCAACCACTTGAGGTGCCTATGCAGTGTTGACATACTACATATATTAATGCCATCCACATTAAGTAACATGAATATTTCCCAGTGTATCATACCGAGAATGAAATATAAGCAGATTAAATGCTAAAGCGCCATCATTGCCCACTGCCTTATCCAGTAGCCTAGATTAGCGACAATATACCTTAAAGTGCTCATATTATGTTCATTTTCAGGTTCATAATTGTATTTAGAGGTTATATCAGAATAGGTTTACATGGTTTAATAATGTTGAGCTGTTTTAGCTACAGAGTGAGGCTTCACACTTCTATTTCATCTTTGTTGGGAGTCGCACATGCACAGTAGCTAGGTCACGTCACGGAAGTAAAGGCTGGACTACAATAGAGCTGTTTGGAGCAGTTTGTGAACAGTGTTTTCTGTTGGAGCTGGTAAGTCCCTTTGGGGTGAACTTTGGGCTATTTCACTGTGTAAACCTATAACGTGCACAAAAAAGATATATAACACAATAAAGGAAAGGGGAATAGCCGAAAAAGCATAATATGAGTACTTTAACTCTGATCTCATAATTATGACATTGTTTCTTGTAATTATGAGATAGTAGGCTAACTCATAATTACGAGATAAGATGTCTCATGTTTTTCTATGTTATATGTCTTGACATTGCTTCCCATTTGGACACAGGACACACTAGTGGCTCTGTGAGGCTGTACTTAAGCTAACTTTAGCTAAATGCTAACATCAGCATGCTAACATAACATGACAGTGCTATAATGCTGATGTTCAGCAGGTAATGGTTAGCATGCTAGAATTTGCATGCTAATAAGGCTGAGGCTGTGGGTTATGTCTTTAGTTTTGCTTGTAATTATCATGTATGTATTAAGAGAACTATGTGTCTGTGTGTGGTAATTATACATTTAACCAACAGGTCATGTGACGGCGTCACGTTAGTGGCCGTTAAAGTTAAGTTCAGCCCAGAAAAGGTGACTGTGAGCCGAGTACTGGTCACTGTGATTTGACGGTCGTGGCAGCAGCCAGTTAAGTTAAGCCACAATAACGACTAGTTAAGATTAAGAAAAAGTTTGTGGTTTGGGTTAAATTAAGTAGCCTAGTACTCCTGGGACACCAACAACCATTTCCTGGGTGTACGTCTTGTGTTTTCCCCATGACCTTCTTCAGGGACATGAACATATGTTGAATAAAAATTACAGTGCATTACTTGTCACAGCTATTATACAGTAGGTATGACTGGTTCATGAAAACAGCTTTTTCTGCTGCTTGTAGCTGTTAATTATATAATATGAATTTTCTGCATAATACCATAATATGCTTACCTTAGAAATTAAAGGAAAATTGTTTCATACTTTTTTGTTCTTTGTATAACTGCTTTTCACATTTTAGACTGGCAACACTGAACTGATTTGGACATGACTGTCCATCAGTGGTCACAGTGTGGTCTCTGGCAGCACTCCAGTCTTTTTAGAAAGCCTTTCAGTGGCCTTCGCTGACTGAAATTATGAGCCTGTCACTAATGATGTGTCCATATGGGAGCAGTCAGTGCAGTCATAAAAACAATGACAGCACACAGGACGACAAAATGGAACATATGGACGCTCAAAGCCGAGGGTACTAATATATGCACTCACATACAGTTCTTTTACACATACAGATACTGTACATACAGGCTCCTGCATGGACTCTCCCTCTAGGATCTCTTAGACAAAGTATGATCGACCACAACACCATAACAACCTCATATCTCACCCTCCTCTCAATGAAATCGGTCAGTGTCAGCAGTGATCAGTCATGTGCTGGGATGAGGCCGCACTGAAATTTATTGTGTGACACTGAAGCAGCTCTCCCTTATAGCATTGTGATGATGAGACTGCAGAAGACGGTCATAGGAGTGTGGGTGGGTTTTAGTTGATAGTTTATCAGTGGCTCAGTGTGCATGCTGATATTTGTTGCTGTGCCAACAGGGACTTAATCAAGTGTCACTGCAATGAGTGGAGGTATATTTATATGTGCAAACCTATTTGTGTCTTTTGCGAGAAAGTGGAGGAATTAACCATGTTGTTTTGTTGTAGTGAATAAATCTGTCTTTTACAGTGAGGGTGTTGATTTAATGGGCCAGTTCGACATTTTTTGAAATACGCTTGTTCACATTCTTGTCTTTAAAGTGAATATGAAGCTACCGCCAGCAGCGGGTTAACTTAGCTTAGCATAAAGTCTGGAAACAGAGGGAAACACAAGCTTGTCTCTGTCTGGAGGTACCAAAACTACTGCTTTTATACTAGTTTTTGGATAGATTAATCAAATGAGTTGTAAGGTGTTAATGGAGTTTAAGTGATTCTTCTTGGCAAATTTTGTTACCTTCAGGCTAGCCCTTTCCCCCTGATTTCATGCTATGCTAAGCTTATCGTTGCTGTAGTTTTTAATTACATTACATGTCATTTAGCTGACGCTTTTATCCAAAGCGACTTACAATTGCTATATATGTCAGAGGTCGCACGCCTCTGGAGCAACTAGGGGTTAAGTGTCTTGCTCAGGAACACTTTGGTTGATGTATCGCAGTGGGAATCGAACCAGGATCTCCCGCACCAAAGGTACGTGTCATATCCACTGCGCCATCACCACCCCCTAATATGTTACACACATACAACAGGTATCGATCTGCGAGAGACTGTGTCAATGTCAGTTTGATTTTCTGCCTACCTTTCTAACTTTAATAAAAAATAATTTACATTTAGGCATTCTGTAGCTTACAAACCTATAATATAGATTAAATATACATTCACACCTCGCTTAAAGCCCCAGAAATTTGTATTTGTCATCTGTATGCATGTGTGCAGGTAGGTGCATGCACTGGCTTTGAAGTGCTGATATCTCAGTACTGTGTTATTGATTATTGGCTCCCAGTGCCATCAATAAGTAAGATTGCAGTCCAAGATGAAAGCAGATCAACCATGACTGTAAACGTACAGAAGTGCTGAGCTTTAATACCTGGATCAGTGTGATAGAGGAATTGACAGATACTCATTCTGACCTGCTCTGCTCCGCTGTGATTCCAGGTAGGAAATACTTTACTCAGCTTTTTTTTTTTAACACACGGTTACACACGGTAGAAGACTTTTCCCTCTGCGTTTCCTTTTTTCCTTGAGAAACACCTGCTGGATTTTAATGTCCTCTTGAGGGTGAAGCAACAGCTAAGAAAGTGTGTAAAATGTGGGATTTCTGCAGTGGCTTCATTTCATAGTTTCTGTGTTACACGAATTGGCTCTCGTGAATATTTAGCACATACAGTATTTATCTGAAGTGAATTTGTGATTGATGATTTCAAGCTTGAGTGCTTGTGGCTGCTTTGAACCTGCCTACAGTGGCATATGATGTATAAAGCAAGATGAAACAATAAAGGTTCCTTACTTTTTCTTGACAAAATGTTTTGATGATCAAGTATTTTTATCAAACTGTCAATAATATTATGTCTATAACTGTCAGTAATATAATGAATGGAATGCAAATAAAAGAGGGGTTTTCAAATTATTGAAATACTTAAGGCATTTGGATTTCCAAAGCCACTCCCATTTTGATTCAGTGTTAAGGTATTTTAGCCGTTTCATTGTTCCCAAATCGTTGGCAAACAGTAAAACCTAAAGTTGAAAGTGTAAATGCAGTTCTCGGTGTGCAGATATACATTTTGTTTCTATTAGTATGTGACTAAGAGTACCACGCTGCCCTTCTCCAGCATCCCTCTCTCTCTCTCTCTCTCTCTCTCTCTCTCTCTCTCTTTCTCTCTCTCTTTCACTGTTGATTGCATTCACTTATTTGGGTGTTATGACCATGGCTTAAAAATATGCTCTGCTGCAAGTAAAGCACTCAGCCTGGTTATAATGTTTAACCTCTCTAGGTGATTACTTACCAGGCAATTGTATGCAATTTCATACTTTATATGACATTTTGGGAGAATTGACACAATCGTTGATGTACACAAAGTGAATTTTCTTTTTCTCTTAATAAAATCCAATGAAATGATTGTTCCAGTTGGTGTGAAGCCAGATTCAGCAGTTTACTACCAGACATTCTGTCGAGCAGTCTTTCCAAAAATAATTTGCTGACCGGCATAAATATTTCCTGCCTGTTATGGCCTAAATGCACAATACATATTTGTTGGCGAAATTTAGCAGGAAAAGTGTTTTGGAAATAGACTGCATGTCAGCAAGGGTAAGAGCAAGGCAGAGTAACAGACAATGGCACACAGAACAATGAGTACAGTATATCACTTTTATTATGAGCTTATGATTTCGTAGGGAGGAAATTAATCCAAAGAATCCAATTCTAACTGATCCAACCTACTTTTATCGTCATGAAGAAACAATTATGTAAACAAATCTGTACGTAAAAGAGGAAATTGATCCAGTTTAGTTCGATCAAATGTGGAATTAAATAACAAAGGCCCACCATACAGAATATTTCCATTCTGATTCAGACTATTTAAAACCTGGTGCATCCCAAAAGACAGGGGTCAAAGTAATGAAGACAGGAAATCTAAGCTTGTGGGTTTGTGCAGGGTCTAGTAGCTTCACTTCATCTTTCCCTATGACATGCTCACTTGGCCCGGTTACCTGCAGTGTTTGTGTGGTCAGAGAAGCCAGTGTTGGGGGCGTTAAAACAAGCTGCATGTCCTTGGTGACAACTGAAAGCAGCGCCTTGCTGACATGTGTGAAGAAGGTGGGGTGGTTATTAGTTGTGAGCCATCAGAGGTGCTGCTGAGGAAAAACGGTCCCTAAGAACTGTTGTTGCAGCTTAACATCTAATCAGGTGGGAAGAAGCCTTAGGAACTGTTTCCAACCAGGCTCCAAGCTACACACAAGATGTTAGCCTCATTTTGATGTAGTATGATGTACAGTAATAGGTCCAGTTGGATTTAGTTAAAGCAGCTATAATCAATATTTTACAATTGATCACAACTAAGTGTACGTATGGGGGTTGTTTGTAGCGATGAGCTCACATATTTTTTTTTCAGTTCTACTGAGTGTTTTAGTGTCTTTCATCTCTAGTTTTGGCTTCCCAGGCAACAACTTTAGCGTTGTGGCTCAGTCTAACTGGTCTGATGGCATCGTTTTTGGTCACAGTGTTTAGCAAAAACCTCTAAAATCTTTCTCTATGCTACCTGCCAAGCACCATACTGCAGACAGACAAAGCTAGAGAATAGCAGCTAAAAGAGAGTGGGTGGAGACCTAAATAGAGCTAAAAGAGAGTACCAAAAAATGTTTTTGCAGGTCTTAAAGAGTACAAATTAGTTCGGTCAGGGGTCTCATGACAAACAGATTTATTTATTTTTTGCAGTAG
The DNA here is from genome assembly GCF_010015445.1 of Perca fluviatilis. Classification (NCBI taxonomy): domain Eukaryota; kingdom Metazoa; phylum Chordata; class Actinopteri; order Perciformes; family Percidae; genus Perca; species Perca fluviatilis. Next base: position 14,027,001 of record NC_053133.1, on the reverse strand, counting down.
AGGCCAAGATATCCTGCATTTCAGTCCTGAGAATGGGTCAAGCTCCAAAATCACTGGACACTTCCCATAATGCAACTTGATAGCTTCTTTTCCACTGACCTTCCCTGCCTGTTCAACATACACATCTTTGTGGTTACATAAGGATTATTATTATTAAGGATCAATAAGGATTATTATTGATTAAGCTCCTTTCACAGTCTCAGAAGACATTAGCTGTTTTGTCAAACTGAGGAGTACTCCCTATGACTATTAAACCGGCTCTGGATCAGTGACCCTGTTTTTCACCTGGCATTAACATTCGTCCTGAGTGATCAGATCACTGATCACATTTGGAGACACATTCTACAGACAGTTGAAAAAACACGCACCTAGAGCTCTCCACTTGCGATCGGATCACTCAGATCGCATTTTAATACCAGGTCAGAACAGGCCCAGTGAAGTGCCCCCTTTAAATGATACAATTAACAGTGAAATTTAAATGTAAATTGAAAAATTCCTATGTGTATTGTATTAAGTGAAATCTGCTGCTACTGGTCTCAGTAATTACTTTTGAATACTCATTAATTTATTCACCACTGGTGCAAAATACTTATAGTAATGCAGTCAAATTGGATTTTAACAGCCATTCTCCAAAGCCGCTGTCTAATTACATTATCTCCCTCTTAGTCTCAGTTTTGGGTACTGCTGTTTTCTCAAGTGCTCAACGTTCAAATATCTCTTTTCGATTGTTCCTCAAAGGAAATGTGCCACTCTATAAATGCATTACTTGTGTACTGGAGTAGTAAACTGTACTCCATACCGCCCAGCCTTGTTTTCCAGAAATAGACGTTAGAAGTAGCTGTCGTAGTAGCTCATGTGCTGTAGGGATTATGTTCTCAAAGGGAACATGAATGTTGGAAATGTATCCAGCACGGCTGACAGCTGTGATTGTTACCAGAACTGTAGGTTTTACAGCTTACTCTGCCTTTGGAGCTCTTGTTGTGCTATACTGCTGCACTGGTGGTGTCATATTCTTAATGCAGCTGTAAATCCTCTTACAGTTCTTTTCAACAATTTGTCAGTAACTTTGGTGATGGAAGAGTGAACGAAACCGTGGAGCCCTGAGGCCAAAGTCTCAATCTACATCTTTCTCCCTGTTTCTTAATCTCTCTCTCTCTCTCTCTCTCTCCTCTCTCTCTCTCTCTCTCTCATGCTTTGCCTCTGTCAGTCTTTCCATCTCTCTTAACAACCACAACCGCGGTTCGCTAGTCTCGGTTCGGAGCATGTGTGTACCACACGGTTCGTCAGTACACTGTTAATGTGCACTAACCTCTTACTGCCGTAGTGCCCACTTTCGACACCTATGTTAAACACTTGTTGGAAATGACGAGCGGGATGGGCGTGACAAACGCAACCCATGGCAGCTGATTGGACGATTGCGTCACATGGGTCTGGCTGGTCCCAAATTTCAAAACAGACTGTCATGGCGGATCGTTCAGAATACGATCTCATATTGTACTAAAATAGTTCAACGAAACGTGTTTCTGAAAACATTTTAAGCGAGAAATAGGCCATGCAGTTGTTGAATCTGTCTTCATTTCAGATCGACAAAGGTCAGTTTAAAAGATTTTCATCAGATTTTGAGAGACACCGAGCCGACCGCTTCTCAAATGGAGTGGGGTGCCGCTGCAGGTCACGTCACCTGCAGAAATGTCAAGTGGGAGAGAGGCTTCCCAGAGCTGGAGGATGCGCCAGCGTCGTTTATAGTCTGGTGTGTGGGAACATTTTGGATTTCACGTTACCTATGATGAAATAAAACAATATAGAACTGCCACTGTGTGCACGTTTTGTGCAACATGCATTCAATATGCTAATTTTAGCTATATGCTGAAGTATATTCTGGAGTGTTAAAGAAAAAATAATAACCGTACTGAACCGAAAACCGTGACCCTAAAACCGTGATACGAACCGAACCGTGGGTTTTGTGAACCGTACCACCCCTAGTTTCTCCACACCCTTTATTTTCCTCTGCTCACTGATTCAGTCTATTTAAAGGCTAATATTAGACACAATTTCACTTTAAAATCGCATTATTTTTAATCTTAAACCATGTTACCATAACTGTTACCGCGCTAACTTGGCTAACCATTTGTTCTGCATTCCTCCCTTAAATCCACTTGTGTTTGTATTGGCCACTAGCTAGTGTATATGGCTGCAGTTTATCACCCCACTGGGTCAAATTGTAGCCTGTGGTTGGCATAGAAAAGTCTGTGAGCCACTGATTCCCCCCTGGGCCCTCTGGAACAGATGCAGAGCGGCAGTGAAAATTGAAACAGGACTCTGCTACCTCTCATAATTCCATGACAGCAAAATGAAACACTATCTCAAGAAAGCAATCAGACTCTCAAATTACCTTTCTTGGGGGTGCATTGTTTGCAGATCAGCAGAACTGTCCTCGCTCTGTCCCTTTATGTCATTGTATCTCTCTCTCTCTCTCTCTCTCTCTCTCTCTCTCTCTCTCAGACACTCTGTGTGCAGTAATGAGTGACAGAGTGGCGATGTTGTGTTGATTTATTGCATGGTTGCCCAAATGGAACTTGGATGGAATGTGTCTGTCATTGGGGCGTCACGTAGATAGAAACACCTGTGATGCCTAGGGACAACTAACTGCTCCATCAGGAATGGGTTCCTATCTGAGCCACCAGTGCATCTAACACAGACACACACACACACACACACACACACAAGAGTTTGTACAGATACACAATCAAATGCACAAGCACTAAAAACAAAACGTGCGCTCTGCATTGATAAAGCTCAATGGTGTATTAAGCCCCCAACGTCGACTTCAAGGCAGCTCTGCGACCGTCGACTTCAAGGCACCTAACCCTATCCCAGGCGTTACTTTTTAACCCAAAAACCTAACCCTAACCATTGCCTAATCCTAGTGCCTTCCAGGCAGCGTTGCCTGGAAGACGAAGTTGGGGGCTTAAAACACCAAACACCATTGACAAAGCTGCACAGTCATTTGCACAAATTGGCTTGCAATCAGATGTAGCCGCATATACAGTATGCCAGAGGTGTAGTGGTGTGTAGATGCAGATATATATGAATATACATAATTTATGGCATCAAAACAGTATTTCACTGATTTAGCACTACACTCCAACAATGTTGTCGGGCTCACAATGGACAGTTTAAAAATAACACTGTCGAAATTGATGCAACGGAACTAGAGATATCCACTTGTTTCTTCTTCCTTGTCAAAATCTGATGCCCCTATTACCCACAATACAATTCAACCACCAGTGTTGTGCCTGAACGCGTTCATTGAACGATAGTTCATGAAGTCGTTCATATTTTGGGCGAACGTGAACTGAACGTACTGTTTTACTGCCCGATGAACGTTACTGTGAACTTGTTCATTCTGGTGTCTGTGAACGGCACTCTCTCTCAGTTTAACTTCGTTCAATAGGGTGCCAGATTTCTATAGAGCCTTGCAGGCGAAAACCCGGCTAAAACACACCGTAAACAGGCCTTAATATATAATATATAATAGTAAAAACACCCAATCTGGCAACACCAGCCACCAGTGTCCTGAAACGGCACAATGAACTGATTGGATATGAAGCTGAAATCTTACGCATAGTTTCAGTGTTAAAACTGATAAAATAATTGCTGTCTGTGGTTCTATAACGGCTGTGGCAATAATTTAGAAAAATAATAGTTCGCAGCAACATATGGATAAAAAGAACTATGAACTAGTTCATTTTTGGAACTGTGAACTGAACTTTGAACTAGTTCATGTAGAAAGTGAACTTTCCCAACACTGTCAACCACTGACAGTGCGGGGGGACATGATGGTGTGTTATGCTCATCGCAGCAAATGTAGCTTCTAGCCTCAAGTAGAGATGGGGCGCGTAACTCCACAACCACAGATTCTTTTCATTTTCAAACTTGTAGTCTTCAGCCCCTACCAATCCTTACTCAAGTGACATCACTTGAGGCAATTTATCAGATTTTGCGCATAGGCTTTATTCAACTTTTTTCATGCAATAACACTCCCTAAGACATGTAAACAGATTTTGATGTTCCCCTTTAACGGTGTAGATGGGATTTGTGTTCCCTGTGTTTAGCCTTTAAGGCAGTTCCTCCTTTCAGGCAACAGTTGTACCACCTTAGGTGCAGTAAAGTACTATCTTCTGGATAACCACAAGGAACAAAAGTTATTTCCCTTGCTGTCGTCCCATAACCTGTTTTGTGGACCGGTATGCAGCTACAAATATGAAGTCAACGACAGTCACAAGCTAAAGGAAGAATTATCCCCACATTAACATTGGTTAACAATGCTACATCAGCAGCCGCTGAACCTCAGAATTTTACATGTGTTGGTGATCAATGCCATTCATAACACTTTTACCTGAACATCTGCTGAGATTTTAAGATCTATTAACAAGCATGTTGTACCTTCCTCTGTTGGTCTGTGAAAACACCAGTCATGGAAAACTACTACATACAAAACATATGATGTCTTATTGATGCACTGTTGCAAATAAAACTACCCAACAGTAAAATAATAGCTCCGCAGCAGCATGCCCATGTAGCTAGACACCACTACACCACTGCAGTATATGCTCAAACACATATACACACACATTCATGTAGGATGGGGTACTTTTGTCATTTCACATTTTTTTCACAAGGTGCTTGAGTAGCATTGCTCTGTGCCCAATGTCATTGTTTCCAAGAGGCATTCTGGGAGGGAGGGAGGAAGGAGAAGAGAAGAATGAAAGCAGTTAACAATTTGCACACATGCATAACTAAACACAGACCATAAACTTTATTCTTTAAATTTAAATTCTCAAATCCGTCACTGTGAATAAAAGTGCAAAATGAAGTGAAACTCCATCCCAGCAACCAAACTTCTTGCGGTCCTCTCAAAGCTAAAATCATGATGTACACTTTTATTCAATCTACAGTATATGGCATATAAACTGTTAGTCTATAGGTAACATTAGAAATGTTATAGAAACAAACTATAGAGGGATGTGTGGACAGAGAGATGGATTAATGGATGAAATGAGCATGATTCATTCATTAACAAAATAAGAGGTTTTCTGCTGCAACACCAGTTTGCTCAGTGAGCTGAGTGACATTTTGGTCAATGAAATCAAAACTAAAGGATCACAAAATATCACAATGAAAATGTGGAGTAATCAGACATTAGCGTCATGGACTCATGGCAGTGTGCTACCCATCCGGCCCGTTATGAGAGCTAATCAGCACATATCTGCGTTCATCAACCACCAGAACAGGAGCATGTGTGTGCGAGAGAGAGAGAGAGAGAGAGAGAGACATTGTCTCGTGTCGTATGATTGTTAATGAATTTAACACTTCAGCAGAGGTGCTCATGTCCATACAGGTTTAGAGGCTTGATGGTTAACAGTAAAGTATGGATTTGACGGTAATGTTATTAGTGTTGTAAGTTAGCAGTAGACTTAATTAACCCGACCCAGGGTGAGTCTGATGAAAGGTGCTGTGTCTGCCCGGTTCAACTCACAGATTTTCTCGCATTGCACAGCGCTGTGAAGGATTACGTTATGTTCTGCCAGCTCACAGCAACTTAATACGATAGCAGGAAAAGACTCTCCCCGCTGTTGTAAAGCGTTCTGCATGTGGCATCTGCGTGTGATGTACAGGTTACCTTCCCTCCAAACACAGACAAACATATACAGATACATCTCGCTGCCACTTAGCTGGCTGTGCTTTGCATGTGTGTAATTCTAAAACGTCCTTAATTTGGGAATTGTTGTTTGTTTATTTAAAGTCAAAGACAGTCCAAAGTAGCGCAACTTTGCACATTTTTGTGGGTCTGAGGTGTATGTCACATTTTAGCTGCCAAAGCTCCGCTGCTCTCTGTCTCTGGTCCTCAGGGTGAGAGAGAGACTGGCCAGCGGCTAGAGCGGCAAAAGCCAATGTTTGCTTCTTTTACCTATATACACTCACCTAAAGGATTATTAGGAACACTCTACTAAGACCGTGTTTGACCCCCTTTCGCCTTCAGAACTGCCTTAATTCTTTGTGGCATTGATTCAACAAGGTGCTGGAAGCATTCTTTAGAAATGTTGGCCCATATTGATAGGATAGCATCTTGCAGTTGATGGAGATTTGTGGGATGCACATCCAGGGCACGAAGCTCCCGTTCCACCACATCCCAAAGATGTTCTATTGGGTTGAGATCTGGTGACTGTGGGGGCCATTTTAGTACAGCGAACTCATTGTCACGTTCAAGAAACCAATTTGAAATCATTGGAGCTTTGTGACATGGTGCATTATCCTGCTGGAAGTAACCATCAGAGGATGGGTACATGGTGGTCATAAAGGGATGGACATGGTCAGAAACAATGCTCAGGTAGGCTGTGGCATTTAAACGATGCCCAATTTGTACTAAGGGGCCTAAAAGTGTGCCAAGAAAACATTCCCCACACATTACACCCCCACCACCACCAGCCTGCACAGTGGTAACAAGGCATGACAGATCCATGTTCTCATTTTGTTTACACCAAATTCTGACTCTACCATCTGAATGTCTCAACAGAAATCGAGCCTCCTCAGACCAGGCAACATTTTTACAGTCTTCAACTGTCGAATTTTGGTGAGCTCGTGTAAATTGTAGCCTCATTTTCCTATTTTTAGTGGAGATGAGTGGTAACCGGTGGGGTCTTCTGCTGGTGTAGCCCATCCGCCTCAAGGTTTGCTGCATACCTCGGTTGTAACAAGTGGTTATTTGAGTCAAAGTTGATCTTTTATCAGCTGGAATCAGTCGGCCCATTCTCCTCTGACCTCTAGCATCAACAAGGCATTTTCGCCCACAGGACTGCAGCATACTGGATGTTTTTCCTTTTCCATTCTTTGTAAAACCTAGAAATGGTTGTGCGTGAAAATCCCAGTAACTGAGCAGATTGGGAAATACTCAAACCAGCCCGTCTGTTACCAACAACCATGCCACACTCAAAGTTGCTTAGATCACCTTTCGTTCCCATTGTGACATTCAGTTTGGAGTTCAGGAGATTGTCTAGACCTGGACCACACCCCTAAATGCATCGAAGCAGCTGCCATGTGATTGGCTAATTAGATAATTGCATTAACGAGAAATCTTACAGGTGTTCCTAATCATCTTTAAGGTGGGTGTATTTAACGATATCTTTTGCATTTCTAATCCAAACAACGTCAAACTTGGCACTGGACTTACTCGTGCCCGTAACAAGACACCTGTCGAGTTTGAACGGTTCGAGAGATATACGCATAATAGATGGACATGCAATTTATATATAGATATCAATGCACCTAGTTTGTCTTATATTAAATATGTTTACCTAAGTAAGTTAACCCTTTAAATTGAAAAAAAAAATCAATTTTAAAAACCCTAAATAAAAACCTGTGATTGATTTCAACAGTCACTGTCAGGCAGGGGGGGTCAAAGGGTACAGATGACTGCAGCCAAAGGCCCAAGGGGGGCCAATGCAAAGTTTTATGGTGCTGGGTGGGTTGGATGAGAAAAATGTGTCCCCTGTCCATAATGACGACCAATGATGGACTCCGGTGTTATTTTTGAAGTTTGCCTGTCATCAAGTTGTGATTAAACTGATTCATCCATTATATATATATATATAATTTTTTTTTTTTTACTTTGACCCTTACAGGTCAAAAGAAACTCATTAATTTACTTAAGGAGTGCAAATCCAGGCTGTTACATCGTAAATGACCATATTTTCAAACCAAACTTTATATTCAAGGCAACAAACCTGTTCTTCCATCTAATTTGAACCACTTTTCTCAAGACCACACAAACACACACACACACATACAGCAGCCAGTCTCATCTTCGAGTCAGTGTAATTTTCCTAATATGTTAAAAAAAAGCAAAGTTTAAATGCAATCTGATATGATTACAATACTCACGTTGTTCAAACTTGTCTTGTGCTTTAAGTTCACACATGAATGTAGAGAAAATTCTGACTGCACTCATTGTGTATATACGATCAGCCCCACAGCACTTTTGAACTACTGTATATCCACTTGTATATAATAAATACATTTGGTGTGGATGAAGGGGTACTAGTTACAGTAATCTGACCGGGCCATGGGGTTACATTGGACTAAAACCGCTTGCGAACCACTGGTTCAGAGGTTTGAGATGAACAAGATGACCCTGAGTGTCCAAGTTTGCCCTACTGAGTTGGCCTTGAGCAAGACACTGTATCCCTATTTGCTTTGAGATCTGTCCTACAGTATAGCTGCTTCCCTTATGGAGATCAATAATGTATCACATGAATCATTAGTTCACACACAAGGGCAGAGATCACACAGTTCTTGTAATCTATATCTGAAATGCTGGGACAGTCCGTCCTCCAAGCTCCGACAGATGATCTCTTATTTATTTATTTTTTTTAACTGATACTTCTGGATACTGAACACCTCCACTCGGACATACAGTATTGGGGTTAAGTGCCTTGCTCAAGGGCACTTGAACCATTAATGGTTGAGATGGGGGTTTGGATTACCAAGCAGCTTTTTTCCATTGAGATTTCTAAGCTACCCACCCCCCACTGTGTCACACACCATTTTTGCATTCTGTGTATTATAGTTCCGGCAGCTGTTGTGATAAATACAGGTCAAGGGCAGGCTTCATGATATTGAAGCGGAGTGAGTTAAGCTTCCCTGGATAAACAACAGGAATTGTTATTCATGTCACTTTGTGCTCCATAAGCATGAGACACACACTGTTCTTTCTCTTTTTTTCCTCTGCAGACTAGTCGAGTACAGTTCTTAGCAGGATTGTTGTAGCTGGTGTTGCTTGTGGGCGTGGCGTTGGGGTACACATCGCTGCTAATCGCTGTTCGGGGCACAGACCCAGCTCACTGACCATGACACCCAGGGTGTGGTGAATCCTATCAGTCCCCGACAGATCCTGTGGCCTCATCTTTTCACAGCTACTGTTCTGTGTAGTCGGGTTGTCATCCGTGGGGTCAACAAAGCCCTGTTGAGCGGGTATTAGCTATATAGATAATCTTTACAGCACCATTTGATTAAAAAGAGGTTTTTATCAAAATAGCATTTTGTTTGCTCTGGCAGTGTTTTTGAATAGTCTAGAATGCAACATGCATGTTTGTTTTGGGAGTTGAAAGCTAGGTGACCTGCTAGATTGAAAACTGCAGACACACACTCAATACAAGGAAATGTGAAAATATGAAAGAGACAATCCCCTCTATCAAAATTGTGCTTTAGTTGTGATTGAAAGGGCTGGAAGTAATCATACTGTAGAGTGAAAATGTTTTCCTTTCCCCTCTCTCTACCTCTTCCTCTGTCTGTCTCTCCAATTCCATCCACAGCTGTGCCGGGTGTGATTAATGGCAGCCATTCATTAGCTTGATCAACCACTTTAGCAGAGATTATTAATCAGATGCTTATTTAAATGTCACCGCCACGCAGCTGAGAGGAAATGAGGCCACTGGGAAATTGAGTTTTTGTGTGTGCACTCTGCATGTTTGTGTCCCTTGGTTCCTGGAATATTGGCACACACTGAAAGCCTCATTCATATGCTGTTTAACATACATTTGGCTTAGCAGCTTATACTGAAGGGATGCAGTGGAGCCTAATGTTCAATTCCAAATGAGATGTAGTGTGTCTCATTAATAAAAGATAGTGTTGTGCCTGTATTATGAAGAGCAATACAATACTTCTGGGATTGTACAGTTACTAGGAATTTACATCTGACAGTTCTGCGATGCTATGAGTCATCTCTGTGATATTCTGTATTTTTTGTGTGTGTGTGTGTGTGTGTGTGTGTGTGTGTGTGTGTGTGTGTACATTCTCAATAAAGGACATTTCCCACTACACAGCCACACAGAGCTAATCAGGGCCTACTCATCATTTGTTCCAAATTTTTTTACTAGAACAAATTCCTAATGATTATTTTTGAGCCTGGCTGCCAAACTGAATTACTGTTGCTGCACTGCTAGCATTATAAACATGTTTTTGAAGCAATGTGATGAGCAAATTTTAGTTGGCATTTGCAAGCTGCTCAGGTTTGCTTCTGGGGGTATTTGCACATAACTTCTGTAAATTCTCTCTGTGCATCTCTCCTGCTTTGCTAGCTTTCATACACAGGTGTATACCTGCTGGGCATTGGTGTGAGTGTAGTTGCTTTTGTCAGGATGATGATGAGAGGAGCTCAATATGTGCATGAACAAAGTGCTGTGGGGCAACTTAAAGTCTGTGTCCCGGGCTTTAAAGTGAGCATTTTCTGGTTTGCAAAGGGTAAATACAGTAAGCTCTAGAAGATTACACTCTCGGTCAAGCTTTATGAAGAGAGGAGAGGGTGTGGCCATGTGTGAATGTGCTCTGAATTCAGCTAAGTCAGGCAAAGCCATTTATACAATGCAGTGGAGAGAGCGAGCGCTATAGAAGAGCTGCAGTGTGAATACGTCAGCACATACGCCATATGTCAGCACATACAGTACGCTGTGGTGATTTTTTTGACTATAGTATTTATCATTCATCGTAGCAACATACGGTGGGGTTTTTGAAGTTTCATGTTCACCCTGTAATCATATAGTACAGTAAATTGTGTGACCTAGCTGAGGCATCCAGCTTATAAATAACAAGGTTAAATCACATGCTGTGGTAAAGAGTATACATTCTTTATGTAGGTTATCAATCATTTTATCAGTCCATGTAATTGATTGAATCGATTAATCAAAGACTGCAGCAAAGGAGAGGGGGTGATTGATGACAGAGGGGTTGGAACTCACCTGATTGAATTTCCAGAGCATCTTAAAAGGTCAAGGGTCGCACGAGAGGCATTTATAGGCACAGCAGCCTCTTAGCGGGACCTTTGTCGCTATGTTAAGAATAGCCGTTATCAAAAGTATACGTGCGTGTTTGTGTGTGTGTGTGTACCTGCAAACATCATGCATCTATTCCTCTGAGGTTGCTTGGCCTTGTGATCGTGCTGGGTTAAGTGCTGCCAAAGCCCAATAATAAATCTCTGGCGCAACAAGCACAGATGACCTGAAGGTCACTGTTTCATTAACTGTCTTCCACTTTGATTTTCTCATACCTTGTTCCTGTCTGCTTCCCTGCCTGCCTACCTGCTGGCTACACACACTTAAGCATTCTGTGGAAGGCAACATGGATGGACATAGAAAGGAGGCTTGTCTACTATATGGAATAAATAAACTAACAGGAATAGTTTGGCACGTTTGGGAAATAAACTTTCTTGCTGAGAGTTCAATAAAAAGGTTGATACCGCTCTTGTATCTGTATGTTAAAATATGAAGCTTCAGCCAGAAGACTGTTATCTTAGCTTAGCATAAAGACGGGAAACTGACTGGCTCTGTCCAAAGATAAAATCCACCTACAAGCAACTCTTAAGCTCACAAAAAACACATTGCTATATTGTTTGTTTAACCCGCTCATGTGCTAACCCTGACAGCACACACCTCCAAAAATATGAACTAAGCTCAACACACTTACCTGAGACGCTATACCTGACTGTCCCTGGTCTCCCTGTTCCTCAGTTCTTTCTGTCTCCTTTGCCTGTGACATAGTGACCTTAGTCCAGACCTTCACCACGTGGTCATATTATAATTATAAAATGATCTTGCGTCCTCTACATAAATATTAGGTTTCGTTTGGGACAGAGGATATATATTTAACTGATCAGCCACTTAACTTCATATTGAGCAAAACACAACTGTAGATCATCAATATTAACCCTTATATCAGTTCACACACATAACGTTAGGCTTATTGCCGTGGTAACGTTAGTTGTAGCATGTGCATTTCTATCCAACAAGCTATTAAACAAGCTAGGCAACGTTACATTATATTACACTAACATAGCGAACTTTTTTGTCATGACTTATTCATTAATTACTCAGCATCATTTCTATTTGAGAAAAGAAAAACTTCATCCGTTGTGAATGAATGAATTAAAATAGCCTTGAACCGCCTACTTCCTACATTCCTGTCACTACCCGACGTGACTGTGAGTCGAGTGCAGATCCGATTCCTAACGTACAGCAGGCAGTGGACCAAACCACTGTGAGGCAAGGGAAGGGGAACTCAAAATGTTTCTAAACTTAAAAAGCATTTTTGGGGGTTTGTATTGTTTTACTACTTACACAGATATTTTAAGTATACATCATTATGTTATTTACAATACACAGCATTGTTTTAATGATATTTCTAGGGGGGGACAACCCTTAGATGGGGGGGGGGGGGTCCTGACCCCCTCGACCCCCCTGGAATTTACGCCCTTGGCAGTGTAGTGTACAGGGGGGAGCGAGGACGGATGAACTGCTCCCGATTGGGCGTCGGATGTTCGTATACATTTCTGACATGTCCCAAAGTTTGGTCGTTCTCGCACAGTTGAAGCAGACCCATTGGTCAAATTCTTCACGGTCAGTGCCTTTATTCTCACTGCGCCTGTGTGAAAGGGCAAACAGGGCTAACTCTCGAACAGAGCATGACTAACTTTTTCCTTCGTTTACAGTCTTAGTGCTAAACTAAGCTAACTGTCTCCTTGCTCTTCGTATTTACCGTACAAATGGTATCAAAATAATCAGCAGATTAATTGATAATGAAAATAGTTAGGTGAAGCCCCCTAACAGTGACTAATGTGCTCTCTCACTCAAATATAAAGTCACATGTTCAAACAATGACACTCATGAGTCACATTCATCAGTGAGTGACATCAATACCGCCTGAATAAAAAAAAAAAAGGCTGGACAGCTTTGATTCACTTCTGTGGGAAGCAATAGATGACAAATTACAGTTGATAATCTATTAAGAAAATCACTTTCTGTGTCAACGTTTGCAACTCAAAACCTCAGATGGAGTGGCCATGTGGGTGGATTTGTTTGAATTGTACAAGCAAAGCATTGCTTTCCCCAAAGGCGAATAAAAAAAGTTGTTCACTACCAGTTAGTTATCCAAGGCCAGAGGAGCCACCTGTATTTTTAAATTGCAAGGTAGTCCCCATTTAGCTTTTTATAGATCGGCTCATTTGAGCCTTAGTTGAAAGCAACAATTAATGGGGAGGAAATTGTAGTGAAAGCCTCAGGGGAAGCTCTAACATAGACTCTAAGCACCTCTCTTGACTGCTTTTGTGTTCACATGAATGTATTACTACTTTCCAGTTGGTATTGAAAGCACCAAGGAGAGAGGCTTTTCTGCAGCCTTGCTAGATTTGTTACAGGCACTCAACAGGCTTTTCTTCTTTCCACCATAACGGGAGGTTCACCTTATCTGAATCCCCACTAGAGCACCGCTGAAATCGGGGCCAAGAATCTCTCTCCTTTGATTATAGTTTTTATGCAGCAAGTATCATCATCAAACACACTGAATGCTCACCCTCTCTCACCCACAAATCCATTGACTTTTTTTCGGTTTTGTTCTGTCACCAGGCATGCATAATTTCCAGGTATACGGGACTTGCTCCTCATGTCCGGCGTTCACACACTGAAGCTCTGACTCATGTCTAGACAGAAAAATTAGGGCACACATACAGACAAAAAAAACTGTGACATTTAGGCAAGGTGTTCACACTGTGCAATCAGACCTCATTTTCCACACTGAGCTCAGTCAGTGGTTGCCATGTCTCGATTTGGCAAGGAACAATCAGATTTAATGTGAAGCCTATTTCTCTGTCCTCAAATGAATGCAGCCCAGAGCTCCCAGCTAGCAGCGTATCTTTGAGAGCACAACTGTTCTTTCACTAGGCTGGATTATAATGGAATCAAATGGAATGTAATAAATGGTGTTTTTTACTTCAAAGACAATATTGTATGTCATAAATCATGGCGACATGCAGTGCCATTATAGTGGAATTCTAGCTCAGAAATTGGTCTAAGTACGATTAACCCACTTGAGGGTTTTCAACATAGTTTATGTTGAAAACTGAGACAAAAATATTTGGAATTAGTTTTAAATAAGTGACAGGAACAGTGCAGTCATTTGTTTTGTCTTTGTAAAAGTGAATTCTGATTACAATTCACCTTAACCTTAAAGTCAGTTATGCTTTAGAGGATGATATCTGAAATTCTGCCAGAGCATGGTGGATAAAACACACAAACATCCCTGCACAGCGCACACACAGACATGATGATGTGAAAGAACAGTGGAGATGGTTCAAGAGTAAATTTCTGTCTTGTGTGAAGTCATCTGAGGAGCGATATTGAATCTTTGGGGATAAGAGACAAGACTGTGATGTTTTACTAGCAAGACGAGGTAACTCACCTCAGTGAGGCCGGGCCTGTTGATGTAATTTATTGCAAAATTATACAGACAAAAAGTGTTTAAAACCTTTCTGCTTCAAGCTGACTTTCAAAACTTTACCAGATGCTTCCCTAATCTTATTTAGCAGACAAAACGTATGGCCTCAGCTTTGTTAAAGTTTCTTTTTTGTTGTCAGTGTGTTAAAGTTTGCTTAAGGATTAGATTCCTAGTCCCCAACGGTCTGCTAAAATGTTCTGAAACCTTTTTTTAGGATATTTCTAACGTTTTTGCTCTTCCATTTATCTCTGTTAAGCTTCTATTTGGTTTTGTTCCAACACTACATAAGGGAACAAAGATAAGACTAAAAAATATTTGGTGAGCTCAGAGTCTTTACTCATATTTAGTGTGCCAGTCCAAACAATACTTATCTTTGTTGTATTTTTATTGAGACTTGCAGTGTAATCAGTCCTATAAGTCAAAAGTGAAGTGACAGTGACCTTATTGTCATGTGCCTTTAGTTTGAGTGGTTGTTATACCCCTATAAAACAACATACAAACAGCTGTTAGACAGCTACTTTGTTTAGAAAATGTATCCAGTCTACTTAACTTAATTAAACCAAATTACTATCAAAGTTGCTGTAAAATACAGCTGCATATTCTAGTGATTAGCATGTTGAATGAAACCCCAAGAGAACATCTACTGCAGGAGTTGGACCTTGATCCTCTAAATTGGCTTGCAAAGCCTTAATTGCCAGTAAATTTGGTTGATTTCAGATTTTGACTATTTTAGCTCTAATGAGGGCGTTTTACATAATTTTAGTGGAGTGGGGATACTGTGGTAAAAGAAGTATAGGGTTTAATTTTTTCATTAAGAGTACACATGCAATATCTCACATTGTGGTAACATTTGAGCCATGCTAGCACCACCACTGTGGTCCAAATATCTCAACTATCAGAGGGATTGCCGTTCAATATGGTACAGACTAGAGATCAATGCCTCCCTCATGAGCAGTTTTGTTAACGTTGGTGATCCTCTGACTTTTTAATCTAGCGCCATCCTCAGGGTAACATTTAAACTTGTCCAATGCTTTGGTTTATGCCTACTTGAAAAATTAATGCCATTCACATCAGCCTACGCTGTACTTGCTAACATGCTAACCTAAGGTGGTGAACACAGTAAACATTGTAACTGCTTAACATCAGTGTGTTAGCATTGTTATTGTGTGTGTGTTTGCATGCTGAGGTTAAAATGTGTCTTCTTGGCTGTGGTTTGTGGGATAAATATGTTATAGGATAGAATGATTTTTGGAAAAATGTAGTGCAAAGATGTCTTCAAACAGCGTAATGATCATGCATAAGTGGAGGTTCCAACGAAGAATCTCAAACTCATGACATCTTTTTACCACAGGTTTGGACTTTTGGGCATGACAGAAGATGACATGGCCAACATGCCAACAGCTTTAGAGAGAGAAAGGAAGACAAAATAATTCAGGAGTGAGGGCTGCAGTAGTTTTCTGTGCAGGAAGTTCCTCAGTACATTGTTACACCTGGTTGTTTTTGCCTCTGTAAATATCCTGATTTTGTAATCATGTATTAAAAATGAATGCCCCCACCCCTCTTCTGCTCTCTCCTCAGATCCAGACTTTGCAGACATGGGAGTCCCCCCACCTCTACCCTGTAGGTATACTCTCTCTCTCTCTCTCTCTCTCTCTCTCTCTCTCTCTCTCTCTCTCTCTCTCTCTCTCTCTCTCGCTCTCTCTCTCTCTCTCTCTCTTACTCTTTCTCACTCTTTCTGCCTTTGTTTCTTCCTTTATCTCTTTCTGTCTTTGTCTCACATGTTTTCATATTCAGTCTTTTTTATCTTAATAAAGCCTATTTAAACTGTTCTTCCTCCAGTTTATATATATATATGTATATGTATATGTATATATATATATATATATATATATATATATATATATATATATATATGCACATATCGGTATATACTGTATATATTATTTGTGTTCTAGTATGTATGTGTGTTTGTACCTGTTTGGTATTCGTGAGTCCATTTGTATTTGCTTGACCCGCACACGTGTATATTTGTATGCTTGTGTGTGTTTATGCATATGCATGTGTTTCAGCCTGTCAGTATGACATGGTTGGTCCAGAAGGTATCGTTGAGTCCCATCAGATCACCAGAGACGGGAAGGCTGGCGCCGCAGAGGCTGTTGACTGTAAATGGTACATTCGTGCTCCGCCGCGCTCCAAGGTTAGTGACGCTAAGCTACGCTCCCATCCAACTGTGAATTAGATTTACTGCCAAATCTTGAAATGTCACACAGAATAAAATGGAAATGAAATTGTGTTCCATCAGCTGGGTTGATGACAGCAGCACACAGTAACGTCAGACAACAAGATTCGATGCTGCAAGACTTGTTCATTTGGCGAATTCTAAATTACTTAATTCCTTGAGAAACTTTCAACTTCAACTTTCTTTTTTTCCTATTAATTTACTGTTTCCGTTCAGCATTCCTTCAGACATGCAGTAAGAACATAGGTTGCATCAGGAAGCTTTGATATTGCATGTGGGTTTGTGTGCAGCTGTCAACAGTATCCCAATGTGAGCGTTCGTGGCTACAGGGGGGGACTTGTTCCTCTGCTAGGGTCAGACAGATAGGCAGAAGGGTTTACTTGGGGTCATGCCCATTTTTCTAATCAGCAAGCTGTTGCCAAGAGGAATAGAGGGGTGGAAGGAGAAAGAGAGAGGGAGATGAGTGTGGGTAGACCGAACAGACAGAAAGAGAGAGGGAGCATTAGTGCTGATGAAATAGTGTTGCCATGCAGTTTGACCCTGAGGCTTCCTACAGCCTGTATTTGTTTTCTCTGCCAGTGTTCTTCACGCCGCCCTGCATGCATATACAATTACTGACATAGATCCACACACATACACACCTTTGCTACATCCCCTAACACGCACCAGACATGCTGCCTTATCTACCAGAGGTACCTGTGGTGCATTAATGCTACAGGATTAAATGTTCCCGAGGGTAGAGCAGCAGTGCAGGAAAGGGCCACATCTTACAAATGCTATAACTTCTCATATGAGTCTACAATGCTTGATCATACGCACACACACAGTCCAGTCTATGACTGCAGTAAATCTGCTACTGAAATAGTGTTGGCCCTCTTTTGGGTGCGTTTGCAGGGTTTGATTTAATAGAATAAGGCCACATTTTTACTTTTACTTTTATGGTTAGAACAATTCAGTCAAGGACACAAATTGTTATGAGGCCTTTGTTTGGTTTGGTCACCATTGTAATGCTGTAATAGTAAATGGTAAGCAAAAACAGACCTGCAGTTTATGTTGTAATGGCTTAAAATGCCTCTACATTTTAAATAAAAAAATGTAGAGGCAACCCTCTATTAACCATATTTCAGGAGAAAGAAATAAAGTCAATACATATAAAAAAGTGACTAACTATTATGATTTTATTAGGGGTGTTCAGTTCTCAGAGTGTGCGTTCTCCCAGGAGTGAGATAAAGCAGCTGCAATGTCAGCTTAACCGTGTCACTATTGGTTTCACTAATTTAGCACTTGTTAATGTTACACGATGTTATCCTTCCCTTTTTGTGGCTACCATAGAGATCTGTTTAAAGTCATACAGCCCACATTAGGGAAGCTATTAAAAGTTGTTTCATCCCTGATGAAAACTGTGATTTGCTTCACAGTACATTTTCATGCAGGTTTTTCATCATTCTTGTTCTACGCACACACACACTGACATATGATATGCCTGACTGATAATATTGGTGCGACTGTGATTCATGGCCACAGTAGTTGCTTAGCTCTTATCTGACATATTCGTTGGGTCGCATATTTCCAGCTAATGCCCTCGTTTCCCTTCAGAAATGTCCTTCGGAATTCAGCTACTTCAAGCCCCAAGGCCACAGGAACTATAAGACTGTGTCATCCACCTAGAGCTATTCTCTTCATCATCAGCACTCATGTGAAACCAGACAATAAATGTAACTTTGAAATTGTTATTAGGAGGGAGGCTGGCCTTGGTCAGATGTTACGGTCGATGCAAAAAAAACAGCATTGATTCCTCAGTCCCTCTAAGTGGAGTGCGTAAGTCAGCCAGTACATCGCGTCTACAGAACCAAAGAGGACCATAAGTCAATTCTTTGAGCGTGGCATGCATACATCCGTGTATGTGTGTGAGGCAACAGCTGTGTATGCGCATGAAAGAGCGACAGAGTGATTGAGCCTGGCAGTATGATGTATTTTCCTTGGTCTGAATCAGTGTCATATTTTGCCCTGCAGGAGTGTCTCACAAGGCAAGTCATGGGCCAAAGGCTGACAGTCATTGGCACTGATGGACAAGGCAGCAAATAAAACTTTTAACACAAATCTATCTTCAGTCACACACAGTCCTGAAGCTCTCACCTCCACCACCACTGTTCACACTCAATTACACATGAAATATATAAAACTTAGTGTACTTTCTGTCTAAAACACACACATACATTACTGCAGTGAAGGATGCAGAGGATGCAGGCCACCCCAGTAACCACTGTGTATGTGCTGGGGGGGTTTCATTTCCCAATGCTGACACAGTACTGCACTGTACCCAGTTTGCCAGAAACAGTAGAGAGATAATGACATCCTATACCGGAGGCTCTAATTAGACTGCACTCCAGAGAGAAGAGAGGAGAGCGGGACAGAGGAGGAGGAAAAATGGGAAAGGAGGGGATAAGGGAAAGATATACTTAATAATGCATTTCATCAAAGATCTAAATGTATAGGGAGAAAGTTTAGGGGTGAGACGAAAGATGGCAGAGAGAGAGGGGTTGCGTGAAAGATGAGGAAAGAGGGGGAGACTGACTGAAAGATATACCTGCATCTAAGCAATAATGACCATGTGTTGTTGCCAGAAGTGACAGCACAGACTGCACCAATTTTAATGCCATAATGTGATTGCTTTACGCCACCATGTGTCATTTCAATTTTATTGTCATATAAATAGATTCCGCAGAAACTACCACAAAAATGATTTTAATTAGTTTTTACTGGTATCCAAGTAACTGGAAAAAAAATGCAGTTAGTGACAAAGCTGTGCAACACAATATCCCCTTTTACACGTAAACATATGCAAAATATCAGCCGTGTAACAGTGTTTCTGTTTGGACAACTGTCCAAATTCAGCTAACAGCTGTTAGTTGTAGAGGAATATTTTCAGTTGCCTCATTTTGACTGATAGCATTTACTGCATTTTCCAGAGACATCATTTGCATCTTTTACATTGTCTGGATTTTCCCTCCACAACTGACTGCACTCTCTGACACCTTCCCCGTCTTTTCATGACGATAATGGCCAAAATACGGACATTCATTCTTTCTGTAATGAACAGCGCATACACTGCTACAGGCACCTTTTAAGCAACAGTGAGAACATCAGTCAGTGATGTATTCTGCGTCATTATTGAGCGCTGCAGAATCAATGAAAAGGCAGCCTATTTTTTTCTGCTGGAGCCAATCTTTCGCCTTACAAATTGGTGATTGTATCTACCTGATTCATTGCCTGCTATTTGGCTTTGTGATGCCATCTGCAGTCAGATGTTTCTTCATCGTCGGTTAGTTAGTTAGAAGAGTTCGCAATGAGAGCTGAAGAAAAAAAAAGCTTTTATTTATGTATTTATGTTTATTGCGCATGTCTCTCTCACACAATGAGGCCCTCTTGATGGTCACATTTAGTAACTAGCATTGATCAAACATTAATTTAGCGAATGCAAATGTTTGAGCAGTGATATCACAGGCTTGAAGAATTGCAAATATTATTTTTCCATGCTTAAACTGAGCAGGATGCACATGAATGAAATGGGAACAATTGAAGTATGTGATACCTTTTACACCATTTCATGTCATAAAAAACATGCATTTGTGATCCAGGATAATAAGGCTGTCATCTTTTACAGCATAAAAGGGTGTATATGGACGCATGCAGGGGCTTTTTTCTTTTATCACTGTGTTGGCCCCTTCTGCCAAATAACAATAATTGAAAATACTTTTGTTTCTTGGTTCTTTCAGGTTTACCCTGCAACTTATCAACACAATGCTAGCCATGTCCTGAAGTGGCATTTCCATCTGTCCTGCACTAGTGTTTTTAGGTTTTACATTTCACACTGGCAGCAGGACAACAGTACCATAGTTGCATTTTTAGATACAGTAGTACATCAGTGGTGCTTAGGTAAAGGGTGCAATAAATAAGATTCAGTAAGATGTGCTGTTTTTCCAACTAGTGCAAGTGCTGGATTGGTTTACTTTGCATTAATACATAAAAACGATCATCTCTCTGTCGTACTTCTCCTATTGCACCACAACCCTTATTCTACTTAAAGTGCTCATATTATGTTCATTTTCATGTTCATAATTGCATTTAGACGCTGTACCAGAATAGGTTTACATGGTTTAATTTTTTGTTGTACTCAGACTGTTAATATACAGTCTATGGTTGTACTGCACATTGCTGCAGTTCCTCTTTTCACCCTGTGTGTTGAGCTCACTGTTTTAGCTACAGAGTGAGGCATCTCACTTCTATTCCATCTTTGTTGGGAGTCGCACATGCGCAGTACCTAGCTCAGCACTACAAACCAGTCAGAAGCAGAGTATGAGGACGTGCCATGCTAGCAGCTAGGCGCACATTATAACGTGTGTTACAAAGTGACGCATGTTTGTCACGGAAGTAAAGGCTGGACTACAACAGAGCTGTTTGGAGCAGTTTGTGAACAGTGTTTTCTGTTGGAGATGGTAAGTCCCTTTGGGGTGGACTTTGGCCTTTTTCACTTTGTAAACCTATAACATGCACAAAAAAGATATATAACACAATAAAGGAAAGGGAAAAAGCATAATATGAGCACTTAAAACCATCCAGGATACTAAGCATGTGGAGGACAAACCCATTAGCTGTAACATGATACAGCAAGAAGAGAGTCCTAATTATTCTTATCTTTTTTTAGAACAATTATTACCTTCTTGTGAAACCACATGCGGAGTCAGCAGCAACTGCAACGCATCATTGATGTTAATGTAGAGCTCTTACTAGCAGTGAAAAGACCTTGAGTTTAGTCTTGTATGAAATCATAGCAAGTAATGCACTTGTCCATTAGTGTGCAGCTCTGAAATACGTCATAGATAATGACAAGACCAAGAGTCAAATGACACACTAGCGGCTCTGCGAGGATATACTAAGGGGCCATCCACACAGAAACGCTTTTTTGTGTAAACGCACGTTTTGCATCGTTTTGGTCGATCGTCCAAACGAATCCTGTAAACGCACTGCCTGAAGACGCACTTTTTTAAAACCTGGTCCCAGGGTGAAAAAATGATGATGTCATTGCCACACCCCTCGACCTGTAGCCTTCAACCTGTTATCCCGCGACGACATCTTATAACAACAACAATGGCGGACTACATGCTTGTGTTCCTGCTGGAGAAGTTATTGAGCCTATTAGGGTTACTAGGGCTGTTTGCTGTAGGCCTGGAATATGAAGTAGCGTGTTGAGTCATTTACAAATGGATCCGTTTGGACGCAAACATTCTTGAAAAGATGCCAGGGAAGACGGGGAAAAAAAAGATTGTTTTGGTATGCGTAAGAAAGAGAAGTGCTTTCAATCTAAATGCTGCTAACAGCATGCTAACATGCTCACAATGACATTGCTTGCTGATGTTAAGCAGGTATGTTTACCATGTTCCCCATCTTAGTTTAGCGGGTTAGAATGCTAACATTTCTGTGACTGATGGGAATGCCTTTGGCTTTTTAGTATTTAGTCATTAACCAAAGTATTGGACAAATACACATTTTGACCAGATGATAATGCTAGATGGCCCTTAAGTAATTTCTCCTTCAATATCAAAATCCCTGTGCTCTACAAACTAGTAGGCTAATAGATGCTTTTCTAATCCCCAAATAATCAATTTTAACCCAATTTCCAGTTGATTTCAAGTTCATCCACCGTGGTTTCCATAGTGGTTTGCCTGAGCCCACACCTCATATTTCTTCTGCAGAGTCTGCTGAATTGAGGCCTTAACCTCCTCTGCTCTTTTCAGTGCAGTCGCTCTCCTTCTGTGGCTGCTCCAGCTGTTCAAGGTGGGAGGCCTCTCATTTCTTAACCTTATCGTCACACTGCTCTGAAGTGTTCTCTAAGGTTATTATAGTTTAGCATTTTTCAATAGTTTTTATTTTTATTTCGTTTTGACTTTTTGTTTTCAAATTCAGTTTATTTTTAATTAGTTTTTAAAGCGGGTTTGCTAGTTTAGTTTAGTTTTTATTAATTTTAGTCTTTTTTTGTAATATGGGTTATTTGTCGGGGGCAAGATTCAAAAAGGTCAGAAAAAAGTATTGTGTAATAATAACTCAACAAAAACATCATACAATTTTAAAAACATGTATTCACAATGTATTCAACAATAACACCAGTACATAAAATGTACATATGATGATGAGCACAAATATGTAAACAGTAAGTGCAAAATGCTTAAATAGCCAACAGACTAAAGAAGACATGTGTTTTAAACTTTTTGAAGTCAATCGACTCACACAGTTGTGTAGACATCCCAGTATCAACACACATATTAACCCACGTTTCCTCACGCTTTTAGTGTTCATGCGTATTTACTAACCAGCAGCTATCGGGTCGCCGGTGAAAGCCTTCCTGTAGTGTTCTCTGTCCTGCGGTTGTCTGCGTCATGCTGCCTGGCCCTGTACCCATACATCCATGCCCTATACCGGGGTTAGCTTCTGTTTTTGGCTTTGCGTTCTCCTTGCCCTGTCACTGCTTGTTAAGGTAAGCTATAGCCTCCTTGTGCGCGGTTCTCAAATGTACTTTCAAATTCTTGGGATTTTTCCCTTTAATAAATTGTCCACTTATTTTAGCACCTTCCATTGCGATGCACTTGCTTTTATCTGACACAGTCATATCAAATAGGACTCTGCCGCTTTCTTCCAACTTTCGGTACTGCCATGATGCCAGGCCAGGGCATGGGCGAGGGGCACGGCATGTTGTGTTCAATTTAATGTGGAATGTTGCAATTTCTGGGTTCCCTGTCGGAAACTATATGTCTACGGCATAGACTGAATAAAACAGGTCTATTGTTGGAAATGTCAACTCTGAAAGATATAACGTTATTTGCTCTGTGAAAGACATTGACAAAGACTATGTTACTAACTAACTAAATTACAGTTTAAGTTTAGTTATCGTTTTTTTGAAATGCCTCGTTTTTATTTTTATTTCAGTTAACGACAATGTTTTTTCCCACCTAGTTTTCGTTATTTCGTTCGTTTTCATTAACGATTATAACCTTGTCTGCAGCAGACCTCATCCAGGTTTTTGGCATCATCCAGTTTGAGATTCAGGCTTGCTATCATCTTATCAACAATAATCAGCCCGTTAACAGTGTTGATTTTAAAATGTGAGCCTCACTCAGCTCCAATTTGAGCTTGTGAATCTCCTCCTCGTAAGACTTAGACCTAGTCTCATTGCTGCGGGCCTGTTCCAGCTGGTCTTTGAGCGCTTTAATGGTTTGCTCAGCTTCTGCAGTAGAGTAGTAGTTCTTACTGGGAACTTCTTCAAGCTGGACCTTTAAAGTCCAGCCCTTTCGCTCCTCAGCTGACATTTGCAATGACACAGGTGCGCCTGGAACTGGGAGTCTTCGAGATTACAGCTTACATGTTATTTACCCACATGAAGGTCAACTGCACCAAAACCAACAAAAGAATAAGAATCCTTGCAAATTGAGTCTGGTGTGTTGAATATTTTATTCATTGCGAAAATTCACATTACAAGAAAAAAATGGAGTTGCCTAGGGGTAAGGATGATGTTGCGGTCCTCTCACTTCTTGAATGATTTACGTGGGTGCCATGGATAGCGCTAATCCAAAATGGAGCAAATTAATGAATGACATTGTTTAGCTGCCTAGAGCACAATCATTACTTTCTAATCTTTCATACATCCTTTGGTTTGTGATCAGTGCGCTCCCCGATTCCAAGCTGTTCTGCAATCGCCTCCGACAATCTATCTTTAAATTCTTAGGCTGCTTTGTTTTGTTGTAAAGTGCTTTTTTAAGGTGCCATTTTGGACAATGATGTTTCATGCATGGTGGCTGTGAGTGGTCAAACAACTCTCTAAGGGCCTTAACTCTTGGAACTGAAGACATGGCATGTTGTGAATGTGTGGAGATTGGGCTGGGCTGAATTACTATCCCACTCTGGCCCTGCCAAAGTCAGTAGGATTCATTTCATCATTTCTGTTTGCAAAGCAAAATTCCAGCAACCACCTTCCCCAACACCACCACCAGCCTCATGACTCCATCCAGAATTAGTTACTGTATGATGGTCAAACTGGGGGATTATGCGCTTTAACCATCGTAGGTTCATCGCTTTATTCAGCCATTAACACCAGATGAAGTCTATTCATAACATTGAGTGTGCACCTGATCAAAAATGTTTTGTATTTGTGGGCTCACCTGGCGCCCATATATAGAGGCTCAGTCCTCAACGCAGCGGTCGCGGGTTTGGTTCTGACCTGCGGCCCTTTACTGCATGTCATTCCCCCTCTCTCTCCCCTCTTTCATGTCTAAGCTGTCCTGTCATAAATAAAGGCTTAAAATGCCAAAACAATTATCAAAAAAAAAAAAGAAAACAAGTTTTGTATTTGTAATTAGTCTCCCCTGATTGAATTACCTTTTATAAATTACAGACTGTTGCAGTAACTGCATTCTTTGTGCTGTGGGTGGAAAATGTCATGTTTAATTTGGCTGCTACTAGCTGACAATAGAATGACTGAGCCAAGTGACCTATTTAACATGCTTATAGGTACGTTTTTCCCATTACTGGCCTCTTGAACCTTAATCTTGACTATAACCTTAACAATAATACATAAAATCAGACTTACTTGGCAACATGCGGCATGGATTGGAGCTATTTTTAAACATCATCCACCCATAACAACTGCTTTGTTCTTTACTTGTCTGTAGAGTAAGTGATTAGTTTTCTTCAACTCCTAAAACTTCATATTTCTGGAATTTAAAAGAAATAGAGTTTTTTATCTAACTTCCTAAAATGTCATGCGATGTTTCTTTTCTGATCACTGACCTAATCATGATGTCTTTCTGAGTTCATCCACCCTGTTGAGAAACCAAATTTTATATGCACCATCTTAATATTCCGATCACATTTAAAAGGCATTGTGTTGGAAATACATGCAAAATTGGATAGATCACAACAGCACTCTACAGTTACGTCTGCTAAGAAATTGTCTTCAGAGCCTCTTCCATACTCTTCTAGATTAAGACATTAGTATCAACACAAGTCCATACGCATTCATTTTCTGTGCAGTATATACATACATTCATATCTGCATCTGCATTGTGAAGCAAGCAGTGGCATTGAGCAGTATTTCATTCCAAAATCACAGCATGGAAGACATAAAAATGCCCTGATTCTTGTGACAAATGCCGAAATAGTGGCTGAATATGACAAATCTTTATTAGATGGAAGATTATTGACACCAATATGAAACCCCTGGGGGAATTGGTTAGCTAGTTTCTCCCCTCCGGTCCGTTTCACTTGTCATGTTGTTGAAGCCGAGTTTTCATTAGCTGAACCATTATCCTGCTCCATCTGCGGCTTTTGTCTTTGGGAATTTGAGGCATCACATTTTCCTGTCACAGTTCGGGAGCGGTCCACTCATTAACCGTAATGATGGCGAGTGTTGTGCCCAGCCGACCAGAACCATAGCTGTGATTGGGCGATCTCAGCCTGATGAATGAGTGACAGACAATGATGCGGAGGCAATATGGAAGTGTTAGTTTCACCTAGAATAGCTGTTGTAAAGAGTCAAGGTGGCTAGCAAGGTGGATATTTCACTCAAGAAGGGATTGTTAGGGTAATGAAATAGTCCATATATTTGTCATGGTTTGAAAATCTGTGTTATATAGCTACTGTATATGTTTGCAGTCCATGAATTTCAAAGAGGGGGTCTAAAATGAAGTGTAAGTTGTAACATGTTCTCTCTTGAACATCCAAAGCTTATGGCACAATGTCCAAGGTCTCCTTAAAGGTTCCCTTCCACACCATTTTTACTTAGTATCATAAGATGCAAGACCCTTGCCAACGACTGGGTGCCAAAGGGAAGCAGTGTAATTGCTTTATGGCATTAAACAGGAAGTGTCCACTTTTCATGCAACTCAGGTAAAGAAGAAACTTTTTTCAAGTTGGCAGCTGTTGGTTCAAGGGAAAGATGAATTCCCAATTGAATAAATAACAACATGTATTCTTTCCAATCCTACTCAGTAAAATGAACTACTGAGGTGAAATTGCACCCGGTGGTCCACATTTGAATACAGACTTTGTACACTCTGCAACATGTGCCACAATCATCTTAAACAGGGGCTTAAAGGTGCCCTGCCACACAAAACCGTTTTTACTTGCATTTTTTGAAATATGTTAGGTCCATATGTGTTTGTGTTATTTTGTGAATGTGAAAATGAACTGCTACCTCCTCTGTCAGCTCTAGCCACTGAAAAGAAATAAGCAGAGAAATCAGGTCAATTACAAAAGCTGGTCAGTCTGACGTGGTGTTGCCTGAGCTCATTACTATTCATGAGCTCGCCCAGTTGTGCTGGGTAAAGGATGCTGATAGCCAGGCTCTCATTGGCTAGCTGTTAGCCAATCAGAGTCAAGCAGCTTAGCTCATTGAATATTAATGAGAACTGACACACATCGAGTTGAGTCTTCCTGCTGGCTTTCTATACCACGCTAGAATGGCAGAGTCCACGGTAGAACTTCATTACCACAAAGTAATGCAATACGTGTGGTAGGGCACTTTTAAAGTTTAACAAGGTTGTAGGCTTTGTGTAATGCTTTATCTCAACAGATATGGATGAGTCTAAAGCAAATAGACTCTGTCTCTGAGTCTGCATTTGATATGCGTGTGTAATGACTTTGTACAAGCTGCAGTCTGTCAGGCTTATTTCATTACAGAGCTGTTATATCAGGCTCTGGGATAATTTAGTAAGATGCACAGGCCATTGTAGAAAGGAACTTAAATTGTTTCTGTTCACCTTTTTCCTCTGTCATGTCCACATCTTTAAATTTCATCATTTGATCTCTGCTTTTTCTCTTTGCCTCCTTTCATTGCACAGATCTACCTGCGTTTTCTTGACTATGAGATGGCCAATTCCAACGAATGCAAGCGCAACTTTGTGGCAGTGTATGATGGTGGCAGGTGTGACATATTTAACCCTTCATTTTGATAAATCATACAAAGGCTCAAGGTAGCCATAGTTACTCATTAACTTTAGGCCCTTCATTTTGTGATCATGACTTACAATATTACTTTTTCTTGTGAAGAGTTAAATATTTAATTATGTCAAGACAGGAAATGAATGGTTTTTACAAGATACAGTCCCTTTGCCCTATAGTCTGCCCATGGCAGGTTAGCCTCATGTGACTTAATGGTTAACACACTGATAACTAAGTACCAAGGTTGATAAACAGATTAAGCAAGTGTATTTTCCAAAATATCAAAATGTTTCTTTATTAGAACAGCCAAACAGCTATTTTATAGGCAACTTCACTTGTAAAACAGTTTTATCTCTAGATCATTAGATATTAAAGTCATGTTAAAAACAACAACAATGATTAATATCTTGAGATTGGGATATCATTGAATGATTAACAACAACATGCTTAATATGAGCTTCCTAACAATCTAATTTGTTATCTTTAGATATTAACCTTAATATACAGTTGTGATCACACAATAGTGTGTCTTACAATAATATGAGCAACCATGGCTGCTCTGGGCTTCAGTTAAATAATGTGGATTATTGAGATTCACATTGAGATTCAGAGCGAATGTCGATTTTACTTGATAATAAACTGTTATCTCATCCTTTCTCGTCTCAGTTCGGTGGAAGACCTGAAGAGCAAGTTCTGCTCCACGGTGGCCAACGACATCATGCTGGTTTCCACACTTGGTGTCATTCGCATGTGGGCAGACGAAGCCAGCCGCAAAAGCCGCTTCCGCATCCTTTTCACAACCTACCACGAGCGTAAGATATCTACACTCGCACACATGTTCTGTTTATCATAAAGATGTTTACTGCAGCATGACTCACCTGCTGAGGGAAACTGATTAGCTTTATTAATCAGACCATTGCTCCATGACAGCGACATTGACACCTAAAATAAAACAGGTATGTTCTTTAGTGGTAACCATTAAGGGAAGATGGAGACACAGTGACCACTTTTATGGCAACTTATATTGGATGCCATTAACAGAAAACGTGCTGTCAGAGGTTTCCATTTAGTTTTATGACCATTAAACAGCAGCAAGCCGGAAACCAAGGAATGCGATTTCCATTATAGGGAATATTGCCTGTGGGTTATTGTGAATATGACAGCATTGGTGGATTTTAGCTCATTGCATTGGAGAGATTCATATTCACACAAAACACACACACACACACACACACACACACACACACACACACACACACACACACACACACACACACACACACACACACACACAAACTGTTCCTGGCTCCTCATTGATGGGAGCTTGTAGTTTGACAGGAGTTGCAGAGGGCATTCTTTGCCCCAGTGAGGTGAATGAAGAGGGTCTGAGGCATGTGAGTATACAGTATGTCAATGGGATTGAGCCCCTTTTAATGCCACAAACACACACACACACACAAACTGCCCGATTGAACGTTGCATCTGCATTTTTTAAGCTTGAAGAGAACTCTCTCGAAGCAAACTGGATAAGATAAAAAATAAATGAAAACAATAAAGGGCTGCACAAAATTCTTTTATTTTAGTATAATTCTAATACAAACAATATGTACAGTAAAGGCCCCATAGTATGCTCATTTTCAGGTTCATACTTGTATTTTGGGTTTGTACTGGAACATTTTTACATGCGTTAATGTTCAAAAGACACATGCCTGTCTCTTAAAGCCCCCCTCCCGAAAAAGCCCAGTCTGCTCTGATTGGTCAGCATTTCTTGGGTCTTCTGCGTCTGTGTTCTCGTAGTCTCTGCATCATCAATGCAGCTGGGGAACAACTGTGACAGCACTGTAGTGACTTGTTCTACAAATATATAGTATATTTTTGACATCACAACTGTACGGAAGTCTGGCTCGTAGGCCCAGTTTCTGAATACGGGCTATGTGTTGTTGACTGATTTGATACTGTTACAGTATTGATATAGTACCTCGACCTGCTTTATAATTAAAAAAAGACAGAAATCTCACTTTTTACAAATTGGGGTCATCAAGTTTCTTAAACATCATTTGCAGTTCCACTGAAATTTCAGAGGTGCTTTGCGCTTTATTTTTCATGATGGCAAAAGGAAACACCATGCCAGATGCTTCCTTTCAGATTGCTCTATTATTGCCACTGTGTTATACTGGGATTATGGCTATTGAGAAGAACAAAAATTCATCATGGATAAAGGCATGTATTTAAAAGTCAGTGGTTATGTATAAGGGGGTTGAACTAATTTTTCCATCGTGCTGCATGGTTGATTGGATTTATTAAATGTCACAAACTAGAACCACACACTCACACACCACAATCATCCAACTCTGAAGGACAATCAGTTGTCACTCACATATCTACAACTTCTATATTGCTTGGTTGTCTGTGTATAATTCAGTGATCTTCTACAGAACAAGGGGACAGGCAGCATTAGCAGCGGAGTTGTTTGTGTTGTTAAGTCAGTGTCCCCTTTTCTAAGGCCTTTTCACCAAGCAGAGCCAGGATGTGCTGTTGCCGAGGCAACACTTCTGCCTAAGTCACTCAGGCGATTCCCAGCCAGACCTCAGCGTTTAGAGCACCATCCACTACAGCTCAGCAGCACTGCACCAACCCTGTCAAAAGTGAATTAACAGGTGTACCAGAGAACTGGGAACCACAGGCAGTAGAACAAGTAATACGGCCTGGTGTTGCTGCTAGTGCAGACCAACTTGTTTTAAGCATTCTTTTTTTCTTTTTTTTTTTCAGAAAAATGCACTATAGTACATTTGTAAAAGTGCTGTGAGGCAGCTTATTTCTTTCTTTTTTTATAATTTTTTGGGGCTTTTTCCACCTTTAATGGACAGGACAGGTGAGAAAGGGGAGAGACATGCAGGAAATCGTCGCAGGTCGCAGTCGAACCCTGGACCTCTGCGTCGAGGCATAAACCTCTAAATATATGTGCGCCTGCTCTACCCTCTGAGCCAACACGGCCACAAATGATTTCAATATACATCGTCATTTCCTCACAGGGTAAAACTTGTGTACAAGATGTAATGACATGTAAATCTCATGTACTGATTTTTACTCATATGCACAAAACACTGAACAGATGTGGTAACAAGTTCATGTTTGAAAAAAGTCTCTCATTTGAAATTATTTGTTGAAAAATAAATAATTAGACGACAATTACATTACAGCTCCCTGAGAAACTTTAAAGGGAGGAAAGTATTTTATTGACTCGACTAAGTGAACAAGATGCCCTGACATTTATATGATTTAGCTTTTAAAGGAAAATTCCACCCAAGAAAACTCTGTGCTACCCAACAACTACCAATATCTGTTCAAAACTTGAAAAAAGACACCATTATGTGACAATACAAAGAGTATGTAATGCAGACCAAGCCTTGTCTAGTGTTTAAAGTTTCTTGGTGACCAGTGCAGTTGGAGAGTGGCTTGTCCATAAGCTGAACAGAAAGCTGGTGCTGTTAATAACCTCAAAAATAAATTATAAAAATCATTACTTAGAAAAGATGGGGAGCAGGCGAGTACAGTTGACAGAAGGGACAATGTCAGGTGAGGTACTATATGCACCGTATAGAAGTACAGTAAGAAGTTAATTAAGTCTTGTCCTAAGGTGAAAGGAAGACAATGTATAACTACTTTTAGATGTGAGTGTGTGTACTCTGTTACAAGTGCACTGTCAGGATTTGCAGCTTATATGGCAGTTTTTGCAATAAGCGCTCCCTCCCCACAGTAGATCCCAAGCCTTTATATGTTTGTTCACAGCTGCTGACTCCCAGCAAGATGCTCCTGTGGGGAGAGCAACGTTCCCAAACGCAAACATCCACCTTTATCGTCTGTGCTGTGTTCACACCCGCTGATACTACTGATCTTGCTCTGTTTCCAGGCGCACACACACACACACACACACACACACACACACACACACACACACACACACACACACACTCACTCACTCACTCACTCACTCACTCACTCCAAACTCTCTCTCTCTGTCTGTCTCTCTCTCGCTTTCTCTCTCTCTCTCTCTCTCTCTCTCTTTCTCATGCTATGCTGTACTACAGTGTAAGATTTCCAATGTGGAGTATAAGAAAGTGAAGCCTATCTTTACCCAAGAAGCAATTATGTCTTAGGTGATAAATGTGCTTGTGTGACATCTCGGCTGTCAGCATTGTTACGCCTCATCAACAGAGACCCGTCTCTGGGGTTGCAGATGGAAATTTGCTCTGGCTTCACTACACACATCACTTCTTCTTTCTGGCAAAGCTTCCTCGCTGAATTCATGAAACTGCTTGAGAACAACACAGTATGCTAATGTCTGTTAACATATGGATCTTTGCTAGGTTTTAGATCAGATTATATCATCTCTACGCACTCATTATTGTAGTTACTTTGGGATTAAACAGAGTATGTGTGAGTATGGGGTTAGATTGTGGCATTGTACAGCAACACACAGTAGGATAAGAAGCAATGATGGATGGATAGATTTTGGGATATCCAGAGTTTGGAGAAATTCCATGCACTGGGATTTAACAAAAGTTTTAAATGTAATCCATTTAATTAACTGACAAAGCCCACTGTTTTTTCCCACTGTATTTACACTACATACAATATCATCTATTGCAGTGCTGACACATTAATTTAGTCAAGTCAAATTATTATTATTATTATTATTATTATTAAGAATTTTTGGATATGCGAGTTGTTTTTTCATTTAAAAAAAAAAGGTGGTTCTTCAGGCAGTATTTAAAAGTGGTAATAAATGAGGGAGAAGAAGGACTAAGAAAATTAGGGACTAAGGAGATCGGTGATGTATGCTGGTGCCAGTCCTTGCTGTGCTTTAAAAACAAATACAATAATTAAAAAATCTTTTCTACAGTATATTTCACTGGTAACCATTGAAGGGAGGCCAGTACCGGGTAGATGTGGTCTGTCTTTTGGGTACCAGTGAGGTGCATTTTATAGCTGTAGGCAAGATAGGGATGACCACATAAAGAGAGTGACAGTATTTATTATCAACCATATTCATGGTAATTAATTAAGACAATGATGACAGGAAAATAAAAATATATGGTCGTAATGTTATGACTTAAAAACAAGAATCAGCAGTGCATAACCAGTAACTGACAATAATGCTCCAAATTAGAGCAAATAAGAGATTATATGACTGCAGTCTGTGTGTGCTGAAAAAAAGATCATTATTGCAAAAGGAAAACAGCATTGACAACATTAGACAAAATAAAGACACATTATCCTCATCTCGTAGGATCAGCCTAACTACACTCCAATGGAACAAAAACACAGCTTTGTAATGATTATTTGATTAGAAAAAAATACATGATAACCATGTGTTGCTTCTAGTGCTTCACTGCAGAAGCCTCTCTTCGCTCTTGGAGCCCCCCTCTGCAGAGACACCCAGACTATTTTCATCAGCCACTCATTTAGGAGTTAATGTATGCTTCCAGCTGTGACTGGGGATGTTTCTGTGTGGGCAAAAGGGCACTTTTATTACAGAATGTCTTGAAATTAATTTAACAGATTACTGTGGATCTCACTCTTTATATCGTCTGGTTTCATCCTGTGGTGTGTGGAGGAGACGAGGAGAAAGGAGAAGAAGTGGGCTCCCTCTTCTGGTTATTAACAACAACAAAACTGTTAAATCTTTAATATGTAGTGTGTGAAAGGATGAAAAAATAGGGAAACCTAGAAAACACACATACACAAAGAGAGACAACATGACTCAGGAAATGCTGGCAAAGGCCCAGACAGGATGGGATACAGAGAGATAGAGAAAGGTCACTCTAAATTGGTGTGTTATTATTCACTTGGGATGAGTGCTGGGATGAAAACAGCCATAAATCATGGTGGTACACTGTCAAATAGTCCCCAGCTCTGCCATACCACTGGCAAGCAGCTTTAGAACCCACGCCAGTGTTGTGTGTGAAAGGAGAAAGGGTGAGAGATAAAGAGAGAGACTATGACAGAGAGAGAGAGTAACTTTAGGAACGTTCAGAAGTGATCTCAAAATACTTTTACCCTTCCACAAGACCATGCACATAATGGACAGTATGTTTACTAATGAATAGTACTTGCCATGGGTTTTCTTTAATACAATTCTGCAATAGTGAAACGTAACTAGGTACATTTACTCAAGTCTTGCACTTAAGTTCAAAATATTTGCTTTGTTATTTATTTATTTTATGCTACCTCATAGTTTTACTAGCCTGGTCCTACCAGACTCTTGTACATTTCAAGAGTACTGAAGGAAAATGAAAATTGAGCGGAAGTAGGTAGGAGGGCGGAGCCAGTCTATAGTTTTACCCCACTACATTTCAAAATGAATGTCCTTTTTACTCCACTACATTTATCTGGCAGGTGACTGTAAAATTCCACTATACACTGTAGCATGTGGTTAGCTTGCTGTGGCATTCTTCCTCACTGTGATTGACAGTAGAAAGCAATGAATTGGCCAATGAGCTGGCGTATGCATTAGTATGATTGGTTGTTGAGAGCAAGGGCACCCTGGGTTTAAATTATGTAGCTCCATTGTCATATATATACAGTATATATACGATGGAGCCTGTAACATTACCACACTGATTTTACGATCATGTCTTGCTGATGGGTGGCTCTACCTCTTGTGATGTGAAGGCGGTGCTGTGTCTTGAACCACACTGTTCTGAGGACATGTTTATGTTTATGGCCTGGTTTAAATTTGTGTTGACATGGGCTGTGCATCGAGGAGAAATAAACTACATCCTGCTTGAATAGAAATAATTTGTTTGGGGGTTTGTTATGTGCGAAGATGATTGTGAAATGTCATGGCTACCTTTCTGGTCACCACACACACATACAATCACACATACAGTACACACACATTCCAAGAAATTCATTCATATCACAGGTTGTTTCTGCAAATATTTAAAGAGGAGGGTGAGGATGAAAATTCATGAATAACAGATGGGTTTGGGGGGAACAGGTCTGATTTGAGTAATGCCCATCCAAATGTATTTCCTTAAAATCTGGCACACCAGAACATCTCTCAGCTGTACTTCAACTACTAATTTGTGCTGCAGCATATCTAAAGTGTCCTACACAATCACACAATTCACTAAAAGGTAGTTTAACTTTTTACTCAATTGTTTCTATGGCAACTGATTAGATTACAAGTGACTAAGTACATGATAATGTTTCAGTTAAGTGAAGATAGTGCTACAGTGTATTTCTGTAATAACTATTGTGTTCATTTGCTCTGTGCTTTCCAGCTCCATGTGATGCAGATGCCTTCTTCTGTCACAGTAACATGTGCATAAACAACACGCTGGTGTGTAATGGCATGCAGAACTGTGTCTACCCCTGGGATGAGAACCAATGTAAAGGTGAGATGTTACTTTTGTAGCTATTATGAAGAAAGGCCCTACACTACGTTTGAGTGTTTCAGCACCACGGAGAGCGACAGCAAAACAGAGTGGGTTTAAACAGTACTGTACTTGTAGTGCTGTGACACAGAGGTATTTTTAGTATTTTCTGTGTCGCTACAGGGTCTGCTATTAACACTATGACACCACTGGTACTGCCATTAACAAGGGGCACTATTATTAAAACACATATTGCAGCCCAGGTGAAATCAGGCAGCAGGCATTAATCACGATTACATATACATTTAGTTTTTCCTAGTTGCTTTTATTGTTTTTCTTTGTTTGTATCATTTTAAACTATGTATAATGATGGGATCCTACATGAACACACCATTCTCTGCCAAAGTTAGAACGGTTTTGGTTATTTAATTTAGAGAGTTCTGATTTCTGTTTTCTATGCTCTTCTCACTGGTTTTAAAGTAGGTGGGGCTTAGTTGAAAAAAAAGTGATGTCTGTGCACCAATCAAGATTTAGCTACTGTTTTTGATTTCAGTTATGTGGTAACTTTTTTTACTGTGATTGTTGATGATTCAGTCTACAATGTTGAAGAGAAAAACTTAAAAATGAATAAAGCCAAGCCAAGTTTTCAAGGGCTTTAATAATGCGTGTTAGTATTTTGAAGTGGAAATTCCTAGATTGACAAAGCATTTTAACTTAATCTGAGTTACTTTGTCGATGTTTTTTTCTATGTAATATTAAAGCTATAGTGCGTAGTTTCTGCCGCCCCCATAAGGAATTCTAAGTAATGACAACAAAACTGTCTGCGCTATTACTAAATATAATAAATTATATGATTAAGAAGACCAGATTTTATGTTCCGGGTTAAAATTTGAATTCACCCTCAACTGATCCTTTGCTTGGTCCAGGTCTTTGTTTTCATTCTTTGAAGGTGCCCTTATTTTAATGCCTCAAGGCAAGTATTACCTATGTATTTCCTGAATTTGTGATACTGTCAATTTCTTCATTTCCTCTGAAGTCTGATCCCTCACTGCATTCTGAATTTTAAAGCCACTGGATCTATACATTGATCCCCAGTGTCTTGCTTGTGGCAGCTCCACAATTTATCTACACCCCTAACTGAGATTTTCTTATGGCAGCATCTCCGTACGGTGTATGATGCTATTCCAATAATTAGCTGAGATGTGTTACAACTCTGGGGATGAGCCTGTTATCTCTGCATTATATTGCCAATTAATCTAGTCTTCTGTTCCTTGACTTTTCATAACCCATGACTGTGTAAGTACATGAGATGAGATCTATACTGCAATACCCCTGAGCCCTCTAGCATTGAAACTCTCACGTCAAAAATACAATGTGCTTTGATGTTCATTACGCTGTTGTGTGTTCTAATTTGTTATTTCTTTAATCATATATACGTACACAAAAAAACTATCTCCCTTTCTGTTGTGCTCTCTCTCTACCACTGTACAGAGAAGAGGAAAGCCAACATCTTGGACAACCTGAACAACACAAACGGGACCATAATTGGTGTCACCTGTTGCATCGTCCTCATCCTCCTCATCGTCTCTGTCATCGTCCAGATCAAGCAGCCACGTAAAAAGTACATCCTGCGGCGTGAGGATTTTGACCCCACCATGTTCCAAGAGGTCTTTGAGCCTCCTCACTATGAGCTGTGTACTTTACGAAGCGCCACCACAGCCGCAGCAACCTCAGCAGACTTAGTCGATCTGGCAGAAGACTTTGAGAACTACCATGCCCTTCGCCGTGCCTCCTCACGCTGCGTCCACGATCACCACTGTGGCTCCTCGTCCAACCCCGGCTCCGCCCACATATCCCAGCTGTCACTTAGTGGAAGAGGAAGCCGCGGGAACTTGAGCGCTCGAGACACAGCAGCCGCCACTCTGCTCACAGACCTTCCACAGCCGCCCATGGCAGTGCGGCCCTTGCTGCCGTCCACTGGAAACCGCAGGAGCATCTTGGTCATGAAGCACAGCTACTCGCAAGAGACAGCGGACAATGGATGCGATCTGGATGACGACCTGGAAGAAGTTCCCACCACCAGCCACCGGCTTTCACGCCACGAAAAGGCAGTACAGCGGTCAGTATCCCTAGATTTCTGATGAGGAAAGAACAGCAACTGTAGAGTTAACAATGGGGATTTTGAAATGTGTGTGGGATACTTAGGCCTACATTTATTTTTGTTTTCCTCTTATTTTAGCTTTCTACTTTCTCTCATTTTTTTTTTAGATTATGAGAAGCTTCTTTTTTGCATTGATCCTTGTTCTTTCTCCCCTTTCTATCATTAAAAACTTTTTTCACAAAGGGCAAAATTTTCCCCCCTCTTGCATGCTCACCCTTGAACATGTCAAGCGCACCCTGCTAGTTTTCATCCCAATGGTGATTTATAGCTTACATCTATAAGCTCTACTGTACTTTGAGGTTTGTCAGAGCTCTTTAAGGAAATGCAGACCTCTTTTTAGAAGATATTAATTCTGTTATCAGTCCAGCTTAGACTGTTACCACAAGGGCTTGAATCAGTGCCTCATAGACACGACTATAACTTCACTGACATGAATGCAAATTATTATAAAATATGCATCTCTATTCCTGTTTATAACTGTGATACTGAAAATATGACTTATATTCTATATAACTCAACATTTTGGCATGAACAGGATTTTCTATTTAAATTTTTTTACTGTGTACTTGCACCTTGACTGCTTGAAAAGTAAATGTACAGTATATGTATACAAAAAACACTAATGTGAAGG
The DNA here is from genome assembly GCF_010015445.1 of Perca fluviatilis. Taxonomy (NCBI): domain Eukaryota; kingdom Metazoa; phylum Chordata; class Actinopteri; order Perciformes; family Percidae; genus Perca; species Perca fluviatilis. The sequence goes on along the minus strand of NC_053133.1, from coordinate 13,989,280 downwards.
TATATTAGTACATTTTTGGAGATAAGACTTTCCTGCATGCACTTTCTATGTGCTCTTTCCAGAGTTTTCTTGACTGTTAATTCATTGTCTACATGCAAAGCTCCCAGAGACACGCAAAGCACTAATGAAGTTTATTGCTGTTATGTAGCACAGTATGCATTCTGACCTCTCTATGCAAAAAGAGTTTGATATTAAATGAAAGAGCCATGACATTTCAGGTTCTGCCTCATTGGCTCTTTGAGCAAACATGAATCAGAGTACAACACAACTAGGGTCTAAGAGACAATCTCAAGGTAAGCACCCTTATCCAAAAATTCAAATCTTTATATGTTGTTGTGTAGTCATCATTTGCCCAGTCCGTATATACTTTTATGTTTTATTTTCTGTGATTTTTGCGCGGGTTTATATATATATGTATATATATATATATTTTTTTTATGTTTTTGTATTTATTCATTTTCACCAAGATGGTTTTCTTGCTTGCAGCCATCTTGCCCTTGCAGTGATTTTGTTTGAAGTCTTTGTGATGCTCAAGTTTACTGTATGTCCTCCCAAGGACATACAATATTATCATTCAGTGGATATTCATTAGCATGGACTTTTTTCCATCATCTTTAGTTGAAGCTGTTATCAAAAGTCTAACCTCTGCATTTTTCCTCCCAGTAGGCCTACAGCAAATAATTCACATCAATCATGTAAAGACACTTGTTAAAGCACAAATTGGAAAGCAGACACAAGCCCACATTTTCATTAAATTACATCAGTGGATTTTTGCACTAACTAAAGAAAGCACATTGAGATAAACTATTTTGTAATTTACAAATCAAATAATTTACTGATCACACACACATACAGAAGTTGTCTGTAGTTTTGCATGATTTATGTTACTTGTAATATTAGATTTTGTGTTTGTTTAATTATGAAGCATAGTGTTTATGCCTGTGTGTAACAGTTTGTGTGTATGCTCCAGGACTGTGCTTTCATGAGGTTGCAATAAGCACAATATAAAAGAAGTTAGATGAATACATTTGAGATGCAAATAATTGATGAGAGGAACTTGTTCATCAAAAAGATACATTTCAATGCAGTTACAGAAGTTCACGCTTGCAGCTTTCTGCATGCATATAATGGAGCAGTCACATAAAGTGCTACTCATTGTTTTGTCTTTTAGTGTGAAAAATGTGCTGTCCTGTTGTGTGTGTGTGCTTATGTTCTACATTATGTTGCATTGTCTCCATCATGTAGACTTCTTGAGAATAGTGCGATCCTGGATCAGTACGAACGGGCTTCACTGACATATGAAAAAGCGGAGCGGAGATTTACACCAGCATGATGCTGATGATGATGAAGGGACACTTTGACGAAAGGATATTGAAAATGTATTCAGATGAACACAAAGGACTAGATGAAATGCTGCAAGTGTATCAGCTCTGTACGCATTGTAGTCAATCCAGATTTTTTTGTCTCGCTGGAAAGAAATGGACCTCAAATGACCACGATTACTGATTATTCATTATTAAACTTTAAATTTGGGGTGTAAGTCAGAAACATATCTGTCATTGTCATGGATCCCTCGCTGATAACTAAATGAATGTGATCAAACATCTTCAAGTTCATTTTTAAGCATGTATCTTTCAAATGAGTAGCATACATATTATGATTTTATAGAAATGATGCTTGCAGTTGGTCAAATCTAGATTTATTTTATTAGTGAAAATTGGAATTAATCACTAACCCTAATTGAATTTAAAGCTGTTGGAATAAACAGTTCAAGGGCGAGTTATGTGGCTTGTGCATGCTTCTTTTGTATCCATCAAAACATCAACATACTAACATTAAAATATGAAAAGCCCCCATCTACTAATACATAAGTCATAAGGACATAAAGAGTAGTAAAAACAAAAGCATCTTCAAAATTAATTAATTGCATGTTGTTGCTTAGCCAAATCATTAGGTAAAGAGAATTTCACAATTTTCATTTCATAATACTTTAAAACTCCCTTTTAAATATGTTCACTAACTTTGAGAGGCATTTTTATTTTGACAAAGAATCCTTTTTTTCTGGCAAACCTATTTACTTCAAGTCTGTTTGTCTTCTAACTCTCTTCTACTCTAGGAGCTTACTATCTTTGTATTAAAACAGACTTTTATAAATTTAAAGGATGACAGTTTTTACAGTTACTTAAATTTACTGATGCTTTGTAAAATAAATAACAATAAAGCTTTGCCTTTTTTCTTTGTTTTATTGGCTTTTGGTCAGCAGTTCCTCTGTCCCTTTAGAGTCTCCTCAGACTGTCAGCACACGCTATCAATGTCTCACATTCATGTGTGTTTAGATGTTGGTTTCTTTGTTGTTGCTGATTTGCTTTAGAGGAAAACCCAAGTCAAAAGGATTTGTTTCACCAAGGAGGACAATAAAATTAGTCCTTAGTGATTATATCACAGGTATCTGACAGATAAGTTAATTGACTTTTTGTGTTTGTCCTGATGAGATTAACCCCATATATACTGCAGAAGGGACCGATCAGCCTCACAACTCACTCACTAACGCTCACTGTTGGCAGGCTGCTATTGTAGGAAAAACAAGCTGCAATATATGGAGAGTGAGAAGAGATCAGCTTTGAGCACAATGTCATAAACATCATTACTGTTTTCTTTTCTTACACTCTGCCATTGTCCGAGTTCCTATTTTCTTCTTGCTGTGTCAGTTTTTATGTTATTTACCATCAATGTGTTCATTCTTTTCTATATTCAGTGTCATGTATGTATTATTTACATCCATGCTCTCCACTCTCCTTTTCCACCAAATACACACAATAATTCACAGACCCATATTTCTGCACATATAAAATAAAATATTTGTTTTCTATACACACACTGCGCTTATGTCTGGGTCTTGTCTCTCTGTTTTACAATGGTGCCAACACTTCTGTTATAGATGTTTAAAAAGCGTTCAAAACAGCTCACACAAATACTTGTCTCTTCCTCTCTCTTCTTTACTCTCTATTTCTTGGAACACACACACACACACAACATCACAAAGTCATCTGCCAGTATAGATAGAGGCAGACAGCTCAGTAATTAGGTAAGTCTGAACCAATTCGATCACAAGCAGCCCAGGAAGCAGATGAGAAAAGTGTGGGACCTAGAACAGACTTAAAGTAATAGTGTTTTCATTTCTCTGCAGATACATCAGACAGATGCATCATTCCTCTGCATCTTGCCAAGTTTGACAGCATTTGGAGCTAAGGTTTCTCTCCCTTGCATCTTGAGTGAACTGTTGCCCTGAGCAGCTTTAACAATGTAGAGTTTTGTGATGAGAAAAAAAAAAACGTTTGTGGTGTACGCAAGTTTTTCTTCTTTGGGACCGCAGTGCATTTGCCCTATACCTGTGCTCCACAAGTGGCTGTGATTGACGAGCCATGGAACACCGATTATTTCAGATATGGGACGGAAACTTTGGTTTTTGAAAAATAGAGTACCTTTAATGTAAAGTTGTTCATGGAGAAAAAAAAACAAAATCAGGTTTTTCAAATCATTTTCATGTAACCATCCAAATACGAAATTGTATATTTTAGCTGCTGATTTCACATTATATATGTTTTTTTGATGTCATTTCTTTAGTATCAGTTTTTTTTTATATCTAAACAAGTACAGAAAGCTGTTGACAAGACGGTAAAAGTGAATGTTTGAAATAAAGTGATGTTAAACTTTAGAAACGGGTGCATTTATTTGATTCTACTGACCCATCGAGTAACTTTTATTTATTCTCACTTTCACTGTCTGAGCATTATTCAATTACTTTCTCTTTGTCAAACCTAATTTCATTGTGTTTTTGTTTTTTTTAACCTGTCTGCATATGTATTTGATAAAATGCTGGACAGAATGTTTCCAATAAACTAACGTTTACTGTGATGGGCTTTTTTTTTGTCAGTAGCATCTAATTTTATTATTTTCTGTTCTTCTGTTCTTAGGCATTGCAGATACTCAGGTCATATTTCACTGCTCTCATAGTGTCACTTTTGGACATACCAGGCAGCTGTTTTCAGCTAAACAAAAGCTCTAAAAAACCCACTGTACTGTACCTGCCCAGCACCAAACAGCAGACAGACAAAGTTAGCAACTAGCTGGTGAACACAATGGAGCATTTATAAAAAAAAAACTCAAAAACTGCGAATCTGCAATCTCTCTTGTGCGAAAACTTGCATTCACAGATATATGATTTAGATTGTCCTTAAAGAGCCTAAAGTAGCTCCATCTTCTTGTAAGTAAAATAGTTTTCTTTAGTCTTAACTAGCAGGGCTGCCACATCAGAAAAATGTGGGCTGGCTGGTTGAAAATGTACAAAGGCTCCTAGTCCACTAGTAATACCCAGGGCAGATGTTTGCAAATATTTCAAAAGGATTAACCTATTCAATGCACCTGGACCTGATGGCATTCCTGGCTGAGCTCTCATCTCAAGATGTGTGCAGACTGCAGAACAACTGGCAGATGTCTTCACAGACATTGTTAACCTCTCACTGCTCCAGTCTGTAGTCCCTACATGGTTACAAAATACCACCACTGTCCCTGTCCCAAAAAAGTCCAAAGCACTCTGAACAACTGCCACCCAGTAGCACTCACCTCCACAATCATAAAGTGTTTTGAGCGGTTGGTCAAAATCTTGATCAGCTTCTCCCTCCCTGTCTCACTGGACCCACAGCAATTTCCTTATAGACGAAACAGATCACAGACTATCACCGTAGCCCTCCTCACTGCCCTCTCCCACCTCGACCAGAGGAACACATAGGTGAGAATGCTGTTCATTGACTATAGTTTAGCATTCAACACCATTGTGCCCTCCAAGCTTGTCACCAAGCTCAGACACTTAGGACTTAACACAACCCTCTGTGATTGGATCCTGAGCTTCCAGACTGAGCACCATCCTCCACCCTGACTCAACACTGGAGTCCCCCAGGGCTGCGTTCTCAGCCCTCTCCTGTACTCTCTGTTCACACACGACTGCATGGCCACCCACAGACAAGGTGACTGTCATCGTCCTGATAACCGACGGCAACGAGACGGCCTACAGAGAGGAGGTCAGAGCCCTGACATCTTGGTGCCATGACCACAACAACTTTCATTTCAACGTCACCAAAACTAAGGAGCTTACATTAAGCAACATCAGTGGGACTACAATGGAGAGAGTCAGCAGCTTCAGGTTCCTGGGTTCACATCAGAAAGGACCTGACCTGGTCACAGCACTGACACCATCACAAAGCCTGCAAGACAGCAGCTCTTCTTCCTCCGCAGATACGGTACAACATGGATTCCAGGATACACAGCAACTTCTACAGATGCAGGAACACAGCATTGGATTGGTCGACAAACTCAAACCAAAGCGTTATGAATGGCTAGTGGCTAACAAAAATAAAAACTTTTTTAAACACCGAAAAATTGAAAAATAACACTAGAACACATTTAGTGTCGGGTTTATTATTATGGATTACAAAGTCTCCAATAAGACACTGCTGTTCAAGGATTATAGCTCCTGAAAAGGGATACAAACTCACAGGAGCCCTCATTGTGTCCAGTTTTTTTGTAATCAGTCCTGTTCAACAGTTTGTGGTGAGAGAGCTCTATCAGCTGGAAAAGCTCTGCTCCAGATAAGATCACATTTTTTCACTTGCCCAGTCGGACAACTGCATGACGCATTCCAGTTGCCGGAACACAGAGTTTACTTGCCCTGGACAAGGATCCTGACCTGCTGCATCACCCTCTGGTAGGGCAGTGCAGTCACTGTGTCATTGTTACCTTGATGTACTTTTTTCAGTTTATTCAATAGCAGTTTTACAGTGTAGTCGAAGTGACAAAAATGTTAAAAAGTAGTTAATAAAATAGTACCAACATTTCCTTGTGGGCGATGTAGGCTACATCCTTGCTAATTGGTCAACACAGGTTTTGAACAAAGTGCCTTCAGTTAAAAGCGGAAAGAAAAGCTTCCGCACGTTTACTGTCGGAACTTAACAGTGTGACATTTAGCGGAAGTAAACAACAACACACTCCTGTAGCTTTAGCTGCATTAGCTAGAGGTAAGGCGTTACTGTAGCCGTATTGTAGATAATTATTGCAGTTTCAATTAAGCAACAATGCCTTCAGTTGAGTGTATGAGACAGTTTGTCAACGAGCGACTGACTGCTGCTGCTGAAGAAATATTCAGAGTTTTTGAAAAAACTATCGTCGAGTACGAGGAAGAGATCGATCGTCAGCGCAGACTGTTGGGTAACGTTATCGCTTGGAATCCCAAAATAAAGTTACACATCATAGGTGTGTAAAATATTTATGGTCTTTAAAAAAAGGAGCATCGTAAGGGATTAAAGACATAACGTGTTGTGATTGTCTACCATCGCAGTAAGTTATATCCTATTTATTTTGTTGTGTGTCCCTCCAGAGCTCCCACAGCAACATGTCTGTGAGGAGGAAGAGGAGGAGGAGGAGGAGGTTCTCGCTGACCAGCAGCAGATGTGTACTCAGGAGAGGAACTCCAGTCTGGACCAAGAGGAGCCAGATCCTCCACAGATTAAAGAGGAACAGGAGGATCTATGCATCAGTCAGGAGGGAGAGCAGCTTGTACTGAAGCAGGAGACTGATGCCTTTATGTTGACTCCTACTTATGAGGAAAGTGGGCGCAGTGAAAATCAGACTCTGAACTTGAGTATCGATCAAACTCAGTGTATGGTGGAGGAAAAGCGTCTAAACTACATTCCAGTTAACAGGTCTGTGGTATCCGAAACAAACACTGACATCCTGCTCCTCTCTCATGAAACTGAGAGCCAAGCTCAAAAAAGAGGCAAGCATGGAGAGTCTGGATCAATTAGAAATGCAGAGCCAGAAACAAACAAAAGCAGAAGTCAGAGTAACAGTGTAAACAACCCTAACTTGTCAGAGATTCACCTTGATACTCAGGCAGGTAAAAAGGTGTATAACGATATAAGAATCCTCACAGATGAGAAGCAACATTCTTGCCAAATATGTGGGAGAAGTTTCAATCGGATATCTTCATTGAAATATCATTTAATAACCCACACAGGTGAGAAGCCATATTCTTGCAAAACATGTGGGAAAACCTATGGTCAGATATCATCATTGAAGTATCATATAAGAACCCATACAGGTGAGAAGCCATATTCTTGCAAAACATGTGGGAAAGCTTTCAAATGTAATAATATTCTGAAAGTCCACATGAGAACCCACACAGGTGAGAAGCCATATACTTGTAAAACATGTGGGAATAGATTCTGTGACCTGTCAGCATTGATAAGACATATGAGAATCCACACAGGTGAGAAGCCGTATACCTGTAAAACATGTGGGAAAGATTTTAGTCGTAGCGATGATTTGAAAGTCCACATAAGAATCCACACAGGTGAAAAGCCGTATACTTGTAAAACTTGTGGGAAGAATTTTAGACGTAGCACTGAAGTGATGGTCCATATGAGAAAAGCCCACACTGGTGAGAAGCCGCACCTTTTTTAAAGGCATACAGTATAAGAGTGCATACAGACAAGTCATTTTCTATTTTAATCCACACAAATGAGTAGCCACGTGCAGCACTTTTTCTCAAATCACGTTCGTGAAGAAACACCTGAGGATCAATCTACACCAGAGAAACCATTGAGTTGAAACCCCTTAAGATGTGTTTAATAACTGAATGAAATACCTGTTTGCAATAGCTACATCTCTGTAACTGAATGTGAAATATTTCCCACAAAGGTGAGATGTTAATATGTTAGTGTAAAGTTTCCCTTCATTTTACTTTTATTACTTAATTTTTCTGTTAGCAACATTATTTCTTTGAAACAATCGTGATCTCCCAACTCAAGGAAAAATGTTTCACAGTGAGTTCACAGTATAGGAAAGGTGATCTTGATAGTTGTTTTTGCTAGAATCACTTGTAATTTAAAGTTTAACGAGACCATAACATCCATGTACACTTGAAGTAGTATAATGTATATGAAGCCTCCTGGACATCTTTGCAAGAAGTCAGATTTTACATTTGAGAGCGACTCGCATCCCTGTTTAATATTACCATTAAAGAAATCCTATTAATGAGAACATGCCTCCTTTTTGCTATTTTTAATATACTTCCTCAGTTATGTGCTTGTCTATATTTTTTGCATTTTCTTTTCTAAATTAATGACAAATGCTGAATCAATCATTAAATAAGTTTCCGGTTAATGCCAATTGTTTCGAAGAATAAAATGGCAACAATTATATTTGTAAGTGGAACAGACCTTACCTCATTTCCACTTTCAGGACTTAGTGTAACATTCAGCGGATCTAACAAATTAAATTAAATGGAAATTGTGAATAATTGAAACGTTGCTTGATATATATATATATATATATATATATATATATATATATATATATATATATATATATATATATATATATATATATATTATGTGTGTGTGTGTGTGTGTCTTAATACTGAATACTCATATTTGAGTACTGCTAATTTTTAGCTATATATCAGTGGTACTTAAATATAACTCTTTAACGTCAACTTGCTAAATTTCTACAGTGTCATGAGTCCAGAAAGGTTGAATTAAGCAATTTATTTAAATTGAGTCAGGTTGAATTGACATTTTGTTAAGGGTCCAGATTAAATTGCATTTGGGTCCTGATATGGATCAGAGTCCATGTATTGTACAGTATGTGTTATGTATAGCTCCATAGTAAGTCATGGAAAAAAATAGTGTGCTACTTTGAACTGATGGTGCAATGCAATACCATACCACTTATCATTTCTCCTGAGTCTGAAAATAAAGTAAAACCATTATGACAGACAAAAGGGCAGCACAAAAATTTATATGAATGCTGTCAAAAACAAATGCATTCCTTGAATGTATGCAGGGCTGACCACAGCCTCTGTGTGTGTACTTGAACTGTACACCAGTATGTGTTCACACCCTGAACTCACTCAAGTGAGAGACCATGGACTTACAAACCATGTGGGAGAGATTTCAGATCAGTAACTTTAAAAGCCACACAAGAACTCACACAGGTTAAAGTTGTATCACTGCAGCAGAGGTTTCAGGTGTTGTCAAAACCATACAGGCGAAAAGCTCCATACTTAGAAAACATGGAAGAGGTTTCGGCTCAATAAAAAGATGTATGACTGCACAGCTTACGTAAAATAAGTGTGTCCATATACATGTATTTATTATATACATTACAGTATGGCCAGCATTTCTGGGAAACATCCCAGTCCTCTATATCTTGGGAATCTTTGTTTCACACTGTTTGCACAGTAGTGTCTGTTAAACTAATGGTGTGATGTGGGTTACAGGTTGTTGTTGTTGTGTGTGTGTGTGTGTGTGTGTGTGTGTGTGTGTGTGTGTGTGTGTGTGTGTGTGTGTATAAGGGCATTTGCCAAATGTCGTTCTAGTTTGCAATCAGTTCAAAAGACTGACAGGCTAATATAGATAGTTTGATTGCAGAAAACAAGTCAATACTGAAAATAGAATAATTTGTGTAATGAAATATTTTTAACATGTAAGCAGTACTATAATTCTTCACCATCTTTTACCCCAACACATTTATATGATAACTATAGTAAGAATTGTTACTTTGCAGGTTAAGATAAAGGTCCAACTCGACTATTAGGCTACACTTAATCGGCTCAGTAAATAAATTATGTAATTGTATGGCACTGATGGGGGCCATTCTAAATAAAGTTTAAATGTCTCTTACGTTATGTGTATTTTGCTAATAGTACTTCCGTTCTTTTACTTCACTAACATTTTCAATGCACTGTGAATACACACTGGTATTTCTGCTCAAATATTGTGAATACTTCTTTAACCACTGTTTGTTTGTTTTTATACAATATCATTACCTGCAATGTAACAAAAAAAGATGGCCTTTAGTTAAAATTAGATTAAATAGTACGACATTTCCTTGTAGGATGAAGCGATGTAAATGTATATCCTTGCTACTGATGTTAAACACACAAGTTTGGAATAAAATGTCATCAGATGCAAGCGGAAAGAAAAGCTCTAGTGTGTTCACTGTCGGAACTTAACAGTGTGACATCCAGCGGAAGTAAACAACAAGGGTTGTAGCTTTAGCTGAATCCACGTATAAATACATCCATCGTGGGAAGACGTTATTGTAGTCGTATTATAGATAATTATTTCGGTTTTAATTAAGCAACAATGCCTTCAGTTGAGTATGTGAGACAGTTTGTCAACGAGCGACTGACTGCTGCTGCTGAAGAAATATTCAGAGTTTTTGAAAAAACTATCGTCGAGTACGAGGAAGAGATCGATCGTCAGCGCAGACTGTTGGGTAACGTTAACGTTGTCGTTTGTGGTCCCGAAGTAAAGTTATAGCTACATTATAGATGAGTAAAACGTGTAAATGGTCTTAAAAAAAGGAGCATCCTAATGGATTAAAGACATAACGTGTTGTAATTGTCTACCATCACAGTAAGTTATATCCTATTTATTTTGTTGTGTGTCCCTCCAGAGCTCCCACAGCAACATGTCTGTGAGGAGGAAGAGGAGGAGGAGGAAGAGGAGGAGGTTCTCGCTGACGAGCAGCAGATGTGTACTCAGGAGAGGAACTCCGGTCTGGACCAAGAGGAGCCAGATCCTCCACAGATTAAAGAGGAACAGGAGGAACTCTGCATCAGTCAGGAGGGAGAGCAGCTTGTACTGAAGCAGGAGACTGATGCCTTTATGTTGACTCCTACTTATGAGGAAAGTGGGCGCAGTGAAGATCAGACTCTGAACTTGAGTATCGATCAAACTCAGTGTATGGTGGAGGAAAAGCGTCTAAACTACATTCCAGTTAACAAGTCTGTAGTATCAGAACCAAACGCTGACATCCTGCTCTTCTCTCATGAAACTGAGAGCCAAGCTCATAAAAGAGGCGAGCGGTATCACAAAAGCAGAAGTCACAGTAACGTTATAAACAACCCTAACTTGTCAGAGATTCACAAAGTTTCTGACACAGGTAAAAGGTATTTCAAATGTGACAAATGTGGAAAGGTTTATAAGTACAATTCAGTATTACAGCGACACCTGAGAACCCACACAGATGAGAAGCCATATTCTTGCAAAACATGTGGTAAAGCTTTCAAATGTAATAGTACCTTGAAAGTCCACATGAGTAGCCACACAGGTGAGAACCCGCATACTTGTAAAATCTGTTGGAAAGATTTTGAAAGTATCTATGATTTGAATGTCCACATGAGAATCCACACAGGCGGGAAGCCGTATAGTTGTAAAATCTGTGGGAAAGATTTCAGACGTAACTATACTTTGAAAATCCACATGAGAACCCACACAGGTGAGAAGCCGTACCTTTGCAAAACCTGTGGAAAAAGATTCTCTCATTTGTCAGCATTGATAAGGCATATGCGAGTCCACACAGGTGAGAAGGCGTATTCTTGTGAAATGTGGGGACAATTTCAGACGTAGCACTGAAGTGTTGGTCCATATGAGCAAAGCCCACACTGGTGAGAAGCTGCACCTTTTCAAAGGCTAAGAGTGCAGACAGACAAGTCATTTTCTATTTTAATCCACACGAGGAAGAGAGGAGCCACGTGTTACACTTTTGGAAAAAGTTTTTCTCAAATCATGTTCTTGAAAAAACACCTGAGGATCAATATACACCGGAGAAACCATTGAGCTGAAAACGGAATGTAAAATATTTTCACTAAGGTGCGATGTAAAAATGTAAGTGTAAAGTAAGTCCATGTCAAGTGGGATTTAATGGTTCTATATGAAGCCTCCTGGACAGCTTTGCATGAAAGTAAGATTTTACACTTGAGAGTGACTGGCATCCCTGTTTTTTATTACCATTAAAAAAAATCCTCTCAAGGTGAACATGCCTCCTTTTTGATCCTTTTTGGTGGCCCGATGGTTAGCACTGTGGCCTCACAGTAATAAGGTTCTAGGTTCGAATCCAGGTTGTTCTGGGCCTTTCTGTGTGGAGTTTGTGTGTTCTCCCCATGTTTGCGTGGGTTTCCTCCGGGTGCTCCGGTTTCCCCCACCATCAAAAACATGTACTAGGTTCTCCAGTCAGTGCCCTAGATCAAGGCACTTGTTCAGATCTGGAGTTGGTGTATGTGACAATAAAAAAAGTACCTTTATGTGCCTTTTTTAGCATTTTTGATAAATGATTAATCGATTATCAAATTAGTTTCCAGGAAATGCCAATTGATTCTAAATGGAACAACCCTACCTCATTTCCAGTTTCAGATTGACAACTTGAAGCGTTGCTTGATGTATACATACTGTATATGTAGGTTTCACGTATGCAGGGCTGACCGCAGCCTCTGTGTGTGTACTTGAGCTGTACACCTGTATGTGTTCCCATCCTGAATTCGCTGAAGTGAGAGGCCATGGACTTACAAACCGTGTGGTAGAGATTTCAGATCTAGCAAAAACACACAAGAACTCACACAGGTTAAAGCTGTATCACTGCAGCAGAGATTTCATGTGTAGTCAAATCCATACAGGCGAGAAGCTGCATACTTGAGCCAAGTTTAAAAAAAATTGCCAAGCATGGAGACTCGGAATCAACTAGAAATGCAGAGCCAGAACCAAACAAAAGACATCACAAAAGCATAAGTCAGTGTAAGCAACCCTAACTTGTCAGATATTCATCTTGTTCCTCACACAGGTAAAAGGTCTTTCAAGTGTGACAAGTGGAATTGTTTTTAGGTACAATTCAGTATTACAGAGACACCTGAGAAGCCATATTCTTGCAAAACGTGGTAAAGCTTTCAAATATAATGTCTTGAAAATCCACATGAGAACCCACACAGGTGAGAAGCCGTACCTTTCCAAGACCTGCGGGAAAAGATTCCGTGACCTTTCAGCATTGACTAAGCATGTAAGAATCCACTCGGGCGTTTGTAAAAGGTGTGGGAAAGATTTCAGTCGTAGTGATGATTTTAAAGTCCACGTGACAATCCACACAGGTGAGAAGCTGTACCTTTGCAAGACCTGCAGGACAAGATTCACTCAGTGTTCAACTGTAGTAACACATATGAGAATCCACCAAGGTGACAAGGCTGATACTAAAACGTGGGAAAGATTTTGAATGTAGCCATGATTTTAATGTCCACATGAGAAAAGCCATTTCAAAGTTTTTCTCCAATCACATTCTTGAAAAAACAGGGATCAATATACACACGAGAAAACATCGAACAGAAGATTTCATAATAGAATTAAAGAAAATTGTGTTAAATTGTGAAAAGTTGCTTGACAAATACTGTATCATGACATAAATCTATACATAGCCTAAATACTGTATACTTGTATTTGAGTATACAAGTAGAGAATACAAATATACAACCTACATGTAGTGTATATAGTGCATTAAAGGTCCCATGGCATGAAAATGTCACTTTATGAGGTTTTTTAACATTAATATGCGTTCCCCCAGCCTGCCTATGGTCCCCCAGTGGCTAGAAATAGTGATAGGTGTAAACCGAGCCCTGGGTATCCTGCTCTGCCTTTGAGAAAACAGGCTCGTTCGAGATGAACTGCGCCTCGCCTGTAAAGTAGACGAGAGCAGGCGGCAGCAGACGGGGGCGGTGACAAAAGTCCGCTCTCAAGTCGGACAGTTTTCCAGCTGACTGTGGTCCGTTCGGGTCCGATTCCGATTTAATAAAATGTTATCAGACCCATATATCTGCTCCTACACAGTCTCCAGTTGATTTTTTTATGAAAGAGTAGCTGTCAAAATTCTCTACATGTGATCTGTTGCTGATTTTAATTACCAACAGACTGTAGATGATCCGTAATCTGAACAGATTTAGTCTCTCTGACTTCTAAACATAACTATCAGCCACACAACATGTGTTCTGTACAGAATAAGCCTTTGAATCAGACAAAGAGCAGTTAAAATCCCTCCAATTCCAAATCAATAAAAAGTTTATATAAAACGTCATCATGTTGAGTCGATTCTGAACCAATCAGCTATTCGATCAGCTGAGAGGCCGGCGTTTCCCAGCATGCACTGGGTCCGCCTGCGTCATCCTGGCTCTTGCAGTTGGTGAAAAGCAACTGCGCTGCCTGCGTCTCAGAACTGCGGCCGCATTGGTCTCGTGAAATTATCGCTGCCCACGTGTGAATGACGTCAGAGCAAGTCGGGATCAAGTCGGACACATGATTGGGCGCCGATCGCCGGTGATCGATTCTGCGCAGATCTGGCTCATCTCGAACGAGCCTAATGAAAGCTCAGATGGGCCGATCTGGAATCTTGCTCCTTATGAGGTCATAAGGAGCAAGGTTACCTCCCCTTTCTCTGCTTTGCACGCCCAGAGAATTTGGCATCATGTCTTTTAAATGAGCAAAGTGGCAGTTGGTCAAGGCCCCCCTCTCCTCCTCAATAAGACACAGAAATGGCAACTACTAAGGAAAGCTCATTGTGGGACTGGCTCTAGTGGCTGTAATTCTGCACCAAGGCTGAATTTCGAGAAACAGACTTCAGATACAGTATTAGGGGACCACTAAGGCCTATATAAAAGCATCCACAGATCACCATGTCATGGAACCTTTAACAATTATTACTACATTATTACAACGCAACTTGCACGCTGTTTACTTTATATATATATATGTATATATATATAAAATGCAGTAATAGTCCAGACACGGAAGTTCAACATTGAAAACTCAGTCTCCCATGATTCCTATAAACGGTGCGTGACGACAAAGAATGCGCCTGTTGAACACGACTTATTTGTTAGACCTCTCCTGTAGCACACTTTATGTTGTATGTTGTGCATTCATGACCAATAATAAGTCACTTTATATTATTTAAGCCTGCAGTAGGTGTATGTTAGTTTTACCAGCTTTAGCTAGCTGTCAGTCGTGCTAAATTACACACTAACTCCGCTTTCTGTGAAGGCAACTACAGCTAACTCGCAGAGGACATGGCTTACATGCAGATATGGAAAGGTCTGCAGCGGAATCTACAACAGACAGCGACACTGTACAGCGCTCAGAAATGCAAACTCACACAAGTCAGTTTGCTCATCCACACACACAGGACAGCGTCAACAGTGTCGAGACTGACTTTCCACAGCAGAATCGAGGCTCCTTCTGCCATGCCAGTACTGAGCTGCTTCATACGGCGGGGTATTTCGCTCGACTCTACAGCCAGAAATCAAAGCAGCCCCGAAGAGAGAGACAAGTCGGTTTCCAGGTACCAGAGTGGGAGCCCCAAAACTTCAGCTGCACAAAAAGGTAAGCAAAGCAGTGACATACGTACTGTAGATGAGTTGTGTCCTCGTTTGTGTACTCTCATTCCAGTCCACTAAATTGCAAGATATTTTCCAAAACAGCAGCTTTTTCCCCCCTCAAATGCAAAGTAAATAAACGCTCAAGGTCGTTTTTATTACTCATATTGCATGGGCTATAATCTATTTTATTGATTATAAACAGTGATTGGCTAGTGTGTATATTTAAAAAGTATCTCAATCATGACAAGTCATCATCACAAGTAAACAGAGTCCAATGTAATGTCTTAAAAATGGTGGTCCAGGAGCCAAATAAAGCATTATTTATTTATTGAATTGAGACTCAAGGACATGTTTGCATTCGTGAGACTGTAACCAACACATTCTTTTTGGTAATTTTAC
This sequence comes from Perca fluviatilis, assembly GCF_010015445.1. Lineage (NCBI taxonomy): Eukaryota > Metazoa > Chordata > Actinopteri > Perciformes > Percidae > Perca > Perca fluviatilis. The sequence goes on along the minus strand of NC_053133.1, from coordinate 13,973,631 downwards.
TTGATAAAGTACCACACTGTTAGTTATTTGATATCAAACAGTTTACTGATTGTCTAATAAATCTCACCCTCATATCTTCCAGTAAAAGAAGCTGGCAGAGACTTCACCTACTTGATAGTTGTACTCATTGGGCTTGGAGTGACAGGTGACTACAACCTCAAGTAGTATCTTCTCGTTTCAAGTTAAATAATGGATATGGGCACTACATTGTGTTGTTCTGTGTGTGTGTTTCAGGTGGACTGTTATATGTGGTGTTCCAGGAGCTGTTTTCTTCCTCAAGTCCAAATAAAGTCTATGGGAAAGCCTTCAACAAAGTCAGGTTAGACCCAGAGGTAAGAATGACATCACAGGTTGCTGAGGCGCTCGATTGAAGAAATTCTTAGTCGACTAACACTCATTCAATTGTATCGACTAATCGATTAGTTGATTTAATCGACCGATCTGTAAATCTGAGTTTCTCCGCAAAGAGTCATTCAAAAGCACCACTTTAATTCTTGTGTTTACCAGAGATGTGCTCGTAAGTTTCTTGGAAATAAGTCATTCAGCATGAAAAAAAGCATAAAACATGACTAATCGACTAAAGAAATCTAAGTTGACTAAGACCAAAACAACCGATTAGTTGACTAATCGACTAAGAGGGAGCAGCCCTAGTACCTCTCTGACATACACCATCTCCTGCACAGTACTCAACTACATTGCAGTGTTCCACTAAATTCATGTATTCAGTGTGACATTTATTGTATTGTATGTTAACTATTCTAGATTCAATTCAGTGTAACTCTTGAAATCATCTCATGTTGAAAAGTAAAGTGCAAAATAACACTTTTGCTTATTGAAAATGTAGGTGATCGGTGCATTTGGGGAGCCAATCAAGTGTTATGGGGAGACTACCCGTCGAGGAAGGAGGCAGCATCTCAGGTGGGTATATTGTTACTACGTCCAAAAAAGCTGTTGATTATAAGTCAATGAGGTAATGAATACATTGCACATTTCTTTCCTGAGTTTTAAATAGATTGTATGGTACTGCTGAGGTATCACCATTTTGTGTGTGTGTGTGTGTGTGTGTGTGTGTGTGTGTGTGTGTGTGTGTGTGTGTGTGTGTGTGTGTGTGTGTGTGTGTGTGTGTGTGTGTGTGTGTGTGTGTGTGTGTGTGTGTGTGTGTGTGTGTGTGTGTGTGTGTCCACCTTAGTCATCTGGAGTACCTGAAGGACGGACTGAAGCATATGAGACTAAAGTTTTACATTGAAGGCTCTGAGCCGGGCCTCAAAGGAACTGTACACTCAGAGTCAAAAGAGGTTGGTATTTTCCTTGGTTAAAATGCAGTTTATGAAATGGATGTGACACACAAAAGCAGTACTGTTCACGTTTAGCTATCCCAATATTTAAGAATTATACATAAAGTCATAAGTAATTCCACATGTGACAGCATATACTGAATGTTCAGACAGAGGTGATTATCTGTTATTTTAAAGTGGTTTTACAGATATCCACCAAATTAAGATACTGTTTCAACTTGTTATTCCACAGAATCCTGAAACTGGAAAATATGAATTCCGTTACATATTTGTGGAAGTAGACACCTACCCAAGACGAACCATTATTGTGGAGGATAACCGATGAGAAAGATAATGGACTCAGAAGTGTCATTTATCTGAAAAAGTAATGTGAATAATGTGTTTGTGTTATTGCACAAATAGCTGAAGATTTACTGTAAATGTAACTTTAAATCACCATTAAAAGCTGTTATGTGAAACATAAACTATTTTGGCTGATTTTAATCAATAGTTAGCTATTATAATTAAATAATAGCTTTGCAAAGTACAGTCTCTTTCACAGACTCTTATGTGTTGTTGTTTTATAAATAATACACATGCTACAATTTTGAGAAGACTACAGGATGACCTGATTTTCGGAAAAAAAAGATGCTTTGGAATTGTAATAAAACCAGTTGGTCTGTTATTTGCACAAAGTGCATACAGCAAAAAAATACAGTTTTAGTGTTTTTTTTTACAGTGTTGTGTTTAAACTATGGATGTTCCTATGATTGATCTTTCAGCTTTATGGAATTGAATGCATTGTTTAACGGTATTTGCAGTTATTGTAACAAAATATTTAACCTTAAAGTCTTTGTTTATAATACTGTCAAATCTCTGTCATTTTAGATATCTTAAAAAAATGTTGCAGATTCCTTCTTAAAAAATGTGGTCAGTCATATAGCTACGTTTCCTGTATATTCTGACACGTCTGCTTTTCGTCTTTGTTTAATGTGGTTGTTCTTTATGTGGTTGTCTTTTTAAAATGGTAGATTGCATGATAAAACAGTGGCCACTAGATGGAGACAAAGAGCCGAGAGACAGGAACAACCTGATATGACCTTTCAGATTATTTTGTATCATTTCACATTTTGGAGGTTATTACAGGAAAACACATGCCTGATTGTATTATGTATATTATAAACACCCATTTTAATGGTGTTGAGATAATCTCGTCTATTATTTAATTTTTTTTTTCATACATTGATATATTTGTATAATATAAATACATTATTAATGAAAATGTGTATTTGGTCCCATTTTTACCCTTTTGTCAGACGAAGCTATGCTACCTTTCATGACCCTCGGAAGTATGATGAACCTCAATGAAACGCCCTAACAATAACCAGCGTCAGCCCGAGAAAGATCACTTTTTTTGTGCGAGAAGGCTGAATATAATCTTTGGGGAGACAGATAGCTTGTTATTACAATTTTGAATCCTTTGACAGTTGTACTGTTCTGTTTGCGACCATAGATACAGTCTATGTTTGCGGCACTTTTCTATGAACACATATAACTACGTTTTCTGACAGCAACGACAGCACACAAACTAACCGATTCATTGTAAGAAGTACGTCTGTGTTCAGGTGGAGCAGTTTACGGGAAGCACTGAAGGCAACAGTCCTATGAACACCGCCCACTGTTAAACCAAAGGCAGCACTGAACGCAAAGAGGATGTAGCTAAAACTCCGTAGGACTAGTTTATTGTTAAGTTAACGAGTAACGTTAGCTTGCCAACTAGCTAACTCGCGAGTAACCTTGTATATAATACATATAAGAAATGTTCATAAAGCAGGTCAATTTAAGTTGTTTTGTTCGTGGCGGGCGTGGATAAATAGAGTAACGTTAGGGTTAGCGGCAATTGCTGTTTTTGTGGCCTTTACACGATAGCATAACATTAGCTAGCTAAACTACTCGCATTACATATCTGAAGCAACGAGGGGAATGGCACACCTTTCCAGCTAACTCATAAAGCCGAGTTGTCGCGATACAGTAAGTTCAAAATCCTGTTCTTGTGTTTGTATTTAGCTAGCTAGCTAAGTAAACCGAGGAACTGTCGTGCTAAACGTACCATCTGTTTTAAGTTAGGCTACAGAAAATGCTTTAACATTTAACTCTAACGTTAACGTTAGCTACCTAGCTCAACCATAAGGTGCTCTAAGCTTTGGTTTTATAAAAGTGACGTAATTTTAGTGTTAATCATAACCTATGTTATTACAATTGATTTTAGAAACTCAAGGTAACGTTATTTAATTTAGCCTCCTACGGAAAAATTACTCATAATTGTTACTGTGTAGCTATATTTATTGCTATATGATGGTACATTTAGTCATTTTTGACGTACTATGGACCTTCCATTTGTGTCCTGAATAAAGTTGTTATTATTATTATTATTATTATTATTATTACTGTTTCCAGGGCAAATTGTGGTATTGGCCAGGGATCAGCAAGTTGTTCCCCAGCTATGAAAGCATCTACTCACTGATTGATATCTCACAAGAAATGGAGCTGTACTGGTACATGTGAGTAGCCTCTTGTGTAGTTATAATTACCAATCATTTTGTAGATAAAAGTGGAGTTTAAGATGGACGTGTAAAGCTGCCCATTGTGTCTCATTTACCCTCTCCTCTTTCCTTTACAGAGTTGTTATTATATTCATCATTATCAAGATATTCTTCTATGTGTGCTGGTACCGATCAAGACAGAGACAACTGGCAGCATACTTGAGCAACCCACGCAATGCTCAGATAGTCATTGTTGGAGGAAGGGCCTACCTTCATCAGATGTGTGAGAGACAGAGTGTAAGTGCAGACCCCCACGTACACACACAGCCTACATTTAAAACGTATCATCTACCTGTCAACTACTGAAGTGGTTTTGCGCCTACAGGATATGTCTTTATTATGGCTGAGGCTAGGCTAAGTATAAGGTTTTGGTAATAAAGATAATATCTTTAAGTTGGCTGAAAGACATGAGTATGGTACACTGAGCAAAAAGAGTGAGTAACAAAGCAGCAAACTCGTCTCCTTCTGGAAACATTTGCCATTTTAAAGGAAAGATATTGCACCCTTTTTTTTTTTTTTAGGGTTTAGGCTGGGTCTCCTTGCTCTGCCTGGGCACACATTTTGCACTAAGGCATGATCCTGACTTCATGTTTGCTATGAAACTATTTTCGGTTGCTGTAACTTTAAATGTTGTTCAACTGAGCTGCAATAAGTAACTTTGTTCAAAGTTAGCTAATGGTAATTACACCCTCAAATTCTGCTAGAACCCACTCTCCCAGCATATTTAAGAAATTCAACAGAGTGACTGTAGGAGATGTGGTTACGTATTGTGATTACGCAGGGGATGCAGGGGACACTGACTGACCACCACTCGCTCCACCAGTCCCATGGAACACCATTGCTATTTTGAATGAGTCACTCCTCACAGGACACTGATTGGGCACAAATATATTACTTGAATCCTTGTCTTGCATTACCAAATCTCTCGACAGCACTGTGGAGTAGGGTCTGGCTATACAGGATAGGAGGAAAAATGCTTTATGTTGTCTCCAGACGTAGCGGCCGTGCCTCTGCAAAACTAGTCTCAGAAAGGAACTGGTTTTGGTGGAACATTTGTACCCCTCAAAAAACCGCCACATAAAATATTAAATTAAGTTAACCATTCACACAATACAGTTAAACGTGAGCTTTTTAAATTAGCTGGATACATGATACACGTTGTTTTTGTTGTTTCCCGTAGCGAAGGAATTTTGACATACAGATAGCAGCAAGGGAGGGGAGGGGCAAAGTGAAGCACCGGATATCCGACTTGTCAGGCTTATCGTGGCAATGTACCTTCGTTGAAACAGACTACTTGAAGCCTGATGGGATGGTTTTCTGTGTGATCTTATGATATCACGATACAACTGCCGTGCAAATTAAAGGACTAGCAGCTCTTCTACGAGAGGTTCTCCGGTGTGTGATTTTTGTGAGGGAGTGCATGGTCATAGCCATTCTGTTTATCATAGTTAACATTACTGTTTGTAGGCCCTACACAGCATTTATATCTTAACATACGTCATAGACCTTGGAGTCTTGCCTAATTTGTCACGGTTAGGGAGGGGCTAGAAAAATCAGCAGAAACAAACTTTCATATCCAAGCAGATGCATACAAGCTAATTTTGATCAGGAAAAAAAATGATTTGTGATTATTTGTATTGTGAAAAAATAATAATTTAGCGTGTAGTTCCTCTTTAACTACTTTACCTTTGTTTGGCTCAGTGGCAGCCACACTGAGAGTGGTGCGTCACAAAGCGAAAGTCCTGCCCTTTTCTCAGAACTGTCACCTATTTTATCCAACTGGAGTTTGTGGTCCCGGAGTAAGAGAAAGACAAATAAGGTCACAGTTGTGTTACATTTTTGCAGAGGAGTTGTTTGCTCACTCGAGAGGGCATGTGGTTTTCAGCCAGTCGCTTAACTTTGAGTAGAATGATGAGAGGCTACATCTCATTCTCAGTTACATACTGAGCGAGTGTGTGGATGTGTATTAATAGATTAGGTACAGGCTTCTGGTATGCTTATTTATTTTTTTGTTATATTTGTTTGAGTTAGTTGACAAGTCTGACAGGACAGGTCACAGCTTTGACAGTTATTCATAAAGTTTGACTGAACCCTTTTTTTTTTTTTTTTTTTAAAACAAGTTTGTAAAATTTCAACCATGAATGTGAGATTTTTTGGTGCGAATATCAGTAAAGACACAGACAGCAAGTCAGGAGTAGACTGGTTCGGGGCGCCCTTTTAGCTCATCTGGTTGAGCGTGCGCCCCATGTACTGAGGCTCAGTCCTTACCGCAGTGGCCTGAGTTCAAGTCCGACCCGAGGTCCTTTGCTGCATGTCGTCCCCTGTCTCTCTACTCCATTTTCTGTCTTCACCTGTGCTATCATTATAGGCCAAAACATTATCTTTGAAGAAAAAAAAAAAAAAAAAGTAGACCGATATACAGACCGCAACGTAAGCCTCTTCGAAGGTCTTGGTTTTCCCCTACATTTCAAAAAGTCAAATTGTCAGTCACTGATGTTCTTTGTGCTGCACACTATTTGTTCTTGACATTTAACAGTTTCTATCTCTTGTCCCATGAATCATAAGATATATGGGAGAAAAGGATGGTCTCGTCTAATGTTTAATTTGCTTGAGATTGTGATTTGAGTATGTGGTTAGATGAGCTGCTCTTTAAGAGTCATTTGATCACTGGGATGACCTTCATAGTTCTATTTCTGTGTGGTTTGTAACTTCTTACATTTTGCTGACATGCACCCATGACATGATTTTGTTGATCTTTTAAAATTGGCTACAAAATGCAGGCTTATCTTTTATTGTTCCCTTAAAGTGCTAGTTCTAGTTGAATGTAGTTTTATATATGTAGATATTTTCAGTCATATGTCTAGAATAGTAATGCCTTTCTTCAACATCAGTTTGTATGGAGTCTGTTCTCAGTGGGCTATGCCACAGGTTTAGACAGCCATCATGATTGTGCTTCCCCCTGGGCCTTTCTGCTTTATTGCCTCTCTACAACACCTGGAAACAATCTCCATGATTCAGAACCTTCCCAAAATACGCTCAGTGAATCACACACAGTACAGCCGGTTAGTCTGACATTTTTCTTTAAACTTATTTGTAAGTCTTGCCCACTTCTTAGTAGTTATTGCAAAATATGCTGAATAAATGGCAAAGATGTCAACACATTTCTCTACATTTTAAATGGAAGTCATAAAAAGTAAATTGAGTCATTTCCTGTTAAACCTTGACACTGCCCCAGTTTTTGAGATTTTTATCATTGCAGTTGTTGCATCTAAGTTATATTTATAGCATTGTTTGGAATATTTGTGCAACAGGAAATGCCCGAATTGCATAAAAATTAAATAAAATTTGCCATTGAAACTTAGAGATGCCTGGACTTTTCGCATTGGGTTTCCCCAGACCAGTTATAATATCCTGTCTGAAATGTTTGTCTGATTTTTAGAGGAAGTACAACCCAGTTTAAGATTGCTATTTGTTTTTGTCTTAGTTGTCAGACATAACAGTTGTCCCAATATAACTTGTGGAAGGCTATGCTAAGCTGATTTAAGGGAACCAATTAAAAGGCAAGGTCACCAAATAATAGTGTGTATTTAAACTTTTGACCCACTGAACATCTCTTCTAGTCAGTAAAAGCTGAAATACATTTCTTTCTTGGCTATTATTTTTGAAATTATCTTTTATGGACATACCCTTTGACCTATTGACACAGTAAACATATGGTAACATGAAAAATGTGGTTGTGAAAGTTGCGTTTGAATGTCTTTAGCCCAGGTGTCTCTAAATATATGGCCTCAACTGTGCGAATACAGGCTAATTACATGTTAAGTTACCACCCCAGAAGCCCTCCTACCTCCTCCTTGCACTCATTTTTCACTTTTTGCTTCTTCTGCTTCTTACTCCTCTTTAGCCTCCTTCAGTCCCTAATCTGCCCTTGCTCCACAATTCTTATGTTTGCTCTTACATCCTTCTCTTTCTTGCTCTCCTCCTTGTTCCCTTTGACGTCTCTGGTGTATAATGTTCCCTGTTTAGATTTTAATGGAATGTGCAGCAGGGAGGCCCCATGGTCATCCATAACCCAGCACCCTGATAGTTTTCGGGAGAGATGCCAAGACGACTCGAGTCCTGGGCATAAATGAATCAAACATAGCCTTGATGTAGTATCACTCACTAAGCCTTTTGGACAGTCTTATTCACAGCTACCTGAAAAGACAAAGTGAACCCAAAAGAGCTATGAGGAAAAGCTTTTGAGAGAGAGAGAGAGAGAGAGAGAGAGAGAGAGAGAGAGAGAGAGAGAGAGAGAGAGAGAGAGAGAGAGAGAGAGAGAGAGAGAGAGAGAGAGAGAGAGAGAGAGAGAGAGAGAGATTATTAGACTTCATCTTATTGGGTTTTGGTTCAGTTCTTTAGGCCTACATAAATGGTGGTGACTATTACAGGTTATCTTGGACTTTGCATGATTTGTTTTTGCTGCATCTTTCTTCATCACTCCATCATGCACACAACCAAATGATAGCAATTTTGAACTAATTAAAGCTTTAGTGCATAACGTTTTGATATTAATGAACGTCTGTTACATTAAAGTCATTGCCAAATGAGTTGTTACAAAGCTAATTAAGACTATCAGCTCCACATAACTCTCTCTGTATTTCTCAGTATGGCTATGTTCAGAAGATTGTGTTGTCTGGTGACTTTTGTGCGCAGAAACACAAGACCATAACATAATAAGCCTCTTCTGAAGAGTTTTTTTCTTTGCTGCTAGCAACTGCATGGAGGAGGGGTGGGGCCTGTGCGCCGTCACAGAAGGCTTGTATCATGTCATTACTTACAATTCCTCATGGTGCGACAGAAACTACGCGCTATAGCTTTAAACATAGAGAGCTTTTTTAAAGGCGAGACAGGAGATAAAATAACTAAAAGGTTTGTTAATGCTCAAACCTTAATATATTTACTAACCCTCGTCAATTGATCATGACTGACTGTGGATACTCGTTCTCCTTGTCATCTTTTGTCAGGGCCTTGTCTTTCAATTTGTGTTATTTTATTCATCTAGGCTATCATTTCAGTCTGTATTTTTTTAAAGGGACTGAAATTAAAAAAATATATATCTTGGAAAATGGTATTACCACAGCGAGTATCACAGCCTGGTGTAATGTAGACATCCACTGCCTATTTATGTGACTCAGTAATGTGATGCCTCATTCCTGCGACTTTAGGCGGGGTTAACATGTAGGGTTGGGTGTTGTTTTGTTTTTTACGATTCCTATGCCGAACCGGCATTTTTTTAAAACTATTCCGATTCCTAAACCGATTCTTGAAAAACTGAAAAGTGAATGGTTAATATGCTTTTACGTCAGTTTTGGTGAGCCCAAAAGTAGCTTACATTTACGGTAGCTAGCTAATGGTAGACTACAAAGAAAGCGTGATATTTTTACGTCCGTTTCGGAGCGACGGAGGGAAAATATTTAATTTGACACATTAAGTTGAACCGAAATGAGGAACCGGAATTTGCGTTCTAATCCGCTCCAATTCCTACCGGTTGTGTAGGAACCGGTTCCATAGTGGAACCGGGTTTCGGTACCCAACCCTGTTAACACGGTTCATCAGATTCGGGATGAAAACATTCAATGCTTGTCAGCCCGATGATGGAAAACACACGTTTGAACACAGAAAAAGAGGTATAATACAGACAGCCCAGCACATCTACAGTATCATTCATTCCTCTCCCAAAAAATTGTCTTTCTGTTTGTTTAGTGATGTTTGTACTAGGAAGTCCAATATTATCATAACCAGCAGCAGTGTCCTCTCTGGAGATGCGTTCTGTAAAACCAGCCCAGTTAGTATCCTCATAGTGTTGGCAGTGTTGACATTTGAATTGTTGGCTTTTGCTAATAGATTTATGTGCACTGGTGTACTGTGCTTTTGCTTTTTTTTGTGTAACTCATTAACTCTCTCTGTGTTTCCTTCCCTCTGTAGCAAACCTCTGTCTGGCCTAGTTGGTATGGTGTTCAAGATGACCTGTCGATAGAAGAGCCCTCCACAACCCTGCCACCAGCTGCATCCTACTCCCACTTGGACATGCCACCACCATATGAGGCCGTCTCTGGAGGTAGCACTCAAACATTCTCATTCACCAAGCGAATCAAAAGTTCAGCCAGGAAGACTGCCTGATTCTTATTTTTACCCCTTTTACTTCTTCATTCATAATTTCCTGTAAGCTACAGTAAGGGGAAAGTCCGCCTTGTTCTATCACTGAGCGTTCCCTGTGGTCGCTACATAGTTTCACTTAACTGTGATAGAGAACGAGGTTTTCAGTAGAGATGGCTTTGCTGTGTATGTGGGTTACTGAAAAGGAGAAGAAAACTGAGCCTTCTTTTCAACACATTCTTACACTTTGTTGCATTCACTCTGAGCAAGATTGTTTAGACTACTGGTATTAGAAACTAATGCCCAAGGTGCACGTCATAGCCTGTAACATAACAGAGCCTATGTACGTTGCCATCGTTGGTACGGCGTAACCCCTTATCACAGAAGTAAGTCCAGTTTAACCCTTGTGTTGTCTTCCCGTCAACCTTGAAAAAAACACCTTTTTCCAACGTTTTTGATGCCTTTTTTTCACAGTTTGTTTTAGCTTTATTTTAAATTGTAAAATCTTTCTAATACACATTTTTAGTGCTTATTTCTACGTCCCATATTTTATGATATAAAACAAAAATTGAAAACGGGTTAATGTGACCCGAAGTCAACACAAGGGTTAAGCCTAAAACTATTACTCCTTCACCCTAATCAGTACCAACCTAATCACCGATCAGAGTACAGTTTATTAATCCAGTTACCTGCGCCAGGTTGATACTACTCATGACAAAAACTGGCCACCAGCTTCTTTAACACCACCAGCATTATGACTCCATCAGAATCGGTGCAGCCTGGAGATTCATGTACTTTAGTGATTGTAGGGGTCATTGTCACAACCAGCAAATTAACACCAGATGGAGTCTGAAATGCTATTCAAGAGTACAGTACTTATATCAGTAAACTCTTCTGATTTAAACAAGCTCCCACATGTATGCACACACAGAGTACTCTGTTTGCTTTAAAAAGACAAAGTACGCTGTGTGTCAGTAACTTAATCATAATGCCACAGCTTCAAGGCAAGGCAACTTTATTTGTATAGCACATTTTAACAACAGGGCAATTCAAAGTGCTTTACATTAAACATTAAAGGAACACGCCTAGCCTACTGCTCCGAATAAGTGACAAAATAACGCAGAGGAACATGTTGGCATTATTTTGTCACTTATTCGGAGCAGTAGGCTAGTTAGAACCGGTTACCTCCAGGATCTGTACAAGGCTTAGCTAGCGCTGGGGGCGTCAGACAGAGTTACAACACGCACGGAGATGAGAAGGGTATGTATCGACTTGTCTAACTCTGGGGGTTACTGTGAATAAGCTAAAGTCACAATAAGTCGACGTGTTCCTTTTTAAAGACCAGTTAAAAACGATTAAAAAAATTAAAAAACAGTAAAAATTCGAGAATAACATTTACAGTGCAGTATAAGAAATTAACAATTATTTAAAGAAAGGCAACATCAAAAAGAAATTCTTCAGCCTTGATTTAAAAGAACTGAGAGTTGCGGCGGACCTGCAGTTTCCTGATATGTGGAGCATAAAAACTGAACGCTGCTTCCCCCTGTTTAGTTCTGGCTCTGGGGACAGCAAGCAGACCTGAGAGGTCTGGGTGGTTCATAGAGTAGCAGCAGATCAGAAATGTATTTTGGCCATAAACCGTATTTTGAAATCAAGTATTTGAGGCACAGGAAGCCAGTGTAAAGACTTCAGAACTGGAGTGATGTGATCCACTTTCTTGGTCTTAGGGAGGACTCTGATTAATTTTTTTTAGGGAGACCTGTAAAGATACCATTAAAGCAGTCAGGTCTACTGAATATAAACACATGGACAAGTTCAAGGTTTTCTCTGTATACTAGACAGACATGCCTTGATGTGTACTGCATATGTGTCCATTAGGTCTCAAGTTAACTCAATTCTGTTGTTGTTGTCTGTTTTTAGCTTTGCTGGCAAAGGCAAACCTACTAAGGGGAAAAAAAAAACTCTAGTCTAACTATTTCCACTAAGAGAGGCTCATACACTCACCACACTACTGGTGCTTTGAGAGCAATCTAATATTTACCGTTTGTTGAGTTCCTTTTATTCTATGTTCCCCTATTTATGTTTCTCAACATGTCATTGTGAGTACATGAAACAGGATACAAGCTGGCCAGACTAGTTGTTGAATTTTTGTGTCAAGATTCAGAGTCTCCTCTTTTGCAAATGCCATCTAATTTGAAGTACTCATTCTGTCTGAGAGCAGGATGTGAGGAAACACTTTATGGAAACTGTCAATAACTGGTAAATTCATAGATAATTAAACTGTAGTTAAGTTATTTTACTGTTAACCAACAATGAATTGTTTACCTATTATTTGTAATGTTATAATTTATTATTTTATCATTAGTTCAGTGTAATACAAAGTAATTAGTTGATACATATAGATACATAGTTGATACTTTATTAAAGGTCCTATGACATGGTGCTCTTTGGATGCTTTTATATAGACCTTAGTGGTCCCCTAATACTGTATCTGAAGTCTCTTTCCCGAAATTCAGCTTTGGTGCAGAAATACAGCCACTAGAGCCAGTCCCACAATGAGTTTTCCTTAGTATGTGCCATTTCTGTGTCTGAAGCTATTGAGGAGGAGAGTGGGAGGGGCAAGGTGGAGGGTGGGGGTGTGGCCTTGACCAACTGCCACTTTTCTCGTTTGAAAGCCATGATGTCTCTCTCTCATGGGTGGGCCAAATTCTCTGGGCGGGCAAAGCAGAGAAAGGGGAGGTAACCTTGCTTGTTATGACCTCATAACAAGCAGATTCCAAAACGGCTCATCTGAGCTTTCATTTTCTCAAAGGCAGAGCAGGATACCCAGGGCTCGGTTTACACCTATCGCCATTTCTAGCCACTGGGGGACCATAGGCAGGCTGGGGGAACTCATATTAATGTTAAAAAACCTCATAAAGTGAAATTTTCATGCCATGGGACCTGTAAGTGGTTAATAAAGGTTTTATAAACTGGTTAATAAAGGTTTTAAAAACTATCTATACACACAATTTGAATTAACAAATACTTAAATACATAAAATGTTGTTATATGTGCAGCCATAAACTGTTAAACATAACCCTAATAATTAGTAAACATGATTGATTTAATTTCATAGTTAACAGTAAAATAACTATTAACTTAAGTTTAACTACCTATCAGTTGACCTATTTTTTACTGATGGTTATTATTAGTGTCACCAGGTGGGGTTACAGAGGGTGGAAGTGTTGACATTTCAGCACTTATTGTATTACATGATGTTGGAACCTTATTTTCTTATATGACCTTTTTTAAAGATGCCAGAGGGTGTCTGAGGGCCTGCTGTCATCTAAATAGTTTAACTGGTTCTTCCTACACTTTCCTAATGCGTCTGAGCAGACTCAATTTTGCGTACTATCATTATCAAATTGTATTTCTGTGACATTTTGAGATATCAGATTTCAAAAATATAGGGGGTGGGGGCAAAAATTGATGCAGCATAGTATCACGATATTTTCCGTGGGAATACTACTACTGTATCGATACACAGATGCCAAGTATCGATCTTTTATTATGTATGTGTTGGTCAGTTTGTCTGCTTGACAATCCCATTTTGCAGCAATAAAATTGAGATGAACAAACAGAGAAATGTATCTTTTTAGATAAAGCAGATGTTGACAAAGTTTCCTTTGAAGTTGGAAAAAAGGTAATAAATTGCAATATATTGCAATATGTTTAAAATCTCAATAATATCGTATCGTGACATAAGTATCGTGATGATATTGTATCGTGAGGCCTCTGGTGATTCCCATCCCTACAAAAATATGCCGTACGCCATCGTCTTGACTGCCAAATGTTCCGGCGTAACTTCTAAACAGAGAGTGTCAGATTGAGAGACAGTGAGGGAGAGACAAGCGTACCAGAGTCGCAAAGGTGGTATTAGGTAAGTGAAAATGGAGCAAAATGTTTAATGCGAGCACAGCAAACAAGGAAATGGTTGAATGGACCATAAGGAGATTAAAATAACAACTTGGCGATGAGAAGTCAGTTAAAAAGACTTTTTATGAGAGCAACGAGGAGGATTCAGGATTCCACTGCTCTGGGGTCAGTTTTCTCCGACAACTTTTTGTCTGTTCTTCCTCACCATCACTGGGTTTCGGAGATTCTGACACATTTTTGTTATTCCTAAAGTGTTTTCTTTCAGCGCATTTTGCTCCTGTGTTTTTGAAGCGCATAAGATTAATTCACATCAATGTCCTGCCCGTCTCTTCCTGTGCACAGTTTTTCATCTGGAGTAACACTTGTCATGTGGTGATGCAGCTTGGGGGAGAAATTGGGAGCGTTTGTTTTGATGAAGCGGAGCTCCTTGCTAGTGAAAACGCGACAGAATCATTGACACATAAAACTTTTGATAGCATGCATAAATTGCTATTGTGATCTTATTTTGATTTGAATGTCGAGGCTTATCTGACCTAATGCATATGTTCTTTAAGGCCGCTGATGGACTGGTTGACCCTTTTTCTTCTTTCCTTCCAGAGGATGATCTGAAGCCCCCTCCCTACAGCGAGTGTGCTCATGGCGATGAGGCCGATGCTCCTCGTCCCTCCCATCAAGCTCCTCTCAGTTCCGAGGGAGACGCCATTAGCGTTAACGAAGCCCCACCCCCATACACACTGTCACCCCCTCCACAAGTCAGTCAACAAGACGTCCCTGTAAGCCACAGGGAGTCCCAGTCAGAGAGCAGGTCCACCTAATCAATCCCTGATGCCACTTTGCCTTTTTTTCATGCACTGCCTTCTTACATTCAAACTCAGTGATTGTTACCAGCCTAACTCTCATCACATGAGAGCAGATGTTTATTTGTGTGTGTGTCTGTGTGTGTATGCGCGTGTGTGTGTTTGGATGGTTTTTAGATCCAAGTTGTTTTTCTACTTTGTATTGTGTAAAAAAAGTGGTCATCTGATTGAGTTTGGCAATAACAGATGACATCAGCAAGTCTGTGTGCCTCAAGTCAAGGCCGCAGAACCTGCTCCCAGCTAGGATAAGAAAAAAATCCCTTGACCTCGAAGCTCAAAGGTAAATTGGTGAGACACAAATGGGCCGAAAGACCGATACTTTCAAGTATGTTCTGTTAGTTTTATAAAGTTGTTTCCTGCTGTATGTCCAAGGCCACTTCCTTTCACAGATATAAACCAAACGACTTCTTTTGCAAGCATGCTTGGGGAATTGAGTTATATTTAGTTCCTGCTACTGCGATACTTAATATGTGGTACATTACATGGCCTTTCTGTGTGCGTCTATAGACTTTGTTCTGAATACAGGATCCTAATAACAGTGCATTATAGCCAATTCATAGTGTAGACAGTCTAATTAGATTTTGGTGCACCTTGCTGTGAAGATGTGCATTTTAAATAAATTGGAAGTGTTTCAGCTTCTGCAAACCGTTATTACTCTCAATGCTTCATTAATACTGCACCTGTCATTTGAAGACAAAGTATGTCAGCAGAGAACTATTTGATAATAAATGCACTAATTGTCTTAAATAATTACCTCATTAGCATAACTGGTTATGTTAAATATATCATTGTGATTATACTGGGACATTAGGCAATTTAAGTGCCTATCACATCTGTGAATGGAAGTGAGCAAGGACAAGCGAAACAAGTTAGTGAAATAAATGAACACTTCATGGCAGCAGAAGAGAGATTGTTTTCTATTGATGATCTCATCTGCTGCTGGGTTCTGCCTGTTGCTGCTTTACGTGAGCACCTCTATGCCAGAAAGCAAGATTCTGTGCGAACGGTATAACAATAAATTTCTGTGTCTTTAAAAGTAGTAGTGGAATTGGACAAATGGTCTTCTGAACATTTTCTGTAGTTGTAGATCCAGCTGTAAGATAATCCGATCAGTAATGAATTGTAATGTTGAGCTGAAGGCTTAAATTGAGAACAATATCATAGAAAACATTTTTGGAGCTAAAGGCTAAAAAGTCACAAAACTCAGCTATTAGTTCTTTTCATAATTGTTGCAAAATGAAGACTAACCAAAACATGTTCCTTATGTGTCTGTTCCTTATCGGTTGATCTGCCACAGGCTGGTAGAGGTCCGCCGACTTTGTGTATTTCTTGTTTGTGTTTTCTGTTATAGTATTGCTTTGGAAAATGTTGTTACTTTGCTTTTTGGATCACTGCATTTTAGATAGTCAGAAAATAACACTGTTAAGACGATGCTCCACTTCCTGCGTTTGTTTTAGCAACAACGTAATCTGTGTACAGTTTTTGAACATTTAAGAAAAGAAAAACAAAATGAACGCTGTATAAATGTATTTGGGGCCTTGGGGAAGTACATAAGGAGATCTTCACAGAGAATCTGTATTTAAAATGTTTTTTAATGATAATCTTTCGTATCGTAATGACAAATCGTAGAGCTTCGGTCACTGATGCCTTTTAAAGAATCTTTCCTGTGGTTATAAAATCTGAAGCATGCAACAGAGAGGCCGCAAGGTACAAAATCCGAATGTAGCTTTGAACACTGTTGACATCACTAGCATAGCAGCCGCATGATGACGATTGACTACCTTAACCATGGTGTTACAGGCTCCCACTTTAATGTACGTTCTGTTTGTTGACTTCATGTTCATTCCCATGGTGGTTGACATATCCAATCTCTCCACTTACAGTAGTAGCTTTGTGAGTTAAGGAGAATTGACTTTTGTGTTTTGATTTGGGGGGAAATCCATTTTCTGTATTAAACTGTTGTTCAGAATTCCTCTGGTGGTTTATTTTTATGTATTTTTTGCTTTACCTTGTGAAGTCACTTCTAATAAATGTCCTTGCACTATAGAGGAACAATAGCTCTACTCTGGTTCCAAAATAGACCCTATTTACTTAATTTTGCACTCATAATAGATGGTCATTCCTAATGATTTGTTTCTATTTTGCAGTGTACCACTTCTTTATTTTTTGCAGATTTGATAAAGGTTTCTGTTCTGTTTTTGTTATAAGTCTCAAGCCTAAACCTAGACAACCTTGATGAGTTAATCAGGCTTATTTTATCAAACTTTGGAACGGTCTGCCCAGAGCCACAGAAGACATTATGTACTGTATCTGTTTCCCAGGCCGTGTGACGAGTAAAAAGAACTACATAATGTTACATCATGTGAAGTGCCCTTTTAAAATGCACGTCAAAATAACCCTGCAAGTTTATTTTCAAGTTTTACCCTGTTCCTACACACAGCATAAGACACGTTTCCTCAAACACCTTTTTAGTAGAAAATCCCCTCTGTGTTTTACTTCCCAGCCAGTGTCCTCTTGCCGAGCTGCAGTGGAGGGATACACAAGGGGGGGATTACGTACTCTTTGGAGGATACCTCCTTAATTTGTATAACTAGAAAACTGTAGGCTACTGCAGATTTAGTCCCTCATCCCTTACAGCTATCTGAATCCTGTTAGGAATTGGTCTCTTCACAGCCTTTTTGAGCACGAGGGATGATTAGTGTCCAAAAACTGTTGAAAGGAACACGTGACTACTGTTTTGAGACCAACTTTGAAAAATGTTATCCTATGATGTGCCACTAGAGAGCAGTCTTGCACCAGTGATCATTTAAACCACGTGTTTCTGAGCAGCCTGTACCTGTTGCTGATGCATGACAAGAGCAGTGCTCTTCGTTTCTATCATTTAAGTAGTGATTGAATTCTTTTATCACACACTTTTGTGATAGAAAATGGCATCGACATTTGTTGCAAAGTTTTATAGTTTAGATGGAGAAAAAATAATAATGGGCTGTGCAATCGATCAAGATCAATTGTACAGCCCTCTTGTGGAATGTATTGCAGAGTGGATACTCAAGGACATTCATTTTTCATATCGTAGCCTCTCAGCTGCTGCATCACTAAGCTGCATACATATCAGCTGAGCTCGAATAATTTACAATGGGTGTACACATGATTATAAACCTTTTCGGTAAGCAAAATGGGACAAGTCAGATAAAATTTCATGGCCAACTGCAAAAACAAGCCCCAAAACGAAATGAATGTGGAACTATTTGGATTATGATCCCATTCTCATCCCTGTTATTAATAGTAAAAATAAAAAAATTAAATATATATATATATGAATTAAAATGTACTTGCATGCTTAATCGATTCTATTTATTTTTTGAAACAGATATTCAGATATCACTTTAAACCTTGAAATGAAGGTAATTCATCAAGAATACAGCCTTCATTCATTCGTGTATTCATGTGTGAGAGTATGTCGTGTGTCAGTGTTAAATCTAGTTAGATAAGCACTCTTTGTCACTCATGTATGCTGCGCACTGGTTTTGCTTTGAGTAATTGATGCTTTCAGGGGAAATATTTGCATTTTGGAAAACAGGCAACAATCCATCATTTAAACCATTTTTCTTATCATTACATCTCGGTATAAACAGCTGTATAATGGATACAACACAGAACACTCCTCAAGGATATTCACTGAACCCTCTCCAAGATCATTGAGGTCTTCAAGGCCGTTTGAGAAACGGAATAGACGGCTCAATTACCCTCTGTTGTCTGTCAAAGATGTATTGCAATTCCAAGCCTCGCATGTCAGAGCCTATCCAATGACTATTATTTAGAGGGAGGTATGCATGCAGTGGTCGTGGAAAAAGACACACCTTTTGAATTCAGCAAAAAAGGCACATTCCAGGTATGGGTGAGGATGGATAAGATGTCAAAAAATGTGCCTGTTATTGATTTCCCACCTCATTGCAGGAGGGGGTACCCGTCAGTAGTTATACACTGTTTACATTTTTTTTCATTTTGCCACAAATTAATATTGCATGCTTGTGCAAGGACTGTAAAACCTCACAACATCGGAACGTTAATGAGTTTAACGGATTTCTTACTTTCTCTGTCTGAACACCTCTATCACTTTTTGTTGTAGTTTCTTTATTAGTTTGGTTCAGTGTGATGTAACCCAATATCCAGTTAACTACAGTTTGTAATATGCTTTTAAAGTATATAAAACAATAAGCAATTTAAGGCACTTCCACTGTAATTATATATGGAAAACTAAGCGTGCCTGATAAGCTTCAGTTCTTTAGCAGCTCCTCTGGAAAATGGCCATCTTTTTCAAACTTATTCAAAAATCTAGTTGGTGTGTTTAATATTAAAGATGTTTGTACATCAGCTACTGCGGCCTGTTGACAGAGAGGGTGATATCCTGCCATGCATCTGCAAAGTGTCTGAACATTAACATCTGCTCAAATATGATCAGAGATAATAACCTTCAGTGGATGAGTGGATCATATCAGCGTTTAAGCACATAGCATGTTAGTTTACAGTAAATTGCACACTTAAGTGTGGACTGTGGAGCTAAACTGATTCTCTGGCATTTCAGTGGAACACAAAAACTATTTTGTTTCCTGTGTTTGCTTCCCATTTGAGAAATTTGAGATAAGACAAGCAGCAGTGGAAAGTATACATGTACATTCACTCAAGTACTGTACTTAGTTATAATTTTGAAGTACTCACACTTTACTTGAAATCTCCATTTTATTCTAGTTTATACTTCTATTAAAGTACAAATCAGAGGTTACTTTACATATCAATAGTTTACATAAAAACATGATTATTAAAAAACTAAACCAGTGGTTTCCAACTTTTTTGGCTTGTGGCCCTTTACAAAAAAAACAATGTAGTGTGTGTCACATTTCAGATGTTTATGAGTTGTTAGCAGTTGCACCAAAGAATAATTGCTCCTCTAAATATCCCAGATGTTCCATTTAAATAACCGTTTGTGACCCTAGGAGGCAAAACTTTCAAATATGTCACAAAAAGGGATTAGGGAAGATTCCCAAAAAAATTAATACAAATTTGTGTGGCAGAACTTTGTTTTTCTCTTTCCGATGCATCATTTCCTGACCACTCCGTCTATTGACCTTTTTGTAGGGACCTACCATACTAAATGATCTATATATAAAGTAGATAAAAGTATCTCCCCTTCAAACAGCTACAACAATACAATTCTATAAGTATGTCAATCTAATAATGCCATGTATGATAATACAGTATAGAATGTGATACATTACACATACATTAAGCTGAAATACTTATCTACATCTACTTCTACTACTACTACTACTACTACTACTACTACTAAAGTCAATCTATTTAACTTGTAGTATTTTCATTTATTTTTTTGGTACTTTTTCCTTAAGTAAAGGATCTTACCGCTGATAAACTTTTGTATGATTCATCCTAAGTTTTCTGGAGGCCATCATCATCCAATGGTGGACATGCTTATTTTCATTCAGTTATTTCATTTGAAAAACATTGATTAGTGATGAGGTGTGGTATTCTGGGGCTCAGTGGTAGAGTGGTCGCCTGCCAGTCGCAAGGTTGGTGGTTCGATCCCTGATGACAGTCCCATGTCAAAGTGTCCTTGGGCAAGACACTGAACCCCGAGTTGCCCCCGATGCTCCTCCATCGGAGTGTAAATGTGTGTGAGTGTTTATCTGATGAGCAGGTGGCACCTTGTACGGCATCCTCGGCCACAGTGTATGAATGTGTGTGAATGGTGAATGGTTCCTGTACTATGTTAAAGCGCTTTGAGTAGTCGTTAAAACTAGAAAAGTGCTATATAAATACGGTACATTTACATTATTCAGTGATTGGTCAGGAGTCAAGTCAGACAGAGTAATGTTATATGAAGGAAAAAGAGAGTGAAAGCAGGTTTTCTCTTCAGTAATAGGACTTAGTGTGTGGTTTGCGTCCCGTAGTGTTTTTAAAATACTGCTGTCCATACTAGCTTTCATCAACATCAAGTGTCAAAATCATGATAAGCAGGTTCATCATGTCTCCTTGGCCCGCCACTACTCACTACTGATGGAATCTAGAGGGCAGGGATGGGCCTGCTCCCGTGTCTGTGTGATGACAGGATAAGTGAGGGTGTCTGAATGTCACAAGGAAAGGATGAGCACCTGGTGCAGACAAGTATGTGTTTGAGCATGATGAGGTGGTAGTCAAGATCAGGTTGTTGAATTTAAAAAATGTGTTATAACCTGCTGGATATGGTCTTTCTAAATGGCTCCAGTACTTATTGTAGTCCCACCAAATGGCAAAGCAAGCAGTACACTTCTCCCAGAGGTAATTTGTTGGCCACTGGAGTCAGTGTGTTTTGCATTTTTAATCTCAGAAAAATGTCCCCAATGGAAAGCTGTCATCCAGGCAAGTGAGTTTGTGACTTATATCCACCACTGGCTTAATCTGAATGATAAAAAAGTGAAACTTGGAAATATGTATCTGACTTAAAGAAATGTTGTAAGTCTTATATGGATTCAGTGTTCCAAAGTGTTGCATTTGCCCTTCAGCGTATTGGGTTCGACGTGACATGCATTTCGCCGACTTTGTTTTATTTTTTGAAGTACCACGAGTCGAAAAGTGTGTCAGCTCCTTGCAAAACAATGTCTCTCCGCTTGTAGAAACACTTCAAAGGTGCAGACCAGATTGAGTCTTTCTGGGAGCTGTCAATGCACCAGACAAAGACCTGCAATACACAGAAGATAGGTGGTTGTGCAGGAAGCGAGAGAAGTGGAGAGGGAAACAGCAGAGAGGAGATCAGTCTGTAAATCCCTCTGAATGGCTGGAATCCCGCCCACCTCTGACCTTATGTTAATTTCCCTGCTGGGACACACTGCTCACCTGCTGTCCAACACAACAACTTCCGAGTCTCTTTGTAAAAAGACGCCTCCTGTCTGGTGCCTGAGAAACTGAGAGGACTGTTGTTCCCGTTTATCAGCTTAGCAAGAATTTACATTTTAATTGAATCCCGATGTTTTTCGGCCAAACTACTCGCTGAATAACTGGATCTCTTTCACAGAAATGACTTACAGGCTTGAAGTTTGAGTCCACAGAAGATGACAGGCAGTCAGACCCGTTCACATTGACTATCCAGAATTCAACTGCATGTGCCAAGATTGCTCATGCTGCCATCACCAGGAATATTCTTGGATTGTGTGTGTAGGAATGTCACACAACTACACCTGGGCATTGTGTGTGTATTTACACATCATCTTCTATTTATTTTAATGTGTTTGAACGTGCCAAGAGTTTTCATCCTTCCAGTGCCAAGGATAAAGTTGGAACGTGTGTGTACAGACAGCAAGGTGTGTGTGTGTGTGTGTGTGTGTGTGTTAGATCATTCACAGATCAGGGCTCTATCATACTAATTAGGATGGACGCGTCCACTCCTACACTCTTTTTGATGTGGCATGTTTGCCAACTGCTGATGTTGGAGATTCTGTCTTATAAGACGATGATATTATGAGATAAAAGATATGAGTCGTCAGCACCTGTCTTTGTTTGGTCGACCTTTTACATCTATTTACAATATTATATCAGACAAGATGGGGGTGCATGCTATGGGGCCCTAGTGGATTTTTGCAATGCCTGATGGGTTGTTTACATTATTAAGTTAAAATGTTTCTTTTAGGTGTTCATTTGTGTTTGTCTTTTGATACCATATAAATCTAGAAATATCACCTTCACTGCATTTAAAACATGTCTTCAACCATTTCAGCAGCTAATTATCAACACTGAAGTAAAAGGCTGCAGTTAATTGTCAAATAATCTGCAGATTATTTTCTTAATTAATAATGTGGTCTATTAAATGTCCCAGAGCATTAGGTTAAATCTCCACATTTCTTGTTTTATCTCACCAACAGACCAAAACTCAAAGATCTTCAGTGTACTATGCATGTGGCAAAGAAAAGACATGCGAACATGCTGCACCAGGTGAAACGTTTACCCTGTTCGCCATCTTAGTTTAGCGTGTTGGCATGTTAACGTTGGCTTATTAGCACTAAACACAAAGTACGGCTGAGGCTGATGGGAATGTGATTAGTTTTGCAGGTATTTGGTAAACAAAACAATTGAAGGCATTAGAATAAAGGTCGGGGATCAAACATTCCTTCAACGTCTGAACCTAATTTCATTGGCTATCCATCCAATAGTTTTTTGACACATTTTACTCCACAAAAGTCAACCTCGTTGTGGCGCTAGAGGAAAAGTCAGGGGTCATTTATACGCATTTTTACGTTTTTTATTTGTAGATCTGTAAATAAATGAATCGTCTAGCTTTACTTAGGCTGTTATCTTTTACTACAGGTCCAACTACAAAGAATATTTTTGTCTTATCCTTTCTCTGCTCTCTCCTCTGTTTCTTTAAGTCCTCTGGTCTTGCGAGGCCTAATACTAACTGATTTCACAGTCTTGAAAGTTGAAGTTAATAGTTGGAATAAAGCTGCTGGAAACACTATTTACCCTCTCTCCTTTGAATTAAGACAAGTCTTCTGTTTGAAAATGACTGCTCTTCCTATTTTCTCTTTAGACTTCACCAGTGCTATTCTAAAGGTATTGTTCTGTGTTATGCTACACAAAGAACCAGGTAAAGGACCATACTTACTCTACGTCTCATTTGCACTGGTATGGACAGAAGCCCAACACATTACAATACAATTAAAATGCTAATTTCAATTGTTATTATACTTCCAGACTGTGGCACCTGCAGCTTTCATCCAAGTGCTGTTCAGTGCAACGAGATAGTGATTAACTATTGCATTTTCACACTGATAAAGAGCAACTAAAAAGTCAAGAGCATAAATTGAACGACAGGCTGCCAGCGCCAGTTTCCAAAAGAAGTCATTAGGATTCTGGCTAATTACATCTAGTCTGACCTTCCAGTCTCATTGCTTCAACCCAAACAAATAGATGTTCTTCTCTCTGCTTATACCTCATACATATGGAAATGAAAATAAAGTGGTAATAGATGGCACGGCGACATTGTAACTTATGCTTCGGCGTGACACTGGAAGGTGTTATTGTAGAAGTAGAGCAGATAAAAGTTAATTAACTGATAATGGCACTCTATTCATTGAGATGAAAGTAAGTTAATAGAAATGAAATGGAGTCAAAGAGAAAAATTTACATTCTGTAGATCTAAAAAAAAAAAGCTAGATCATAATATTCCTGCTGATTAAATTTCACATTGGATTGGCATGAATGCCAAGAATGCTGAGTAATCTTCATCACAGCTGCCACAACAATGCACTAAACCAAGGAGTATGAATTTCATCACGTCTAGTTCTATACAAATTGCACCACAGGCTTCTCGGAGGAACACACTACACCTGTCACATCAGAGCCTTTGATCACTTGATGAAGACCTCTTTTATTCACTCCTACTCTGCTTCCAAAACCCAGCATAATACAGCAAAGCAAATCGATAGCAACAGCACCAAGAAACCCAAATATGTACTGTTTTGGGGAAGTAAACTCAACAAGAGGGCAAGAATAACACAATTCTTTCTTCCTGTATGCACAGCTTTTGATCAACTTTCCAGCTGGACAAGTCGGGGGGTGGGGAGGGGGGGTTCTCTCACAGATGAGAAACAATGTGCTTTATTCCATTACACTGTAAATCCAATCTCATGCTTCACGCTCTGTAGAAGAGTAGCAGAAAGAGGGAATGAATGAGATGGCATGGGGAAATGTTGACACAATCCCAAAATCCCTAAGGCGCCACCAGTCGGTCACTGGGGTACAGTTGAGGGATTCTGAGCAATTAACCAATCAATCAGGGGGCTGATGGGGCCCCATGTAACTATTATGGTAATACATGTGTCGCTGAAGTGAGACGTGTGCACTTGGCTCGACAAAGTCAGGCTGTTTATTCATTTTGTTGCCTATTCCAACCAAGAGGTCACACTTGGGAAATCAGTACCCTTCCTGAGGGAACATTTTCAAGTATACAATTAAGAAATAATTAGCGTTTTGCTGCCTAAAATGTAGACTTGCACAGATAAAGTCTGCTTCGTTATCACCATCCTGGTCTTATAAAAGCATTAAAATTACTGAACATGATGGGCTTGA
The DNA here is from genome assembly GCF_010015445.1 of Perca fluviatilis. Classification (NCBI taxonomy): domain Eukaryota; kingdom Metazoa; phylum Chordata; class Actinopteri; order Perciformes; family Percidae; genus Perca; species Perca fluviatilis. Next base: position 13,948,725 of record NC_053133.1, on the reverse strand, counting down.
GAATGGATGTCTTTTCTTCTGTTGACTCTCGCTGACATCTGATGAATGCCCAAATTAATAATGGATTGAGAGGAAATAAATATTTAATTCTTTAAATCTGTTGCAAACAGCTTGTAATAGTCACCGATCTATCTCCTGCATTATTCACACAGCAATATAATACCTTTAAAAAGCCCAGAAGCTTTATGCCTTCACCACTTATGAAGACCAGAGTGGCATTACATCTCCTGGCATCAGTTAACAAAATGTCTCCCATATGGAACAGACTGTGTTAGGTGTTGCGTGCTGAGGAAGTTGATTATGACTAATTGCTGTAGATGCTGTTATCACCGGAAAAAACAATCCTGCCCAAGACCTAATATTGAATATTGTAACATAAAAGCAAGCTGCAAATATCATCTAACATAATCGACAGCTTCACTGGCTAATGCATCCTAACTCGCTCCAGGGTTTAAACAAATTTTAATCATATTTTGTAATTACACTGTTTATATAGTTAGATAGTTATGTTTTAAATATTCAGGAAGTCTTGTGGAGGCCAAGATCTCTTAATCTCGAAAATAAGTATTAGAAAGTCCACCTTCTAACACCTTCAGTGCCTTACATGAGAACACTGCATAATGTTTTATGAAACTCACAAACAGGATTTTACTCTTAACTCACAAAGTAAAGGAAATGTGCGTTTGCGTGTGATTGGTCAGTGCAATGCCTTGCCAGATGACCTCAGGTTGCGTTATGGCAAAACAAAAATTCCAGAGCCCCCTGCGTTGGCAACCCCGCTCCACCGCTGGACTGGCTCTATTCAAATGAATTAGAGGACTGTAACTTTTCATACAGGGTTGAAGTCGGTCTGAACCATCTGAACGTGGCCTTACAGAGCAGCTAGAGATACTGTAGGTGTTCAACATGAGATGGCAATCCAACCAAATTCCTAATTATGTATAATGTTCTCCTGTTTCTCTCATATAAGCTGAATATTTGTCTAAGTAATCAGTGACACCACCGTTGAGTCTATTACCAATGACCAGAATTGATTATTTAGGTGACTTCATTAAGCAGTGCATATTGCCCACTTAACAGAGTCAGAAGCCATCTGCTCAACAAAGTATGTTGCTTTTAAAAACCTTCTTCCACTATGTGATGATGCTTTTTTCAACTTAGTGCAAAAGCATGCAGCCTGGCCAATACATAGACCATTATAAACTGTCGGTAGCTTTTAGAGGTACTTTACTTCACAGAAGCTGTCTCCATATAGTTTGTCTAGTGTGCCCTGACAGAAGTGTTCAGATATTTGCTTTCATCTTGTCCAAAGGCATGCCTCAATGATGGGAAAAGGTGAAAGTAACTACAGGATGTGAGGGGGGAAAAGGCTTGTTCAAAGCCGAAACAAAAGAGTTTCTTCCTTTTTGCCGAGTGGCCTAAATTTCTTGAAAACAAGCAGGTGCTTCCATCTTATAATGCCATTTTGATGGTTCCCGTTCTACTATAGACTCTCACAAGCTCAATCTCTCGTATCAGTCGGGAAAAGCAGCTTCAGAGACAAGTGTGTCTAAATATAATCACAGGCAAGTCGTCGCCCCAACATACAGTTATGTTGTCTTGGATATATGGAAAAGTAAATATCAGAGTCTACCTCCTCCACACATGCAGCATTGACTTTTAACCTCCAACTAGAGAGCTGCCAGTAATTGAAAATAATTAACCTGTCCAAAGTGAGGCAAAAACAATTACCCAAGCACCCCCTTGCTTGTCAACAAAGTTTGTTTCTCATGAGAAGAATGGGCAGCGTATTACAGTTGGTTGCAGTTGGCCCCTACAGGAGATGTGCAGAGATGATGGATGTCTGTATTTCCAGTGGTGCCTTCTTTCTAATGAGTTCCTGTGCCATATTGCAGCCTCATTATAAAAAAACAGGATCTCCATTACTGAGAATAATAAGAAACCATAATAACCCGGTAATGAGTATGATTATTATCAGTTAATGCAAGTTTTGGTTTGCTGTTGTCGGCCTTGGTGCTTATTTTCCTTCCTTTTAATAAGGCGGTTTGTTAAATTCAGTGGTATGTAAGGCATATACATCTGCTCTGTTATATACAAAGCCAGTGATGTGATACATTTACCAAGAGAACACATATTTTAATGTAAGTTAAACATTTCTTTCAAAGCTGTTAAGTTTCTGTGTTCATCCTTTAGACTAGCAAACTGTGAAAGCCCCTCAGGTTTTTGACATTTTTTCGTTTTCCTCTGCAGACCTAAGAAGCACACAAAAATCAAGGTTTCCAAAACTCTGGAGATAGAAACGCAGCGTAGCGAGAAGACCAATCTTGATTTCCTGTGCACACCTGCTTAGAGTGCATCACGGTTCACGCAAATACGAACTCCCTCTACGTTGGTCGGTCTGTGGGGGCAGCTCTGTTTTGTGTTTGCATGCGAGAGTGAGAAAGAAAGAAAGAAAGAAAGAAAGAAAGAAAGAAAGAAAGAAAGGAGAAAAAAAAGAGAGAGAGAAAAAGGCACAAAGTATTTCAGGCACATTTCATAGTGTTTGTGTAATATTGGAGTGCATCATGATGTCTGTGCCCTCAGTTACTGAGGGTACACTTGTGCATTGAGAGAACAAACAGCACTGTGCAGCAAGAGGCCTGTGAAGACACCCTGAAACACTAGATGGTGTTGAAAGAAACAAATTGCTTATGCTGAGTTAGAAATTAGGGGATTTAGTCCTGTTTTCTGAGAGTTTTTGGCCAGTGCTGGTGAACAATCACTTTGGTCCCCTGCGGCCACAAGGACCAGAGTACACTTTATTTCTCTGCTTAATCTGTGATGTAAACCTCCACTGACTATGAAGTGGAAGTGGCAAAAGTGGCTGTGACTGCAAGATAATTTTCTGCAGATACGGGTATATTTTTAGCTGATAGCCTTGCCATAGTAATACAAGAAACACAATACACAATATGGTGGTTTATATATTTTGACTGGACCATTTTAAGCTGTATAAATGAAATGTGAATTCTTTAATTGAGTGGTACTCCCCTTTTAACTCCGGGTCTGCCTTCACAAGATTACAATGCACAGGAGATGGTGGTAGTTTTCCCCGCTGTGGCTTCTCTGGATTATACGCGCCTTGAGTACTTACATAAGTGGCTTTATTTTTCCATCCATTTAGCTATGGGTAGCTTTTGCCTACTTTATCTCCACTTAAATTGCTTTTGGCTTCTCAAAATTACTGACTGGGAATAAAATATCTTCTTAACACAGAGGAAAATCAGCAGACTGCACTCTTTACTGTGAATGGCGAACACCATGCCCAGCAGTCACATACATAATTGTCCTCTACAGCCTCACCCTCTCCATTCTGACATTAATTAATCTGAAGCAATCTCCAAACTGCCCATGGGGCCAAGACCTCACGCCTCCAAACCTTCAATTCCCATGATTGAATTTCACAGAGTTCATCTCTCCAGCCCTTAACTTTACCACTTCGCTAATGGTGATCGGTAAAAAAGAAGACACTAAAAAAGAAGAAGAGTAGAAAAAGAAGAAGAGAAAAAATCACCATCAGCCGTATTCTTTTTGCTATCCATCATGGGCCATAGAGGGGAGGACAAAGACAAATACAGCCAGCCAGAATCTGGGCAGAAAGCGAGAAAGATGACCTCACTGGACTCTGGTGCTGCATTTCATTAACTCATGCAGTCCATTCATTCACTACCTTTGGACGGAACAAGCCCCAAAAACACTCGATCACACCTCTACACTGCATTGTAGAGGGCTGATATGAACTGTGACCCACAAAGATAAGATGAAGATGGAGTAAACTTCATAATGATGTTATAAGCAGAGATGGGAAGTAACAAAGTACAAATGCTTACAAGTTACTGTACTCAAGTAGATTTTTCAGATATTTTTACTTTACTATTTATTTTTGTGCCGACTTTTTACTTTTACTCCTTACATTTTTAACACGAATATCGGTGCTTTCTACTCCTTACATTTAAAAAATTATCTCGTTACTTTAGTTTCAAATAATTTCAGTGGAGTAAGCGTTATTATTTTTTGCGTCATCAATACCGAATTCAATCTACTTGGAAGTGAATATATGTTGTTATAATGTGCTGCAAATTGTGCCAACCGAAACACCATGAACTGCTGGCTTTCAAGAATTTACCATCGAATTTTAAAACACACATAGAGGTAAATGCATCTTTTTTTTGTTATCAAAAAGCTATTTGTTGTTTGTTTCAGTAACTTTATTAAGTTTACATAAATGGTCAGTTCATTTGTTTATATATATATATATATTAGCAATGACGATGCCTTGGTTCGCTAGCATTTAGTTAAGTAAGCCAAGTAACTTTAAGGTTAGCGAGTGTTCAGTTTATTTGAAAATAATCTAATACTAACTGATACAGTATCTGCATGTATAGCTTTATATTAAAAACTAATTCAGTAACTTGATTTAGTGTACCAGGGCTGTAGTACTGTTAATGTTACTCAAGGCCGTTCTTGTTTTCAAGACCACTTAAGTTAACTATAACGTTACTTGGTCTTGTCTGAAATTGACTTTATTTTGGGCTAATGTTAACGTTAATGTCTCAAACCTCTCAGACGTAAGTTAGAGGACTCATGTTTGAATTCTCACAGAATCACAATTGAATTCATATCTTGCTGCTCAGTCAGAATCTTATTCACCTGGAGTCCCAGTCTCTGTCACAATAATCCTATATGTGATGTTTTAGGCCTATTGGCAGACATCCATTTAAAATATAGGCAATGGCATATAAAGAGCCTTTTTTACATGTCCACTGAAGTTTCTCAGCTTGCACTGTAGTAACATTTGTGTGGTCCAGGTAGCTTTGCATAAAAAATGCTTGTCATTCGCAAGGCTACTTTTATACTTTAAGTAAATTTCCAAGCCTGTACTTTGTTACTTTTACTTGAGTAAAGAAGTAAAATAAGTACTTCTACTTTTACCAGAGTATTTTTTAACACAAGTATCTGTAGTACGGGAATCTCTGGTTATAAGTGAGAACAGGGAGTATAAACTTCCCTCAGTGAAGTGTTTTGCCTTCAGACTATGACCTTTTTTTTTTAAATTAATTTTAAAACAAGTCAAAGAGTACAGCTATGCTAGCAGCTCGGTGAAGCTGTAGGCACAGCGGTGCTCTAAACTGAATGCTACAATACATGAAATGCTCACAATGACAATGCTAACTTTGTGAATTTTAGCAGGTAATGTTTATGTTCATCATTTTAGTTGAGCTTGTTAGCAAGCTAATATCTGCTAATTGGCACTAAACACAAAGTACAGCTGAGGCTGATGGGATGTTAGTTTTGCAGGTATTTGGTCATAAGTATAAGGTCACAAGTATTGGACAAAAATCGTTTTGACTAGATCATGGTGAGAGAACTGAGAGGAATGAGAATGCGTGTACCAAATTTCATGGCAATCCATTCAATAGTTTGAGATATTTCACTAGAAAACAAAAAAGTCCATCTGGTGGTGGCGCTAGAAGAAAAGTCTGGGGATGACCAAAGTCTTAAGGATATATCCTCTAGGAATATGAATATCTATGCCAAATTAAATGGAAATAAAGCCAATATTTGATATATTTTAGTCTGGACCAGTGGTAACCGACCCTTTTGACCAACATTGGCATCCCTAGCAAGCATGACTTAAAAAAAAGTTAGGCCTCAATAAGTATCTCTGATCTGATAAACTTTAGCCTCTTAATAATCTTGCTGAGTCTGTCACCTCGAGAACTGTCGCAGACATACTTCCTCTGACACTGTGACAGTTACGGCATCATTGCCCAATCCTTCCTTCCGTGGAGCGTGGCAGTGAAAGTAGACTTTGTGGAGTCCTGGTACTTGAGGCCCTGGATGCTGCTGCTGCAGGGGCGCAGTAAGGCTGAGTAAGCCTGAGAAATCACATGGCTTTGGCCCTGCTGCAGCATGGGATGGCTCATTGAGTCTCCAGGTATGGAGCTCAGAGTGAGGAATGACTGCAGTCTCTCACAGCTGGCCAGTTTTGCGCTTGCTTTCTCACCCTTGCTACCCCCACACACACAGCTTCTTTGCTCCTGGGAAATGACCCCTTCTCTCTCTCACTCACCTGTCCTGTCACCTCTCTAAATCACTCAAATGTAGTCATTTTTGCACAATCATGCATATGTGAAAGCATCAAAGTGTGCCCATATCTCAACCCCCAAAATGTTTCACTTATGTGTCAGTGAACGTGTGTGTTTTGCATGTCCCAGCGGCTGGCTGGTTGGCTGCCTGTGTTTGCAAGGTGTGAGCTGACCTCGGGATCAAAAGCAGCAGAGGAACTGCATGACAGATGGCATGTTTGAGAGAGGGATTTTAGGGGCTCGGCAACTGAGGTTTGACACCAAAGCGAGGGCTTGGCCTGCTGTTAGCATCTCCCCTCCTTCCATCACTGTATACAGATAACATGCACACAAGCCATTACAGATGCTTGAAAAGCCATAAATAGACGTGCCAGGGAATATTCTTAAATAAGTATTTTGTCCCCTCTGGTGTGGCTTTTTTCTGTACAGATAAAAGTTGGCCTTCAGTTTCTTTCACTTTGACATTACTTTGAAAATAGTATTTGGTCTCTGCACTTAGTAGACTACAAAGAAAATAAACCCCCATTTCTTCAAAAAGCTGAGAGATGAAACGCACACACACACACACACACACACACACACACACACACACACACACACACAAATACATCCTGCTGAGATCTTATACGACCAGGTGAAACATAGGCTCCTTCTGAAACTGAATTTTTTGTGGTTGCCTGGCAACTTGAGTTCGCTTGACATCAAAACAGGAATGCTGATCAACAATGGTGGCCACACACACAAACACACACACACCAAATGAGACTTGAGAGTCGTTTTGATTCATTGTCTCAGGCCTCCCATCATGAAGTAATGTACTCAAAAGCATCCATCATTGAGTATGATGGCTCATTCAGAGACACCGCGTTATTTTTACTGATGAAACCTCCTCTCTCGGTGCAACTCAGGCAGCTAAAGCCTCACTCTGAAGCTTAGCTGGAGCTCTGTGGGATACACTTTATTGCACGGCAGAGAGCAAACCATGCAGAGTAAAAGAGACTGCAATTCTTGAAGCAAGGAGAAAGTTCTGGAGGTCACAGCACTTTCAGTGGATGAAAGTAGGCTATATATGATGATTTTCTAACTAACATTTGAGAACTAAGTTTATTGTTTTGTCAAGCACTGTCACGGCCTTTGGCGTGCCATACCTTAATCCAATCTGTTCTAATATTTTAAGAAAGCTCCCTTTGCGACTCCCTGTGCAGCAAGAGAAAGGAAAAGGTTACCCACGCAATTCCCAGAGTTGCATGGACGCCACTTGAAATGTAAATCTCAGCTTTACTTCCACTCGTGGGTAGCAACATTTTTATGAAAATTACCTGATTTGAATATAGATGTGGGTATACAGGAGCCGGGGCATTCACAGAAGCACGTTCATGTTGAACGAAGAGGCGTATTAACAGGCTGTTGTTGACTCCGCTACGCGTCTGTCAAAAAGACAGACACACACTTGCTGTCATAGCCCTAAAGCTGTGTACGACACTATTTGGGCTTTTGGAGCTTGATAGAGGCTGCCTTCATTCACCGGAGGATTAATAGGTAATTGAACTGGGGGTGTCTATTAAAATACACAAAGGCACAGAAACACAGCGCTGTCACTCTCTATCTGGCTCCCCCCCAACACACACACACACACACACACACACAAATGCACATGCACGCATGCACACACTCACATGACATGACATACATTTACTTTCTAAAAACGATCATTTTTCTCTCTCTACTGCTCATTTTCTCTGTTAAAATATGTTTTGTGCTTTGTGTAGCTTCAACACTTCATCACAGCATTAGACAGCTGGGCCCCAGTGATTACAGATAGGCCTATGTATGATGGGGTGAAAAGGGATCCTTACCAGCTCTGTCACAGAGCGCGAGGATTTGCAGGTGAAAAGACTCTAAACTGAAAGTTTTAGGCTGTCTATAACAAGGTTTATACATCCAAATGTAATGTAAAACTCCCAGATTTACATGCAAATGCTCAAGGGGAGAGTGCTTTTCTAAAACTGATGTTGACCTCTGACCTCCCTGGAAGAGACAAACCACAGTGGAATTTAACTGCTGGAATCAATAGAGAACCATATTGAGGTAGATATGTCAAAATAGCTCAAACTGTGCAAAACTTAGCCAACCCACTTGTAGCTCGCGCGGTTTGTGGGCTGTATTCCTCTCCTCCACCTGCAGAACAGCTGTGCGCCGCTGCCACGTTTCTCCTCGGTGCTGGAGTGGACGCGCGAAGTGTTTGCGCACTCCTCAGCCATCCAAAACCCTGCTCGTGAGATGCGCAGCTGTGGCTGAGAGCAGCATTGGACCCATTTCCCACCTCCGATCCGCTTGGTTTTTTTGTGTGCACAAGATCTCACTGTTTTACTTGAAGGACAGTTTTGTTTTGCGCCGTTGCTTTTTGGCACCCGCGCCCCCCACCCCCCTCAAGAGCGGAGGCACATTGTCTGTGGCGCAGCGCGACAGTGCGGTGTCCGATTACAAACCACCGAGGAGCCATCGGCAAAGAGTGTTTCTCTGTGGGGCAGAAATAGCACGCAGGACTCCGGAGGGACGAGAGAGAGAGAGCACAGAGGAATCTCTGCAGAGAAAGGAGTTTTACTGAGGTCGATTTCTGGCAAGAGACGCAACAGAACGGAGGATATATCATCTTCAGCTCATCTTTATTTTTTGTTTCTCCATACCACTCTTCTCACCGGGACAAGACACGCAGCTTCGCTCCCTACTAGATGAACGGGAATTGGGCACCTCACTTGGTAAGAAGAAGCACATTTTATTATAGATTGCATATACTATTCAGATATGTTACAGTTTTGTAGACATTGCGTTTCTAAATGCGAGGTATTTGTTTTCTCCTGAAAATAACCCCATGACTTTTACTGCTTGTCATATCGTATTTCACAGTCAAATCACAAGATAAAATAGGTTAAAGCATGTTGCAGAGTGGGAATATGCCAGAATCTTACAGCAACCAAAATGAAATAATTGACAAATCCAATACCCCACAATATAAAATACCAGTTTTAGAAGTTTTGCATCTGGTTTGCGATGTCTGACCACTTGGTGGTGCTGGCAGAGTGCAACCATCACCAGTACCCCCATCATCAGATCTTTACATTTTACAAACTCCTTTCCTTTCTCAATATCTTATGACAATTGATCAGGGTCTGGTATTATAACCCATACTCTCGGCAGCACAAGTCTTCTGCATTCACTGCAGCATGTGCAGGAGTACAATCATGTATATATAATATGACTGCTCATGGTTATAAAAAGGGAAATAGTATAGAAAAGAAACTCTGCTTTGAGAGCCCAAATGCAAATAGGGGAATGTGTGTGTGTTCAGTTTTTAATTGTGTTAAGATTTTTGCATATACTAATTGTTTTATCAGTTGTCTCTGCTTTTAGATGTGACCTTTAAATAGTTTGTACTGCTTTGTGTAGTTTAGTCTTTGCATTTGGTAAAATGATGTCACCGTCGCCAAGGAGATGAACAGAATGTATGCCCTTCATGAGACAATGCTGATTGTGTCCACTTGTATTTGTATATGCTTGTATTTCACATTTAATGAAAATGAAAATCCGTGCTATAAGTTTCTTTAATTCTGCACATCCTTTTGTTGAGGAGGTCAGACCTTCCAGTCATACACCTTACACCTCAAATATTCAGCTTCCCGCACAATAGAGCTAGAGCCGAGTCCTTGAATGTTTTTACGGTTTTGTGAAACTATCAAACAAGTTGAAATGCTTCATTTGAACTTTCGTTTTATTCCCAACGAAACCAAGCATTTCTCTTCCACAAAAGCCATCGTCAAACTGCATCCGGTGTACTATTTGTCTGTGAGCGGGGTAGATTAGACAAGGTGAATATACAATAGTAGAAGCTGTGTTTGTGCTATAGGTGAAAAACGTGATTGGTGTTGGGAAGGAGATAATGTATGTGGTTCGTGTACTCCTCAGTTAGCCTGCGGCTTTGTCATTGGCTCTTACCAGCCCTGCAGCAGATTTAGTTAAATGCTAATCTCCAGCCATGATCGTGCTGATTGGTGTACGATTAACCGGACATAATTGTTAACTAAGCCACTTGTTCATAGGGGTGGGGGATTGATACAGCATAATATTGCGATATTTTCTGTGGCAATACTGTATCGATACACAGACGCCAAGTATCAATCTTTTATTATATATGTGTTGGTCAGTTTGTCTGCTTGACAATTCCATTTTGCAACAATAAAATTGAGATGAACAAACAGAGAAATTTATCTTTTTAGATAAAGCAGATGTTGACAAAGTTTCCTTTTGGGGACATCATTTGAAATTGGGAAAAATTTGAAGTTGGAAAAAAGGTAATAAATTGCAATATATTGTAATATGTTTAAAATCGCAATAATATTGAATTGTGACATAAGTATCGTGATGATATCGTATCATGAGGCCTCTGGTGATTCCCACCCCTACTTATTCACCACTGTTTGTTTTTTTAAGCCTAAGGCGAGCACCTTTTTAGAGAACATGCAAATTTCTTACTCAGATGTTGTGTCCAGAGTATAAAGCACCCTGAGCAGTCTTTTCCATTTCATTGGAATTCATACGGCTCTGTAGCTGTTTAGGTCGTGCTACCTTTCAGGGACTTGAAAGTTGCAGTTCTGATAAACACAGTCAGCTTCCTCTGATCTTATGGCCTCAGACCCACGAGGATGCTGTGGCTCATCCATCCTGTCGCACTGTGCTTACCAATGGAAAAAAACAGATGGTAGAATTACTTTGGACTCACAGCGTCCAGGCCTTTATTAGACGTCAGATGCTAAAATCCCCTAGGAGAAGAGAGGGAAAAGAGGTGAAAAAGAAATACAAAATGAGAGGGATGAAAATGCTGAATCAAGGAATCATGTGACATGATGCCTTTTGGCAAAAGTTGCCAGTTTATATTGCAACTGAAGTGCAAGAGAAACACTGCAAGGAGCAAAAACAACATTGGAGTTGCAACGAAATGGCGATTATCCATTTCTGCAACTACTTTGATATTTTTAAGAGCAAAAATTACAAACATTGTCTGGTTGCAGTTTATCAGATGTGAATATTTGCTGGTTTCCTTTATCTTTAATAGTAGTACATTTAATATATTTGGACTGTTGGTTGGATAAAACAAGAAAACTTAATATGTCAACTTGGGTTTTGGGAAACTGTGATGTGTGTTTTCTGACACTTTACAGACCAGAATGAATTGGTTAATTGAGAAAATAATTGGCATATTAATTGCTAATGGAAATAATTGTTAGTTGCAGCCCTGCCCCTGTTCAACATTAACACTTACGCTCCTGAGTCATAACAAAGATGAGCAGCAGATGCAGATGAGCCGGCAGTAATGTAAACCAGCCACACATTCCAGCGCCTAGTGAAAAGCAGCATATGATTAGCGTGATTGATATTTGCACTGGGTTGGGAATTTGCCCGAGCACTGACACAGAACACCAGCACAAACACAGCAATTAGTCCCAGGCAGGAGGGTTTCATGATGAAAATGACCCCGGTGGCCTCAGCGGGTTGTGTGGTCGCCATGGAAACCAATTGAATGACAAGCCCATTGTCGTCGACCTTTGTGATTCGGCGTCCCCTCGGGGTCGAGCTCTGTCGGGAGTGAAAGTGAAAGGCATTATCATGCACGTGTAAACCAAACAGCCATTACCCTCTGGCCCCTCGGTGCTCTTTAAGGCCCTTTGGTTACTTATTCATCTGACACCAGCAAGATGGGGCTTTGAGATAGTTTGTCCCTGTACACAGCCTCTTAACGGATCTGACTTTATTGGCTGTCAATTGCATGGAAGCCCCGATTGTACATATTCTCCTCAGTGGATGATTTATTGCTCTTATACAAGTAAACTTGGGGACTCAAACAATCGCTGAAGTGCTTTGCTGTTCTTCCCTGCTGTGCTTGCTTTGTCCTCTCACCACCACAAGTTATTTATACATCACAACCACTTTGCCATTATCTCATTCCTCCCTTGTTCTTGCTGCCACTTCTGATTTCAAGACTGTAGCTCCGGAGAATCATGCCACATGTAGGAAGATGCTGATTCCAAATATTTAGGCACTTTTTTTAGTGGGATTTTTGCTTATTTGTGCCAGTAGCATATTCAGATACATGTCTGACCTATTCCTACATAACAGATAAAGTTGCCAGGGTGTAAGTAAACAAGCTTTTCTTTTCTTTTCCAGCGTTCTCAAGTTATTTAGTGAGATGGCACAATGTTGCTATGGCTACTCCCAAGGTTTCCTGCAGGGGACCTTAGTGCCCCGTCAGTCACAAAAGAACTGAAAATGTTGGCAAAATAAAAGTTTATCATCCACGGCACTTCTGTTCTTTAAAGGCCAAAGTGTCATGACAGTTTCCATAGAGATTGTGACGAAGTCATCAAGTGGGATTCAAAATGCAACCCCATAGAATCTGTTCTTTATCCTCACAAAAGTCTGCACGATGAAGTGGAGTTACATCTCTTTCCATCAAGGTCAGCTCTGAAAGCTTTGTTGCTTGCCTGGCGGCATTATTTTCAAACACTCATTGTGGCTTTATTTTCTGCGAGGAATATTAATACTGTAATGCTACACAGCTGGTGACTGAAGTAACTTAAATTGAAAACACAGCTTAAAAAATGAGGAGAGATTTGTTAAAAGAGCTGGAAATCAAGTGATAAAAAGTGGATGTATGTAGAAACACACACACACACACACACAGCAGTTCTCTGATGGGATATATTCTTGTAAAACAGACAGAGGAAGCTGTGATAATTTCTCACTGCATGCTAAACAGCAGAAGCAGCACAGGGGCAGGTGTAGGAAATAATTTGAGTTCACGGTATGGCAGGGAAGCACAGGGAAGCGATATTGTGATCCTGGATGCACCATTATCTCTGCTGCTTGGATCCAAGAATGAATGTCTGTGGTTTGAGTAAAACATCCAGTTTCATGTCCGCCCGTCTAAGGGAATTAGCACCGCCGAAGCAGCCTTCACTCACCAGCGCTGTTACACTACATTAGCTCTGTCCCTCTCTCCGCTACAACCTCAAAAACCCCAGTCAAATAGCAAAGGAATCTGTCTTTAACCGCCAGTACAGGAAGAAGAGGGAGACTCTATTTGGGTCACGATTAAATAATCCCCAAAGCCTCTTTTTCACTGGGGATCAAGCCAAGAGGATGTTTGAAAGGTTAAACAGAGATCCAAACTTCTGTGACAACAGGAGAAGCGATTATTGCAAACTTATTTAAGTTTGGAGTTTGTTGTACTACTGAGGCAAAGGAGAGAGCAGTCGAGGGGAGGAGAAGAAGGCGGGAGAGAGTGTGTGAGAAGGTGTAATGAGTTGAGTGGGGGATGAGAGCTTGAGGAAGAGAGAGTGAAGAGGCTTTGCTGGTCTTTGTTTATTGACTGCGCCACAGGGCCATTTTAAGGGTGATATGAGTCATGAGTTGTCACCAAACACACGGAGAGAAACACACACTTTTCCCCTCTCTGGGCCGTCAACCTAGCTGTATTTTTCTAAAAGATGTATGACTCTGAAGCATGAATGAGAGGATCATTTGATAGCGGGTGCTCAGCTCGTATATTTCTCTTTCATAGGAGCTGCTTCTTCTTTCAGGCTGCAGCTTGCACCTCTGAGGTGAGAGCAAAAGTGGACTGCCTCCTGCGAGACTTTGACACTCGTCGCTATGTATAGTCGCAGCTAAATTAGCAGCCTGCACCTATTACTAAAGCAGGTGCACGGGTATGTGCTGTCTGTGTGTTTATTTGTGTGTTGTGCAAAGTTGTGTTTGCATATTTTTTTCTATCTCAGCAGGAGGTAATGTGGCTGAATTCTTTCCTGGGTTTGAGTTTTTTTTTTTTACCCCTCTTGGGACGCGCTTCGCGGCGTCTTATCTTTATAGAGCATATCATTATACGATAAGAAGCTCTTTTGATGTGATGTGTTTAGAACTCTCAGAGCTTCAGCTATCGCACCACCGCAAACAGCCAGAGAAGTTCTAATTTGATCAATGAGAGGATATAAATGCATCAAATCCTTTAATCTTCTGCAAATGAAAACATTTATCTCTACTTTGAAATCATTACGAAGGGCTAAACAGAGCAGTATCCTCGAAAGAAATATTTGAGTTGAAAAAGGATGCTCTCCTCCGCAGATGGATGAGAAAGCGAAATTACAGAGCGTGCTATATTCTTTTCATCCGACCTTATATGAAAGTTTGCGATAACATCTAAAAGATAACTGCTTGTAGTTCTGCCACGCAGAACAAATGGGAGCGGAAGAGAGATGCAGAGGGAGATTAGAGGGGAGATATAAAGAGTGGAAGGGAGATAAAGGTGAAAAGATAAGAACTTTAGTTTCCCAGACAAACAGGGGCAGCGCCTTCTTTTTGAATGAGAAAAGAAAAAGGCAAAAGAAAAAAGGAAGCGGAATTATGTAGAGATAAAAGGCCAATACGAGGATTGGCGAGCAGACAGGTAGGACGAGCGTATTTGAGGGAAATTGTTAAATATACAAGAAGGAGTTCCTCAGCGGGCCCCAGATGCATCTGTCTGCTGGATTCATCTGTCAGTGCCAGAGGTCCTTAGAGAGGGACGGACAGACGGAGGGACAGGTAATCGGGACGGGACAAGACAAGAGTGAGAATGGTGGGAAGGGGCAACAAGAGAAGGGAAAGACAGGAGAGAAGAAGAAAAGAGAAAAACAAGATGAAGGGAGAGAAAAGTTCCACTGGGGATGAAGGGGGCGTGTCTCTCCCACTTTCTGTTCACTAAAACCAAGCAATGTTCTCTTACTGTCAACACTCTAAAAGTCATATGTTGTTGCCACCAATGTCCAAAAATGTCAATATGCTAACCTGAATCGCTTTCAATTATTACCTAGCAATTTCATTGAATATTTAGGCTTTTTTTGCCCTGGGTTTGACCTCTCAGGCTACATACAGTGGTTGAAAGTAACTGATTATATGTGTACGATACTCCTAACCAAATAATAATCTCATGACTTTTAGCCCAATATATTCCATATATATATATATATATATATATATATATATATATATATATATATATATATATATATACTCCGTGTACTAATGCAGTATTTTTACATTGTTGTACTGCTACCTTTAATTGAGTATGAGTAAGGATCTGAGCTGATCTGGTCTTCCAACACTGTATTGCCCACCCTTATTGCAGGAGGCTGTTGGGGAACTACACTGCATGTTTTTTGTGTAAAAAAAGAAGAAAACAAGTAATAATTTTTTTTTCCACAGTTAATATTCTCCTTAAAAGTTGCTACAATTAAACATCAATCAAAAAGAGCAAAGTATCAAGTCTCTAACAAGGAACCTAAACGTGACTTTAAGCAGGGTTACTGCATTAATAAAGCAGCGATCTACATAGTAATCCATTAAAGGACTTCATTGTGTGGCTGAAACCAAACCTATATGCCCTCAAAGTAGAGCAAAGAAAGTGAGAAACAAGTAAAAAAAAAAACCACAGTCGCGTGGTCTCTCCTTCACAAACACACCTACTGTATTGTTTTCCAAAAACACTGCACACACTCCAGACAGGAGACTCTCATGAGTCATTCCCTTTACTCGTCTGTGTAGAGCACAAATGGGGATGTGTAGTCTACCCCGTTACATAGAAACAATGCCGCCTCAGTTCTGGAGGTGAAACCACACAGAGGATGTGTGGTCTGATCTAAACCACCAGCAGTGAATAGCAGACCACTTATTATTCCCCCTGAATAACATCTCATTCTTCCTAGAATAAACCATCAGGAAAAATGAGCCCTCAGTCTGAAACCTGGCTGGCGTTCTGCCAGCGTGAACACCTTATTTTGGTGATTGCCCATGTTGCTTACAGTAAGCTAAGCTGACTTGACTTTGGCTTTTTAAGCTCTTTGCACGAGAGAAAGTGGTCATTTAGAGTTGAAAACTATTGTACACAAGTGGGAGTTTCAAGAGATATTTTTTCTATGGAACATTAAGTCTTTTAAAAGTCTAGCCAGGCACTGAGCCTCAGCGATAAGGATATTAGTTGCTGTAGAAGACAATGGAGTAATTCTAGAGGTATTGCTAGGAGTGTGCTTTTTTCATACACAGTGTTGGTTGGCCAATATAGTGTTCTGATTATGCTGTTCATGAAACAAGAGAATGTTTCTATTCTCCTTCTCTGGCTCTATTGTGTTCCCCCAAAAAGTGCATTCACGGGTTGTACTGACTCTCTTCTTCTGCACTGTTGGGACTTAAGTGGATTGTTTAAAGATTCTCTGGGATGAGAATGTGTTTTTTTCTCCTTCTTCTGTCTGGCATAGCAAAGAGAAGACTAATACAAACAGCAAAGCACCTAAAAACACACATCCCCAGTGTACACACGCATTAAGGTGGCATGCTGTCGACAGAAGAGCTGAGCTTTAAAACATTGCAGCATCATATAATGTATAGATACGGAGGAAGAGGCGGTCAGATAGACAGAAAGATGATATCAATAAATAAATCCCCAAGAATAAGCAAAGCAGAGTGAGTCAAGGCAGAAACAAAAATATCCCTGTGTACAAATATGATATAAATATAGTTCTGCTGTTTATTTCACATGCAGCTCTGCTCTCAAGTGCATATGTCGGGCCTCCGGATGTCAGCAGGGTGACTCAGAGTGAGTGAAAGAAAAAGGATCCAGTTTCACTTTCTCAGAGATGGGACCTCAACCAGACCTGACCCCCAACCTAACTACTGCCCTTTCATAGAGATACACATTGTAGGTGTGCGAGAAAGGTGCATAGTTTCATGAAAGCACACACTCTTTCACTGTCAGAGACTAAAAGAAGAAAAGACAACTGCCTGTTTTTCCTTAATTAGGATAAGCTAATATCAGCTCAGTCAAATCAGTGTAAATGAAGGATCAAATGGGTTTTGTTGCAGGAAACCTTCACAGTTGTTTTGGACTCAAGCTGTTGCAAAACTCTTAACAGGCGCAGCGAGGGAGGAACTCCTACGCAGAGGATACATTTCCTCTGGACTTGCGCTACCACAACACTTTGTTGCAGTGCTCTTGTTGTCATTAAAAATAGACCTCTGTCCTTCCGAAGTAAGGGCCCCGTAGCATCCTGATCTATTTTGTGCTCCACGCTGATCCCCAAAGGCTTTCTGGGTAGAAAAGTACTCCCTGCTCTGCAGCAGTTAAGGGCAAAAGGGGATTCTTTCCTGCAGGGTGGACGTCTTTTTATTGACTTTAGAAAAGCACACAAACAGGAGTTATATCTCACACAAACTGTTGCTAGATACCATCAAGCAGCTGACACTCAGGAGGTAATTGTGCGAGTAAAGAGAGTTGATTTTTTTCCCACTCCTTTTAATGCCACTGCTGGTGTTACAAAAAACCTGAAATGAGAAATGTGTAGCTGGATATCTACAAACCATTCTGAGTCATTTTTAGAGAATAGGGGATGTTTTTACTTCTTTCCCTCAACCCCATTACAGCTCACACCCACCTTCTTACTCTGCGCTAAATACCATAATATTAACTCAATACTTAATTCACGGCCAGAGGGAAATAATCTTTTCGCTCGCCCTCCCTTTTGATATGAGAAGGTCAGAGTGCAGGGGCAGCTGGATCTCGGAGGGATGCAGTAACTTACTCAAGGGCACTAAAAGCCCTCGTGTTCAGCTTCATGGCTAGTGTCGTATCTTAAAAGGCATCAAACAACAGCGGTTTCTGCTTCCTGGAACCATTTCAGTCCCACAGGCGGTGGCAAGTCACCCTGCACACAATGAGACTTGATGTAACCTGTCATTGTCCTCAGCGGAGCTCAACACCCACGCTGCCTCCCCCTCTCCCGCCTCTGGGCCCCATATATCATAATTAATACTTTCTCATTGCAAATATGTTTCTTCTTTGCTTGGCTTCATCTTAAAAAGAGTTTCTTTTTGTAATTGCGTATGAGCAGACGTGTGTGATTTCGCACCCTCTCAGATATCAATTCAATTCATCAGTTCTAGCTGAAGCAATTATAGTAATTGTCAGGTTACAGTCACACTGTAAATCACACTTGTGTTTCTGCCTCAGCTACCTAGACTATAATTTAGCCGCACGTCTGATTCAGTGTGTGGTCCCACACATTCTGCCACTCAAAATGACCTGTTCCTCTCCTTTCTTCTCTCGCTCTTCTGTTTCTAACACAAATTTGCCACTCTCACACACTCTGTATACACAAGAATGCAACTTGACGGATTGATTAATGCAGATATCCAGCTGTATCCCTTGAGAACAGAAAGCTTTCACACATATAAGTTACAGCTTTCTACAACTGCAGCAAGATAAATGCTCTGGCAGCAAAGAATACATTTTATAGATGGACATACAGTGACCGTGCAGTAATAAAAGATTGACAAAGTAAAAGATGGACGTGCATGGAGAGTTAGGAGGTTAAGAAGTAACATAGATAGAGTTGAACACACCTGGGGGCCACATGTGGATTACCCCGCCGGCCCGCCCCCATCAGCATCCCGGCTTGGAAAACTCCATTGTCATCATTACAGCAAAGGGTGGAGGGGATCATTAAGTCATTATTTATGTGCTTTCTGCTGTTTTATCACCTCCAGACACAGTCTCACAATGCAGACACCCACACACACAGCCCCAGAACAATAACATAATTGTATGAGGCAGCCAGGGGGTCCCGTCTAATAGAAAAAGTGCAGACATTAACAGTCTGGGCCAGCTGTAGAGATGATCATCACAACTTTATTTTCCCTGTTAAGCTCATTTACACCTAGTGCTGTTTATGTTTATTTACACGCTGCTCCCACAATGAACCTCCACTTCCAGATTTTCTCCAGTTTGAGGCATGATGTAGCAGAGGGGAAGTTTTTACAGGCAATTTCCCCTTTTCACAATAGCAGTAGTTTGCTTGATGAGCCCAGAAAAAAAAAAAAAACACACACACACAAACAGAGCACTTCTCACCCAATTTTGTCTTCTTCCCCCGCCACATTTTCCTGCATGTAAAAGCGGCGATGTCGTTATAGATATTTTTATGTGAACTGGTTTATTTCAGTCTGCCTTTCCTTGACGGGGGGGACTTAGAATCAATTTTCACCCGTTCTGTCAACATGTCACACTGTGATGGACGATTACAGTCAGTTTACATAAAACAAAACCACAAAAAAAGCCTGGTGTGTTGGTAAAAAACAGAGACAAATGTGGGATAGAGGCGGGCTAAAAAAAGAATTGGAACAGAATTGGATGTTAAACAGAGCTGCACTGTGTTGTACCTGGAGCTGTGGCTCCTGTGAAAGGCTATGTAGAGTCAGCTCTCTGGACACCGCAGTCCCAGATACTCCCCCGGTGTTTCCTTTCCCTTTAGTTTAAAAAGGGGGGGGGGGGGGGCACTGTTGCTTTTCCAGCTGTGCCTGACCACCTCACCCCGTGTCTGTTTCCCTGTTGTTTTCATGTCTTGATTCAATTACCTCTGTGGGACCACTCTCCTGACATATGACATACACACAGCGGGCTGGAGATGTGAGGAATTGCAGTTTTAATGGCATGTGTTATTCATGGAGATCCTAGGAACTCTTCATAGCAAAGCCACACGTTCCAACCTCCTTTTCCTGAAGTGCCTCTGAACTCCTGAGTCCTTTTCTTTCTTGTCATCTAAACTCGTCTTCTATTAATCCCCTCCATTCTCCTCCTCACTCACCGCTTCTTTTGTTCCCGCCTAACCTCTTTTACACCCCTCTTCTCCTCTTGCCTCCAACCCTTCTCTATACAAGCCCGTCCCTTAATTTCATCCCATCCAACCTCTTTCTCTTCATCCTCTACTGCATCCCCTTCATCCTTTGTTCCTCTATTCCTCTCATTATTACCAGTCCCTCTAAAGTAACCCTACGTGACTTTCTCGCCTCCTATTCCTCTCGTCTTTTTCACCTCTCTTCCCGTTTTTGAAGAGAGGGTCACTGTGAGCCATTATTGGTCTTCCCAGACAAGCGAACAGCCTGTAAAAATTAACTGGCAGAAATACATTTGCTCACATGCATGTTCTTGGCCCTGGACAAAAATAATATACGCAGCAAATATAATATATGCAGGCATCCAGACGAACTCGTCGGAGTGTTCAGCTGGAGTCACAGCACAGTTTTAAGGCGCCGGCCAGTCATGCATGTGTACGTTTAAATTTGTTCTGACTCTGTCCACTGACTGCATGCAGCTGAACAATACAAGTCAGTGTAACCATGTGATAATGCACTTTTGGACTTGTGAGTTATAGTACTACAGACAAACTACTGTAACACAGTATGGAAAAATGTTTTTCCAGATTTTCCAAATTTCCAACAGCTTCTCGTCTGCTTTTATTTTAAAGGTCCCATAACATGGTGCTCTTTGGATGCTTTTATATAGACCTTAGTGGTCCCCTAATACTGTATCTGAAGTCTCTTTCCCGAAATTCAGCCTTTCAGAATTATAGCCACTAGAGCCTGTCCCACAATGAGATCTAAATTGCTGCTAATCTGCAACTCATGTTGACATTGTAAGAGGGATTGTTTTTAGTTTGGTTTAAATGCATAAAAAAAGGAATATGCCCCATAAGATGCAAAAGAGCTTGATTATAATGACTTTAGTTGTTGTTAGAATGTTGTCGCCATATCATGAAATGAGCTTGGAATTATGTGTATGTGTAATGTATATGTCGTTGTCACAATTAGAGAAATAATGTGGTAAAATCCGAATGATTACAAGACCTTACTGAGATACCTTCAGACTCTTTGGAGAAGCATGTAAACATTTCTGCGAACCTACACAGAGAAGTGTGTTATGGGTAACCGTTGGTCACAGAGGCTCGCAGAGGAGATGATGTGCACACATTTTCAAAAACTTAACAATTCGCAGTGCGGAACTGCGTGTCAAGCAAGCTGATTAGTTGATTTTTCTTTGTTTGGTCATTCATTGATATATCTGCTGATTATTTCTCTATCAATTTTGCCCATAAAATGTAAATGTCAGAAAAAGGGAAAAATGCCCATTCGAATTTCCAGAATCCCAAGGTGAAGTCTTTCAATTCCTTATTTCATCTCAGTGTAAAATATATTTAGTTAACTACACATACAAGAAAAGACATGTAAATACCAATAAATAGGATCAGATGAGCAGCTGTTCACACTGTTAAGATTGAACACAAAATAAAAATAAGGAGGCACGGACACAAACTCACTCACAGAGGCCCATGCAAGTAAACAAACTGATACAAGTGGGTCAGGCACACTCACACTAACAAAGAGGTATTTTCAGCAGTAATAGGTGCATTTGGGTAGGCAGCTGTGCACACATATTCTGCCCACACATGCTTAAAGGTAGTGAAGAAACCATGCACACACACATACACACACATATACGGCCAGGAACATCTGTTTTTGGCCTACAATCAAGCCCAGATGGACCCCAGGGCTGGCACGTCAACACCAGTAGAGACCACACATTATATACGCCCAGTACTCTTTGCGATTGACTCCTGGGGATTAAGAGCGGCGACGGGGTATTAACCAGGACCACAACCTGTAATTGTAATCATAATGACACAGGAAGGTATTTTCAAATTAATACATGCAATAATTTCTGGGAAATGTAATAGTTGACCAAAATTAGACAAGCTTGGCGACTTGCGTGGCTCGGGACTGTTTGGTGTTGTAATGTGTTTATGCTGCATGAATATGCATTGTGAGGACAAGTTCACTTTTTTTCATCTTTGCAGAAATATGAGGCAGAACCTAAACATAGAAAGTGAATTAATATATTGGAGTTAAAAGTGGTGATATTCAGCTTTGATGTTGAGCCATCAAAGGCGTCATGAAACTCGGTTCAGAGGGGCAGTACTGTATATTTAGCCGTGAGCTTAAATTAGACGTGTCACAGCTATAGACACATGCCATACCCGCTTGTGTGTCTGTTCATCTCAGCGGTTGCTGTAACTGTTGCTGCTGATTAGATGTTGTTTTTTTTGTTTTTTGCTCCAGGGTGGCATTTTGGGTGGGGTTGTGATGGCATGTATTTATTGAAAAAAAAAGATTGTGTGTGTATGTGTCAGCTTGCCCTTGTGCAAGCCTTCATTTCAGTGAAGAGAGGGCACAAAGCACGTGGCCCATACCTGCCTAATCAAGTTAGTAGAGGAGCCTGCAGCAATGAAGGCTCAGAGAGTTAATACTGCCTCAAACAGAGACTACTGAGTCTCACTTTTATCCCGCAAACCTTGGAGTTCCCCCCACTAAACTCATTAAACACCAACATTAAGCCTGAAGTCGCTCAGTGCGTTTACACACACACACACACACACACACACACACACACACACACACACACACACACACACACACACACACACACACATATATACACATACATATACACACCTGCTCTCCTACTGTTTACCTGCTAACACACACGCATTCTTATAACAATTATAGACTGTCCAACCCCTCCCAGCAAGGTGAAGGGGTGATTTTTTTGATAATTTTATCTTTGTAGTTTTACCTAAACGAAATTTTTTTAAAGCTACACTGCTTCTGTGATATGTGGCAATTTGCAGCTTTATAAGTCTGTTTGATTTGTCCCGACAGAAAGCATTTGTGAGCAAACAGTGCCTCTAATCCCTGTCGCTCTCTCAGTTTTTCTGAAAGAAGTGATGACACATTATCAAAGTGATTTCTATTTGTTACATTGCTCATTTAGGTCAATTAGAGGAAACTTGTTTTGTGTTGTCAGTGTTTCGGGGGGAAACAGTGGCACCGTACCCCAAAGACGTTCAATTAGCTCTCTGACTGTGACGTATATTCACAAATGTTTGTCATATATGGAGTCTTAAAAGGCTGTGCTGTCGCTACAAGGCAGTTATGACATGAGCTGAAAGAAGCATTGTTGTTGACTGTCTGCGTATGTGTGTGTGTGTGTGTGTGTGTGTGTGTGTGTGTGCGTGCGTAAGTGCGTGCGTGTGTGTGTGTGTGTGTGTGTGTGCATGCTTATATGCAAGCTGTTGTACAATTAAGCATATAATAATGTTAGTCACAGGTAGGCCCCGTGTGCGTGCGTGTGTGCGTGCGTGCGTGCGTGCGTTTGTCTTTACTTGCACCTGTGACCAATCTTTGCCTACTTTACATTCCCCCTGCCCCTCTGTCCATCTAATGTGGCATGTTGATGATTTAGCAGTACGCCGGCGGAATAGATTAACTGTGCAGTTCACGCTTTCTGTCTGAAGCTTCTTGCTTTTAAAGGAGGGTAGAGTTTCATTGATCAGAGAAAGAGACAGTGTGGAAACATTATAGTGAGACCTGATTAGTAAGAGCCTAGTGTGACGTGTCAAGGGATCAGCATCAATAATGACACCCGCATCAAATCTGCTTGGGCCTCAGTTTTCTATTTCCCTCAAAAGTTTGATGTCTCCCCCCTGTCCTTGTCTACAAAGTGTGCCAGCTCCTCAAATCCATCACCCCCCACCTCCATGCTGCTATGTAAAGGCTCGGACACACGACGGACACGGATAATCTGGCGAGGTCAGTGACTCAAGTTTGTTTGCTGTGTTTCGTGCCGTCGTCCGTCTGAGGGGCCGTTGTCCTTCATTTTGGCCGATTTGACATGTATAATCAGCGGGGCGGGCACTGCCGGCAGTCGGACTCAAATGACCCATCGGATTGGTAGAGTGCTAACACGGAAACGGGGAGCGGAATGAATCAAAATCTGACGAAAATCTTTTAAACTGACCTTTGTTGATCTGAAATGAAGACAGATTCAGCAACTGCATGGCCTATTTCTCGCTTAAAATGTTTTGAGAAACACGTTTTGTTGAACTATTTTAGTACAATATGAGATCGTATTCTGAACAAGCCGCCATGACAGTCTGGCTTTGAATTTCTGGAGAAACAAGACCCACGTGACGCGTTCGTCCAATCAGCTCTCGGTTTTCATTTTTGGGCGACAATACAGATTAGCGCCGCCTGCTGTTATGGAGACGTATTACGTCAACAACAGCAGAGAGCAGAAGCCAGCAGGCAAGTGTTATTTACATAAACTTCTGGTGTACTTACAAACTTTCCAATCCATCGTTTTATGAGTGCATAACCTATTTGTACTACTGTAGACATTTGGTATCATTTCGGGCATTATTAGTGGGGTCATTTACGAGATACAAACGTGGGTCCATTAGCCCCTGCGCTAAGCTATTCACCTGATAACGCTACTCTACGCTAACTCTCCCAATGTTCGACCCAGGTGAAAAAAGCTTCTGGGGGGGTGTTTGGCTCGAGGTCATGGTGCAAAGGACCCTAGGGTAATATTACTCTGAACCATCACTTTAAATGTGTCACATAATAGGAACGTCATGGATTCCTGTGTAAATGCTACAAAGACAAAGTTAAATTTTACAGTTTAACGCTGATGTTAGTAGTTCACCTTTAGTTTGGTTAGCATATGCTGCCATTTTATATATCACCATAAGCCCTTCTTTATATCAGGCCAAACCCCTAATGTAACCAGTGTGTCTTCCTTGGCACTCTGTCAAACTGTGTTCTAATTCACTGCTTCTCTTGACCTTCCAATTGCCATTTACAGGGGAAATCTACCTGCACAAAAGGCTTTGTCACAGTCGTTAATAAGCACATGGTGAAGGACAACCTGACCATTAAGCCTTTGGACCTAAGCATGAAGATAATGGCACCCATTGATGTGGGTAAGATAATGGTGGGGGCCATATATGGTGTGGTCTTCAGCTTTCTACCTTACAGTAGCACAGTTGTTTTGGGGGTTGTTAAAGCTGTCAGCTATCAGCTTCATAACTACATAAATAGTGTGTGTGGTGAATATTCATGCTGCCCTGTGGTGGATGGCATTAAGGTTAATAAGGTATTTTGAACAAAAAGAAAGAAAGAAGAGGAGAAGTGAGCTGAAACCATAAGGCAGTTTGTATTGCATGCTGCAGAGGTTATGCTGAATAAAATGTGTTGTTAGACATTTTGAGGGCTATCATTAGGGACAGCGTTGAAGCAGACTGTGGAAAAACCCATTACACTAACATCACGATGCAGCTCTGTAATGATGGACATCTATTAGTATTTGTGATTGTTGCCCCTGCTCTTCCTCACTTTTACGGTTTTACCCCTTGGAGATTGTGTTGTGAGATGTGTACGTCGTTGTGCTTCTTCAAAAACAGCCTGGCCTCTCCCACGGGGAAAATACACTGGATTACGCAGAAGGAAATGCAATTACCGCCTCCCAGCAGAATCTTAATCACTGAGCCCTGATGTTAAAAGTTAGCCTCTTTTAATCTGTTGAATTTCAAAGACACAGCACATATCATTTGATTTACTCACTCCGATCTTCAGAGGATGTAAATAAGCTTATTAACCAGACATTTTTAATGTGAGAATCCCATGACCTCAAGAGGAGCTACTGACTTTATTCAAATAGAATCTCTAAAGATACACGAGTGAAATGAATGCATTTACAGTGAATGTGTTTATTTAAAACCTGAAAAATTGTGATGGTGTCGAAAACCTGGAGAGCTGTGTTTGTGTGTGTGTGTGTGTGTGTGTGTGTGTGTGTGTGTGTGTGTGTGTGTGTGTGTGTGTGTGTGTGTGTGTGTGTGTGTGTGTGTGTGCGCGTGTCTAAACAAACACATGAAACATCCTCCAACACAACACTTAGAACTAGTTAACTTTAGGTTTAACATATTTCTTATTGTGCAGGTGCTTGCAATATGCCATATCTGTTAGTATGCATAACGTATGCACAGTGTATATAATATACAGTATATGAATACAGAATCAATGTTTCAAGTCCAGTGCCTCCTAATTGTAACACTGACTAATAAACTCTTCTGGATTCCAACTGGGAATCAGATGGCCAATTAAAGCCTTTACCCTTAGGCCCTGCTCCAGTAGAAGTGAGCGGAAAAGAGGAGGTGGAAAAAGATTCACTGAAGTAGTACATTTCACGAGTGAAGTTTTTGCCTTTTCCTGGCCTTAATAGATCTAGAGACACAAGTTGCCTGGGGCTAAGGTGTGGGTTGGTTCTGAAAGTGGCTTCAAGTCTCAGGCGTCTCTATTTTTGAGGAGGCTAACTGGACTAGTCCATTCAGATCTCGGTGAAACACAATCCTTCAGACTCCTCACTAGCTCATAGACATAGACAGACAGAGAGAGAAAGATAGAGGCGAGGGAGAGCGAGATAGTCCTACATCTGTTTGCTTGGTCTAGCAGAGACACAATCACATGGTGCCTGCAGGCTCCGTCTCAGACTCTGCTCCTCTGTTGTTCCAGTTTACCCTTGGGAGACATGTTCGGGGAGACGGAGACTCAGGCAGGCACACACACACACACACACACACACACACACACACACACACACACACACACACACACACACACACACACGCCAAACACACAAAGACCAATGCTGCTGTTAACCAAAGCCATCTCTCCCTCTCATTAATGCTATAACTTTCTGCTATTGTGCCTGTCTCTGGTGTTAATGGGACAAATTACCAAGGCCAGGCACTCAACAGACACACACACATGCACACGCCTGGGTAATTAATTGGTTCCAGTGGAGCCAAGAGCTAATTTACTATCCCTCCTGCCACATTTCTTCAGATACAGTAAGACGACTCATCTCAAGACAGCTTCCTTATGGCTCCCTCCCCATTTGTAGGTCCTTTACGTGTGTATGATTTTGTTTTTGCTGCCAAAGAGGTGGTGGTTGTTGTTGTTTTTCAGGCATATAATTACTGAGCCGTAGGAGTTGGCAGCCTGTTAGGCTTGTTATTTTGGATGTGTTGATTGCAAGAAACGGGGAAAGATTGATAAGAGTTAATTTCTCCCTGCCCTCCCTTTTGGTTTGACCAATTGGGACTTTTGACAGTTTCAGACCAGATTTATGAGAAATAAGATTTTGCCATATAGTTCACACACTTTGTTAGATTTAGCCAAGTATCTGAAACAATAATTAACTGATTCTGTAAAGTAAAAAGATTGTCTGCATTAAGCCACTGTGTGTAATGGGAAAGCTGACCTACTTTATTAATAACATATATTCCACTAGTGTTATAAACTTTAAAATGGGAAACAAAAGACGAGACACAAACAAAATACACTTAATGAAAAAAGGGCAGCATGTTTTCCCACTATGGAAGTCCAAAGCATTACAAATTAGGGGATTTTGACCGATTAAATTTGAGCACAAATCAATCAAAATATTATGTACATAAATAAAGATATTCAACTGACTCCAAAAACTGGCATATCTTTAAAGCCAAAATCTTATCTGTCACATTAGCAAGTATTAACTTTAATAATCCATCATCCTTTAGAATTCCACATTTAAACCCTTATATTACACATACCGTAGTCATTTTATCCATTGTTAATATAAAAGTATATACTGCAGAAGTAACAGGTCTGTATTCCAAAAGAGTAAAAATTACAATAATTAGCCTTCCTCTGAAATGTATGGGGTACGAATATAAAAGCTCACATTATGTTGAAGTGCAGTTCCTGTTGTACTTTTAAACCCTCAACCTCTGCTGTAGAAGATCCAACAGTACATACAGTTGAAAGCGTTGTACATTTACACCAAGTAGAACCAAAGAGACTCGACCTCCCCTGCAGTGGAATCTATCTATAAGATATTTCATCCATCATCCCCCCAGTCATATCCTGTCACCACTAAAGCTGATATGATTGATTACGATATTAGTAATTGGATTATTCAAAACTGCAGTACTCTGTGCACAGCCCAAAGAAAAAAGTCTCATCTCACTGATTTCACATTCTCAGCTGAATGAGAGGAGTTTACCCTTGGATGGCTGTGATTTTCTTTTCATTTGCAGTCTGGTTAGCATCAAGGTAGCATTTCATTCTTCTGTGAGGCGCGTCTGTGCCACAATTAAAGGATAGATCAATGAGCTGGTCCTGCAGTTAGTGGTCACCCTTGATATTGGCAGAGCAGCGAGTGCAATCACTTTGGTCCTTCACCTCAGAGGTGCAGAGGGCAGGTGTGTTTGTGTGAACGGTAATTCAGGTTTAGACTTGCATCTGTGCACAGCTGTAGACTGTAATAATGTCATTTTGTGCCCAGTGAGACAGTTGGCTGCCCATTAGCCAAGCATATAATTAAAGCTTTAAAAATGTCACCATCCCTCAGTGGTGGGCTTTATGCCCCTTATCGCTGCAGTCCCTGGTGAGTGTACAGTACATGTGTCGCTATGAGCGTATGAGTTTATTGTTTGGTGAGTTATTTGTATTGTGGCCATGTTCCCACTGCTGCCTTGATCAGGCGTCAGATGACACTGCTCCTCTCGTTCGGATCGACCCTGCCAATACACCGCGTGGAGAACAAAGGCTTTGAAGTGCCAGAAATCTTTGATGCCAATGCATTACCCAAGCAGTTAAATGTTGAGAAAATGACAGAAAGATTCTTCAAAACATCCATGACGGGATTTTGTTTTTGATTATCTACTGGGTGAAAAAGAATGTGATCTGATGCTTGCAAATCAGTTTAGGGTTTTAATCTTAGGTTTTAAGTCTGTGTTTTAAGTCCGTGTTAATCTTCAGTGCTAGCTGTTAAGTCAAAGTCAGCGATGACATTAGCTTAGAAGAAGTACATTGTATATAGGGAGCTGGTAGCAACCTAACACTTGCTTTCCTGTCAGAGATTTAACTTTGTAGTACCTCGCTGAGGTTGTTATGGAAATATCAACTCTCAGTTAGATGCAGTTTTGAGGCAGGGGTGACAAACTCGGTTCCTTCTCTGAGATTTAAGACACACCAGAGCTACAAGGTTGTTGTGACAATTTGCTCCCTGTGAACAGCGCTTTCTTAAAACTGAAAGCAGCTCAGACAGTAGCCTGAGGGTCTGAGCTGTGTCAGAGCCGCTGTCTCAACAGCCTAGGTCAGCCAAAGGAAAGTTGACACAGTATTATGCAGACATCTCCCAGCAGCAGCAGCTGCCTGGCCGTAGAGGGCCAGGCAGCAGGAGAGGGCTCGTGGAATAATGTTAATTGGCACTGAAAGGCAGAGTGTGTGCTGTCCACGGATCCTGACGAAGCTGATACATAGCTTCATTCCTCTGTCTATGCTGCACGTGGCCTTGTTTAGTTTATGAACTCCTTCAGGGTCTTCTTCTGTGAGAAAACCTTGAAGGAAAGTTTGACATTTCAGAAAGTATACTTATTTGCTTGTACACAAACTATAAAGCTACAGCCCACTATATTAGCTTAGCATAAAGACTGGAAATGCTATTTAACGCTAATTAACACGTATCACATTATTGTTACATTATTACGAAAAAGAAGTGTAAAAAAAACACATCAATATTTTACAGGGATGTGTCAGTCTACTTCTTGGCTCTTTGCAGTTTCCAGGCAACCAGCGAAGACAAGAGGAAGTTCCTGGTCCCGACCAAGAAATAGTCTGGCACATAACACTCTGTGAATCAGCCATGTCTTCATTTACCTTTCCGTTTTTTTGGACTAATGACACAAACAAGATAATGTGTTGATTAATGAGCTTTAGATTTTTATACCTTTTGGACAGAGCCACTCTAGCTGTTTCTCCCCGTTTCCATTCTTCATGCTAAGCTAAGTTAGCATGGTGCTAATGATAGCTTCATATTTAAGCGTACAGCAATGACAGTGGAATCTATCCTCTTATCTAACTCTCGACAAGAAAACCAATGAGCACATTTCCCAAAATGTCAAACTTTTCCTATAAGAACTCGGCACAGTTCCTAAAAGAAATGAATACAAATTAAATATTACTCAGTGGATCTTTTTTCAAAGTACCCTTGTCAAAAGCTGAGCAGAAACCAACCAACCTCAGAAATGATTAATTCTCTGTAATTATTAAGTCAGCTGTGTAGGCTACAAGTCCTGACTCTGCCTTACCTTGACCTGAATTTTGAAGTGAACAGTTTTAAAAGCCCTGCTCTGTATTCAAAGGGCCATCCTGCCAGGAGGTCTGTAATAGTTTAAAGTCACAGGTCATATTGAACTACAGTACCTCCAGCAATCATGGAGGCAGCAAGACAGGGCCACGCCGCACTGGTAATCTAATGCAGTGTGAGAGCTTTTCACACGGATGCTTTGCTTTTTGAGGCATGATGTCACTTTTCTTGCCACATATTGCATGTTGTTGAATCCTTTCCTCATCTGGAGATGTGTTGTGTAGAAACACTTGCGCAGACCGCATTCAGGCACATGGTAATGCATCAGCAAGCATGAGTGCTGGAGGGTAAGCCAGTTGAGTAAAAATAACAGCAGGATTTGGGAAGCTCTGGAGAGTTAGGGTGGGACTCGGATGAAATTGCTGGGTGTGTTTTTGAGCAAGACAGTGGAGCGTGTGTGTGTGTGTGTGTGTGTGTGTGTGTGTGTGTGTGTGTGTGTGTGTGTGTGTGTGTGTGTGTGTGTGTGTGTGAGAGAGAGATAGAGTGATGTACATCCTAGATTTTACTGGAGCAAAGCTATGGTTGTGGTCAGACGAGTCATCAGGGCTGGTCAAAGACCAAAAAAAGCCTTTTACCTCAGTACAGTACCCAGACTTTGGTGTTTTTAAGATTCATTGTGTTTTTCAGCATGCACATAAAATAAAAAATGAAATATCCTAGTGCAACCATTACTCAAGTGCAGAGGAGGGTGACATGTTCTTAAATTGACCCCAAGACTATTTACTGTAAAAAGTTTCAGTTTTGTTAAACAAAGTTAGAACTAAGTTGAATACCTGCAATGTTAAATTCCAATACCAGAGAAGCTCTCTGCTGTCCCGCCTCCCAGCGCTTTGTTTCATCAGCTGTATAACTTCCCTCCATATGCTGAGAGCAGAAAATACACAGCAAATCACAAATCAGTTTTTCCAAATCTTCTCCGGCAATCGCAAACCTGACAACAGATTGTAATCTTGGAGCGTCATTGCAACAGGGGGAAACTGATTTAGTATTTGTGGCAGTTTAATGTTTATTCCAATATAGAGAGCTGTTTGTGGAACACACTGGACTCAGAGTCAGATTATGTGCAGCGAAAAATAGAGCAGTACGCTACAGAAATATGCATATGCAAACATACATGTGCAAAGAGTGATTTCCACTGGGTTTAAAGTTGAACTGATATTTAAAATGTTCTCACTTTTTGTGCAAGGAAACATAAACTACAATGATTCTGCTGCTATTGTGCATATTTCTAAGATTTTCAAAAGAGGATGAAACTGTTTTTGGAAACTATAGTTTCAAGCCTCTTTGTGGGTGTTTCCCAAGGCTGCAGCTTCTAAGAGGCATGCTGTCAACTTCTGTTCCATGGTGCGCTACTGACTGGAACGTGTCACAGCCCTGTAAAGCTTACAAACGTTCACAAAAGTACGAGGTAGAATTCATTGTCATTCTTTCCATATACAATATTCAGTATACATAGAAATGAAGTTGCCTTTATCCAGTGCTATGGTTCACACAATAAGAATAATACAATAAAAAAAACAGAAAACAAGACCAAAGAAGTCCACACTAAAAACAAACAGCAAATATACAGCAAAAATAGATTTTAAGTTAAGTTTGACCTGAAAAATAATTCATATTATCAAAAGAAAACATATGACAACATAAAATATATGATAAAAATATAAGCTTTATATTTTGTACAAGGAATGTATCTCAAATAATATAGTTTAAACTGCTTTACGATAAGAAAATAGATGTGCAAACGGGCACAAAGTCAAATATGTAAGAGCAGTAAAGTAATATATAAAATATATTGCATAACGTAACATAATAACATGCTCACACACACGCAGAATGACTTATTTGATCAAAATGCAGAGAAATATATTTAATTAATATCTCTGTGTGTCTGTCTATCTGTCTGTCTGACAGGGAGACAGACAGGGAGACAGACAGGGTGACAGATAAAGAGAATGGGAAAGACTGAAAGACAAACTGCACATTTGATTTGCGCATGAAAAGCAATACTGTGCACCACAGATAAGCTTTTGAAACAAACAAACCATCTGATCCGGGTGCGCTTTTCAATCTCACTCTTGGAGAGACACAAACATTTCTATGCGTGGAATTATCCATGGGTTGTGATGCAGAAAGGACCCCGCTGTGTGGGGTGGAGCCTTTGATGACGATATCATCACTCCGTCATTCTCTCGGTCATCCTCGGCTGAGCCTGTGAGACACCTGGCGAACTGAGTTGGACTGAAAGCATAAATAGGGATAACAATAATAATAATAATAATAGGTAAAAGGTCAGTGACAGGTAGAAACAGAAAGGAGCAGGGGATGGATAACAATGGGGAAATCCAAGGGATGGCAGTGAAAGAATATCCTCATGACAGCCGGAAAAGTCAGTCAGTCGGCCAATTGGTCTGTCAATCATGTTGTGTTTTAGGCAGCTAGTCATTCACTCATTCAGGCCCCTCCTCAGTCTCTCTGTCATTCAGTCAGCTAGTTTGTTAATTTGTCAGATCGTTTGTTATTCAGTCCACCAGCCTGACGGCCAATCTGTCATTTAATTTGTCGGTCACTCTGCCATCCAGTTGGTAAGTTAAATTTAGACTTCATAGTCATAATTTACCTTAATCGTAAAAGGTTAAAAACAACTTTGTTCAACCATAATCTCAGCTGCCCTTTTCAGACAGACAGACAGCAAAGTAAAGAGCAAACATCTCTGTGCACTCTGTGTGTGCTTTGGTCTAAAACATAAGACGCCAAAATCACAGATACCAATTGGCAGACAGAGACTCAGAACAACAAACAGAAACTGGCAATAACCTGTCTGATAAACAGATTGATAAACAGACAAACACCCAGTCAAACACACACATATAAGCGCTCTGCCTGATAAACATACAGCTTTATGAAGCAGCTCTATAGTGTCTTTGTGTGCCCTGGTCTGAAGCAATGTCTGGGTTGATTTTACTTGTGTGTGTGTGTGTGTGTGTGTGTGTGTGTGTGTGTGTGTGTGTGTGTGTGTGTGTGTGTGTGTGTGTGTGTGTGTGTGTGTGTCCTGTCTGGCCAAAGAGAGAGAGAGAAGCATCTATCAGCACTGTGTTGTGACCCCAAACTCACACTCCCCTGACTGTGTTTGGACAGATGGATCATCACTGCACCACTCACATTTGACAAACGTGTTTGTATGAGATGAGAGTGTGTGAGTGTGTGTGTGTGTGTGTGTGTGTGTGTGTGTGTGTGTATGGGATACAATGCCAGCGTTTATTCAGGAGTGTATTCATTATGTATAGTGTAATTCAACCATCATGAAGTCCCCCTCAGACAAAATCAATAGTGGTGTTAATATGATCCTCTCTCCACTCGTTACTGCAGGAAGACTTCAATTGATTAGTTAGCTGACACCTCAACTCCCACAATGCAAAGATCCAAAGGTGTGTGTGTGTATGTGTGTGTGTGTGTGTGTGTGTGTGTGTGTGTGTGTGTGTGTAATACTGTCTATACCCAGCTGAATGTGCCATTATATAACTTTACAAAACTATGCAGCAAACAACTATTGACGTCTGAGCAAATCCATTATTCAGCTCGAAACATTTTTCTTTAGACTTTGCATCTGCATTTTTATTCTTCTACGTTTATGGAGGAGTTCGACATCTAATATGTTGTTTTTAGGTTTTAAGAGGACATTAGACAACAAAATCTAACATGCCACACATTATTTCATTGCACTAGATTTGGCGTGAAGACAAGAATTATAACAATAATATGATAAATATATATATATTTTTTTTATACTTTATTTTTTCCAGGTTTTTATACAATGCACGGG
The DNA here is from genome assembly GCF_010015445.1 of Perca fluviatilis. NCBI lineage: Eukaryota > Metazoa > Chordata > Actinopteri > Perciformes > Percidae > Perca > Perca fluviatilis. The sequence continues at coordinate 13,914,776 of NC_053133.1, read as the reverse complement.
TAGCAGCAAAACAAAAGATGCCAGTAAGTATGATTACAATATGATGAGACAATATAAATCAAATGTTAGTCACGTAGTGCCTTTACTGGAGTAAAAGAAACAACAAAAAAAGGAAAAACAGAAAACAAAAACAGAAACAGAAAAAACAGAAAAGGCACACACATGCATGCGCACATGAACACAAGCGGGCACGTGTTCACTTATGCCCATATGTCCAAAAAATCGAAACATACTTCTTTTTGCACACACGCACTTGCAATATGATAAATATTTTTGATTACTGAAAATATGAAATATTTCTTTTTGAAAGGTTCTGGCAGTTGTCTAAAATATTGCATGTGAGGATTTACACAATGAGCATGTTGATGAATAGAGATTTATTGGCTTCACATTTGGGGAGCTGTCAAGCCGTCCATCTTTATATACAGTCTATGTTTTGTGCTGATTTTTACCTGTTAGTTATGGTTGTCATGAAAAGATGTGTGTAATGTTTTGTCTGTTTTGTCTCTGCCTTCTCAAAATTTGAAGGAAAGAACATCAGAGCTTATCACTATGCTGGTAGAATACTGTATTGTACTGTATTATCTGTTCTGTACAGATTACAAAATGACAACATCGTTTATGCCAGAGACAGAGAAAGAAGTAGGAGTGGTAGCAGGAAGAGGAGGAGGTGGTGGAAGAGGAGAAGGAGGATGAGGAGGAGGAGGTGAAGGAGGCTTGTACTAATGCCCTGGAGATGATTTAGAGTTTAGACCACCAAACAGCACAGAAAGCCATTCCAGTTTTCTCCCACAGGACCAGTCGGTGGCTTGTGGTGAGTTAAAAGAGAAAACAGGATCCACCAGAGATCACTTCAGGGGAATGAAACAACAATGGTTTCAAATGGTTTGGTTTTAAATCAAGTCATGGCTGCCTGTCTGTGCTGTTAAGGCATGATGCAAATGCATTTGTGGGCATAAGTCAGGTTATCTGTAGGTCTTTAAAGTGGCATATGCATTTTTTTTAAATGGCATTCTATATATTTATCGTATTTACAGTATTATTTACAGTTCTTCATCGTTTCACCATGTAATGACAGGTTTGCAATGCAATGCAAATACAGAGAGGAAAGTATTTTGAAATTAATTCAATCTAGATGTAGAAAGAAGGCAAAAACAATGGTTCAACAAGGGTTCACTTAACAGTTTGACTCTGATATTACATAAAAAAAATATATTGGACATTGTTTAGATGCATCATCAATTTTGCTATTTTTTTTTATTAAAAAACAATTGTATTTTTTCTGTTGTTAAATCTGAGGGTACCCTCTTGAGTTAGTAGCGATATGGAGCAATTTCTTAATGATACGGTCCCCACTTTGTATCACACACGAGAACGCACGTACACGTGGGCAACGCAATATACATTACTGTCGCCGTTTTCACGCTATTCCACCAATTGATTGGTGGAGGTAATGCTTAATGAAGTGCAGCAATGCGCCAACACAGGTGAGGAAGAAGAAAACAACAGGCTAGCAAACTTAAATACAGTAGAAACACTGCACATATGAAAAGTTTTATGTGGAGGGAAATATATTAAACACATTTGTTTGACATCTAGGATTAACAGAATGTGCTTTTGTTTTTTTAACTTGAAATCGCCACAGGGCACCTTAAATATTAAATTCAACTACAACTGAAAGGGTTTTAAAAAACCCTGTGAATCGGTAAAGCAAGCAGAAGGTTATGTGCACTGTAGGGAGCGAGGTCAACAAAGAGCACACAGCTCGGTGGCCTTGGCTCCTGCTCCTGTCAGCCAATCCTCTGCGTGCACGTGCATGCGCGTGCGTGTGCTAGGGACAAACACATTATGTAGAACACCACAGTCCTTTCAGATGACACGCACAGACACACAACTGTAAAAACATCCTTAATCTCATTTCCTACACCAAGTTCCCCTCTGTGCCTAGCAGATTATAAAATATTTTCCCTAAGTGAATGCAGACATAAAAGTTTATAAGACTGAATTAAAAATGACAAGAGGAATGTCCCTACTAGAGACTACCTGGGAGAAATGACTCACTCGCTTTCAGCTGCAACAGGTAAAATGGCTTTTTTGTGAGGAAAAAAAGAACCAAAGACTGTCAAGGAAACTTGCAGACAATGAAAAGTGACATGTAAAACGACAGGTTGACTAAAGAAAAGCTGCAAAGTAGCACAGAAGCTGATGTGAGAGCCGTCAAGAAGAAAAGGGAAAAAGATCAGAGAGAGGTAACTGGCACTGGCTGTCACTTGCTTTCCCTGCTGTGGATGACAGGTGTTTTACATTACTCTGTGGTTGAAGGCAAACCACATATCCATGCTGCCTGTGCGTTTATATACTGGACTTTAAATGAATTCCATATAGGCCCCAAGGTCATGGAGCCTATTCCTGCACACTGAAGGTAGAATAAACTTTCCATTCAAGGAGAAAATTCAATAAAACCACCACACACACTCACAGCATTAGGGTTTTCATTTGAAAGCAGGAGTAGAGAGTAGTCCCTGATGTTCTAACATACTTTTCCATATTTTGCTGTCTTCCCACAACAAGCATGGTATTAATAGTTTTTGCTTATCTGCAACCCACCATTCACACTAAATCAACTTTGTCATGAAGAGAGGATTGTTTTGTTCTTGCTCTACAAAGCACCATTTTTCCCACTGACTGGACAACAGATGAAAACCCTATTTCACATGCAATAAAATAATAAGAATGCTCCACAGGTTCGGTTACAGAATACATTTTCTGTTGTAAAAACGTAAGCAAAGCAATGCCTTGCCATTACTAGCACTTTACAGCTGAGATACTCCGTATCTTTACTCACTCTGCCACACATACTGCTCAAAATGTGGTATAGTCAGGGAGGCCTATTCTTCTGTTGCGCACAGCATGAATCATTCTTGGTAATAGCATCACATAAATGATTAAAAAGCAATGATGTAGATGGTCTAGACTGCTCATCAATTCACCCTCACATAGGAAAGAAATCATGAACAATTGAGTTGTGAAAACTGCTTTGTTGTTCTTGCGGTGAATGACTTTTCTGCAGTGAGCATTATATAATAATCACATCCAGCAATTTGAGGACTTGGTTGTGAATAAAAACATATCAGATTTACAGCAGCTATAGGATTGAATTGACCCACAAGGAGTGCTGTGCAGAGCTGCTCCAAAGATATATCAGTCACATATTCACACAAACAAATGGACTCTTAATAATGAAAAACACATGCATGCACATTGAACTATTGCTTCCCTGTATTATTACATACAAACAGCAAAGCTCCTCTGCAGTGGAAACAAAGACATGCACAAAAGGCACACCTATTCAGATATTAGAGTATAGAAACTTTAGGTTACTTAACGTAACCCCGGTTCTTTGATAACATAGTGAGGTGTTTCACTATGGGAATCACCTCGACGTGAGCATCTATGGTAGCTCCAATGACACCACGTCTGTCCGTGATAGACAGGTCGAACTGTGCTAGGGCCACGCCCCCTCATATAATCACAGTCGACCAGCTTCTTACAAATCATTCCAGCTGGGTTTCTTTCCATGTCTCTGCAAGGAGGGACGTGTTGGTGAAACCTCACTCTGTTATCAAAAACCGGGGTTACATTAGGTAACCGAAAGTTATTTTTCTAACTTCGTTCAGTGTTTCACTATGGGAGATATAGACCACTCCCGGATTACATGAATCTCCCAAAGCCAAAATCATATTGAACCAAGAGTCACACTGACCCCGGCATCACAAAACTGTGAGGCGTAGCTGACTGACACACCCCTGAAAAGGGCCCATGAAGTGGCCATGCCCCTTGTGGAATGAGCTCTCAGGCACTGGGGGGCCTGCAAACCTTTACTATCACTCATAGGCCAATGATATGGCCTCCACAATCCAGTGGGACAGCCTCTGGTGGGACAATGGCTTGCCCTTATGGGGAATAGCCCAGGACACGAACAGTTGATCGGCTTTTCTGAACCCAGCCGTCCGACTCACATATGTGTGCAGAGCCCGGGCAGAGCATAACATGTGAAGTCTTTGCTCCTCTCCTGAGGAGAAAGGAGGCGGGTGAAAAGCCAAGAGCTCCACTGAGGGACAGCTGTAGGCTGACTCCACCACCTTAGGCACAATGGCTGGGTTGGGCCGTAAACAGACTTTAGAGAGCCCTGGGGCAAACTGCAGACAGGTAGGGCGAATAGACCAAGCTTGTAAGTCACTTACGCGCTTTGCAGTGGTTAAAGCCAAGAGAAAAGCTGTTTTAAGAGAGACAAACTTCATCCTTACTGCCTCCATAGACTCAAACGGGTGATGAGAGAGGGCGTCTAACACGACCGACAAATCCCACAGAGGAACCAGGGGACTGGAAACTGGGAGCTTGTGGCATGCCCCTTTCATAAAGCGACAAACTAAGGGATGTTGCCCCGCCTGCTTATCTTCAAAACCCACGTGACAAGCTGATACAGCTGTTAAGTACACCTTAATTGTCGAAAAAGCCTTCCCTTTATCCATCAGGTACTGCAGGAAACACAGCAGGTCAACCACAGAACACTGAATGGGTGGACTAGAGCATCCACACCCAGCGGTGCATTTACGCCTGATAGAGAGAAGAACACTGGCACTGTGTGTTTTCCTACGAGGCAAAGATCTATGGCTGCCTGACCGTATCTCTGCCATATCTGTTCTAGCACCTGTGGTTGGAGAGTTCACTCTTCGTACAGAGGATTCCTTCGTGACAGGAGATCTGCACCCCTGTTTAGAACGCCTGGCATGTGTGTTGCTCGAAGAGACAGCAGCCTTCTGTTGCTCCACAAAATCACTGAGCTAACTTGTGCAACTGCAGTGAGCGAGTGCCGCCCTGGTGGTTGATGTACGCAACCACAGTGGAATTATCTGTTTTCACTAAAACATGCCGACCTTGGAGAAAGTGCAGGTAATGTTTCAGAGCCAGAAACACCGCCATAAGCTCCAAGACATTTATGTGAACCTGGGCTAACCTCTGGTTCCATGTGCCATTCACTGTTCTCCCTAACAGCATCGCTCCCCATCCTGACAGGGACGCCTCCGTTGTCATGGTTACGCTGGATGACTCAGTCACAGCCGTCGTGTCTCTCCATGGGTGGAGAGCTGCTACGCAAACCAGTTATTTTCACCCTTCGGTTGAGATGACGGCGTGGGCACAGGCGTAATGCTGCAACCCAACGCTGAAAATCCCTCATCATTAAAAGCCCCAAATGTACCAGAGACACTACTGACGCCATAAGGCCGAGCAGGAACAGGCATAGTCTGATCGGCATGGCTTTGCTCAGCCGGAAAAGGGAGAGACATTGTACCAGAGACGCTAATCTCCCCTCCAATAGAGTGCGTGGTAGGAGAGGGAGTACATATTGCAGGGTCTGCTCGGCTCTTTGCCCAGTTTATGTTGAACCCCAACCCAACCCAATCGACCTGTCTGTCACAGACAGATGTGGTGTCTTTAGAGCTTCCATAGTTGGTATGCTGAGGCGATTCCCATAGTGAAACACTGAACGAAGTTAGAAAAAGAACACACAAAGACACATTAGGTGTTTGATAATAAAAAGCCATGTCTGATTCATGCACAGATATACAAACGTAAGAGGTGAGAGGTCTCCTGGAGCACACAGCAAAACACTTCCCCCTAGATCTGTCACACTCTCTCTTCTTTGCACCTCTCTCCCTAGTTCCCTTTTCAAAAGGATTTATTTTTGCTGCTTATCTCTCGAGTGAACCCCGTGGTGATTGTAGCAAGGTGCTATGCTGTATCAAGCTTTTCAGCACTGATTAGAACTAATGTGAAATTAGTCTTTGTTTAATCCCAAAACTGTCTCTTTGTGTCCTTTCAGGTGTGTCTCTCCAATGCTCTTGGTCCCTGAGGCCTGAGGAGAAGTGAGCTAAACCCAAGCCCCCATGGGACGCCCTGTTACCCAGCATGCACTGCTGCTGCTGCAGTGCATGCTGGTCCTGCGGCCCGGAGGCGTGGCCAGTAGGAGAGGGCCGGTGCTGCTGCCTGAATCACCTTGTCACAAGACAGAGCACCCGCTCATCCCACACTCAGGTAAACATGTACACACATCAAAGTGACATCATGGATTTAACTCGTTAAGTTATTTCCCTTCATAATTATGTGAACGTTTCTGTATGCTGTATGTTGTTAATTCATATTCTCCCTCTCTACATCCATTTCTCCCTCCCTCCGTTCCTTCACTCTAACCTTTATCACATTGTTTCCTCCATCAACTTCTCTTTCCCTGCCTTCACAAGGTTAGATTTGTAGGATATATACAGAGAGGTTCTGGACCATTTCATCAGAAAATGTCACTGTTGCTAGGAGACCTAAACACTCTTGGACACATGCTGTCAGCTCTTAGTTGTAAGCAAATTGATGAGCAAAGAAAGAAAAAGTAACTTGACATTTGTATTGGGTATCTAGTTAGCAATTAGCTGTTTGTCAGTGGAATACCCCCCTGGCAACAGCTGCAAACAAGATATGGAGTGAAATGTTGGGATTGCATGTTGTTTACCATGGAAATTAAGTGGTATTGGTTTATTTTGTAGAAAGTAATACAAATAATCTGGAATAGGTATCCCTCTCTAGAAAGGACTACAAAATATTACAAAATAATTGGGTTAAAATCTGCTAGTACCTGAAAACAATTAACATAAGCATTTGGTTACATTGTACACATTTAGCTGACATACTTGTCTAAAAACTCTAAATAGGGGAATTTCGCTAAACCTGTACGTTGAAAAGTGATTGCCCAATCACAGCTACTGTAGCAACCGTAACTAGGCCACTACAGGCATGTCAAGCTTTGGATTTCTCCATGTTCAAATTATGTTTTAAAGAGTTTGTATGGTAGTGTCTTGTAAATATGTAAGGAATGGATGATGCAAGATGCAATCTGGTTAACTAGCTACAGTAGTAACTATTTTTACTACCATTAACTGAACGGAGTGTCTATTTGCACCCCCGGTACGAATAGCCTCGGCCACACAGCTGAGTTTTTACACCCTGTGACGTAACAACAAAAAAACGTTGCTCGCGTGCACCGAAATCATGGCGGACGTTCATCTTCCATGACCGCAGAAACTGGCATATTAGGGAAGTTTTGTCTCTAAAGTTTATAACAAAATTTGGAGACGGAAAAATGGATACTTACACGTTTTACTCTGTCTTCAGTGAAAGCATACAACCGTTAGTTTGTTAGTTAGTACCTATTTTTTTGTATACAGTATGGTTACCTAGCAACCGAGGCTTGAAGAAACCAAGTGGTAAAAAGTTGTACAACTGCCTGAAAGAGCTGTTAGGTGAGTGGTTAGTGCACTTGCCTTTGGTATGGGAGTTTGGTGTTTGATTCCCCTGTGTGGTGATCTTATTTTTTAAAATTTGGATTGGATAATTTGCATGCAATTGCGCAAGTCAGGACCCGCGAACGCGTATTTTTTATTTTTTTTTGCAGGGTGGTAGGGGAAGACTCATGAATATGCCTGCTCTGGTTGGGTTGGTTAGGTTTAGGCAAGAGGAGTGGGATGGTTATGGTTAGGGTAAGAATGTCAGGGCGATAATATTCCAAAAAGGTGTAATACATGAGTAGTATGGATAACTGTGTGTAAATATATGCCAAGGTACTGTAAATGCACAGGGGTGCAAATAGCATACATTGATATTTGTACCAGGGGTGCAAATAGCATACACTTCTAATTGTACCAGGGGTGCAAATAGCATACACTTCTAATTGTACCAGGGGTGCAAATAGCATACACTTCTAATTGCACCAGGGTACAAATAGCATACTGCTAATTGTACCAGGGGTGCAAATAGCATACACTGCTAATTGTACCAGGGGTGCAAATAGCCTCACCCTTAACTGAAACATGACACTAGCCTCAGTCTTTTTAGCACAATATCATGTACATGTATGCATCAATATTCAAGACCCCTTTTACAAAATTCCTATTTCAAACGAGTCAGCTGGAAACATTAAAAAGTTAGCCGGAGACTAACGTTAGCCTAATTAGCTAGCTAACTACAGAAGATGCCCTCTTTCCTCTTTATTCCTTCCCTTGAGACACAAAGCAGACACAGCCCTCCTCGTATGCCTTTACTACACAGCTCTGCAGTTTTTAGATACAGCATACTCCACATCAGATTTCATCGTGCTTAGCCTTTATCCCACATTGCTATTGAACAACCAAACTGTAATGAATTAATGTGAAACTTAGTCGAAATAAAGTATCAATAGCGATCAATGCAGTTCTGTCTACCCTGTGCGAAGCAGCAAAATGTCATTGAGCTGTTTTCAGTCCAGCAGAGTCCCAGTCAGATAATCATGGGAAAATCCTGTCTCGGGCGAAATGGACTAGAAGACCAAGGTCACTGCGTGTGTCCAAAGATCCACATGCATGCAAGGACTCATATTCAGTAACACTGCCCAGCACAGACTCAGGAACTCTTCCTCTGCAAGCCTTTCTCTCTCCGTCTTTCTTCGCAGTCTTTGGCACTTCAATGTAGCTGAGGTGGCACTCTTCCCTGTGCGCCAATTGCAATGATGATGACTAACTGCCCATCTAACGTATTACGTTCCTTCCTTGTGCTTGCTGCATGAGGGGGATAACACACCAGCCAGTGGGTCAGCTGTGGTCAATGCGTTGGTGTTCTCTAATGTACCAGAATGGCCCATTAGGCTCTGGTGGCCTAATGCTTTGGTTGAAATATAGGAGCGTTAATAAAAAAAAGGGGTCAACATTTCAGTTAGTGATCAGACATGGTTCACTAAGACAAAGCCTATTGTACAGAAGAAGAGAAAAATAGTGAGAGGAACTCAGATGCATTACTGTCTGTGGGTCAGTGTCTGACAGATAAAATAGTAGATTTTGTATGGAAAAAGCTTCATCATCAGTTCACCCAAATTACAAATACTTCTTTTTGGGTTACATGGGAAACCATAGGCAGTAACTCAGTCCCACACATCTGCATTCAAACTGTTAAAAAGGTGGAATTATTGTTCATAAAATTAAATTTCCTTGATGCAGAAACATGTGCAGCATGCATGTACATTCAAAACACTTGTTGACTTCAGCTTTGTTGCCATGGTTTTAAAGCGCTTAAGTTCTGCAGACTTTGCATGTCTAGAGTTTTGTTGCCTGTCATGTGGGGACAGGAAGCACAACAGTTTCCCTTTAACACAGGTTGTATCATCATGCTTTGTTTATTTACATCACAATCTTATTTATTCTCAACTTCAGCACCTTTGCAGTGCAGCTGCTAATTCTCATGGTCTCATGGATGTGTCCATTTATCTTTGCCATCATAGTTATATTTATGCTCAGTTTTTTAATAACTTTTCTTTTATTGCCTGATGATAGTCATTGTGCGGTTAAAACCCATCTCATTGTTCCGAGTTGTACAGTATACAAAGCTTTTTTAGACATTGCCAAATTACAGCCCTTGCTTTTTCGCAATAAATGCAAGTCATTACAGAAAATGCCATCACATACGCACGCATACACACACACAAACAAACAGCGTGTGAGGGAAGAGAAACCTCTCGTTAAACCTATTATCATTCTCTGTTGTGTTGTGTTGTGTCATTGTGCTCCATGTAATGTAGTTTTATCCCAGGTTGTTGAGAATGTGTAGAGCGTGGCTGCCATGACTCCTCTTCAGCCGAGCTGGGAGGACTACAAACACATTAAATATAACCCTGTGAATCACAACAACACCACACTCCCACTGTGCTCAGGCAAACCTGATCCTGTTGGACATACACACAGACACACATTAGAGTCTTATAGCTAGGATATAAACATACATTTGATGTAAAGAAATAGTTTGTTTGACATTTTGGCAAACACACTTGTTCACTTTCTTGCCAAAAGTTAGATGAGAAGATTGATACCGCTCTCATGTCTGTAGGCTATATAAAGCTACAACCAGCCGCCGGTTAGCTTATTTTAGCCTAAGGAGTAGAAATCGCTAGCCTGGCTCTATCCAAAGGTAAGAAAATCCGCCTACCAGGACCTCTAAACCTCCCTAATTAACACATTAAAACCACAAATTCTTGTCTTAAGACATCAATTTTCATACAGATTAACAAATTAGATGTTATGTGTTAATGAGTGAGCTAGTTTTTATGCTACGCTAAGATTACCGGCTGCTGGCTGAAGCAACATTTAGCGTAAATACATCATCTAATTCTCTGCACTAAAGAAACTACATTTTTAATTTAAAGGAATGTTTTTTTGGACTGTTGATGGAACAAAACAAGCAATACGACAACATCACCTTGGACTGTGGGACATTACTTTTCTCTCAATTATCTGACATTTCAGAGGTAGAATTACTAGAAGAAATAGATGAATCAACTGCAGTTAGATAAATATATTCTGGCATTATATAGAAAACCTCTTTTTGTATTCAAGGTTGGGGTGAAGGAAATAAGAGTGATGCTTCTCTTTACTAATTTGTGCCACTGGGTCTGCAGCTACATTGTGGATGTTTGGCTCACTGAAACAGCTCTTAGTTTCAGCCATAGGTTTCAGTTAGCTAGCTTGGTAAAAGAAAAAAAAAGGAGTTAACGTTAAACAATACAGAGCCCAAAGAGTGGTTGTGACCCGCACGAGAAGGTCAAGGTTTGTCTGAGTATGTTCCAGTGACAGCATTTCTTTCTCTCTATGTGATTGTGGCCTAACTGTGGAAGGGCGTGCCTCACATGGCTTTGACCCCGCTGGGGATGGTGGTTTTCTGACTTGGCACAACACTTGGCTGACAGAACTGCTACTGTGGTGCAAGGATGCTATAGTCTAAAGACCACTTTCTGCTTTGTATAGCGGTTTTAGAAATGTAGGGTTTCAGAAAGAAAGTACACTGTGCAGTTCAGCAGCTACGTTCAGAATGTTTACACAAAATGTACACTCGCTACACTTTCGCGAAAACAGGTCTGAATATAGCTTCAGCAGAGGTCCAATGTAAATGTGTGTCATTTATGGAATTATCATCGGAGGAGCGTTGAAAGACTATCCCCATTCTTGGTAAAGGATATGTTTTCAGACCAAGCATTTACCGTGTTATTGTAGCTCAGATATACTGTATTAATAAAGTGTTGTATTTAACAAGTGTTCCTGTGTGTAGGCTTGAAGACTTTTAAAGGTTATAAACTGGTGTAAACAATGCCTTCACAGGCCAAGCTGAGGGCCACGTCTCTGAGGAGTGGAACCGGGCCGGCAGACTGGTTTTACAACCACAGACTGAGCTCAGCTTTTATCATCCCTGAACGGTTAACACATCGTTAGAGAGAGGGGAGTGAAAGCAGGAAAATAAACAAATGGCCTCATAGCATTCATAAACATAACAGGCTACAACTAGTATCAGAGGTCTTTTAATTGGTCATGAGGGGGTGATTCTTTTGAATTGAAAGCCCTCCAAGGTCTTCAGAGCTTAAATTCCAAAACATTAAGTCTGGGCTATTTGTGTCCGAGGTCAACTATGTTCTAACCATGTTATATTCCACTGGATGGAATGAAGAAGGACCTGTCCATATTTTTGGATTTGTATGTCTTTCATTTACCCGCTGCAATAAAATTCCCACATGTCATTTCCCTACATGTATATTTTAATCTCTTCCTTTTTTATTTTTTTTATGTGGCATGATGAGATTTGGTTATTCTGGAGACTTTGGTTGTCTCTTCTCCCGCACCCCCTAGAACTAAACGACTCCTAAATACACATTAGATTTAAATATTTTATTGCACACTTATGTGTGGCTTGACGGTGGTTTGTTTCGCATGATTCACTCGCTGCCCCAGTGCCACAGCACAGCCACGGTAATTTGAGGTGCAGGGCTTTGAGCTGTAATATGTGCTTGTTTTTCTTGCTCGAAATAACATAATAGGAAGAAAACCTTTGAGCGCAGAGCCGTGCACCAAAGGTTCTAACTGACCTTGTTTTGGATTTTTTTCAAACTGCGCAGGTGTTTGTTTTCTCGACCGCTTGGCCAAATTGTTTCTTCACATCAACTTGACCAAATAGTTGCCATTCTTTGGTTGCCCATTACCACAGGGCTGCATTTAGAGTGAATTGGCTCTTCATTTATGTAAGCGTCTGCTGCCACACTCTATCTACACCACTCACAGACAAACCATTCATGTTTCAGAATTGGTTCCACATGTTGCCATTGTTGCAGGCCTGGCAGTACTGTAAAGCACTAACTTTGAGCGCTGGCAGACTGAAGACTGGCGTGGCCTCTGATGCTGGGTGTAAATATTTATATATCCTGTCATTTTGTCTTTGTGTCAACTGCTCCGTGTCAGAGCGGGGAATAACAAACGGGTGTGAGTGATGGGCTGTTCTATTTTAAGGAGGAGGGAGACAGGGGTTAAGGGGATAAGATGGGACTGAGAGGGTGTGTGTGTGTGTGTGTGTGTGTGTGTGTGTGTGTGTGTGTGTGTGTGTGCGTGTGTGCGTGCGTGCGTGCGTGCGTGCGTGTGTGTGTTGGTTTTATGTTGGCTCAGAGCCCTGGCTGCTCTCTGAATTTTCATCCCAATCGGTGTGTATGATTCTGCACGCGTGTGTGCGATTACGCCTTCGTTTCATCGGCAGCCAATCCCCTGATTCAGGCAGCTGCTGTACAAGCATGGCCGTGATGTGATTACATTATTGCATTTAAAGGGCAGATGATACGAACCCGTGTAACATGCAAGCAGGCCTGAAATCTAGGAAGTGAGATTGGGAGTGGGATTAGTTTTTATTTCAGGATAAATATTAGCTGGGGGTTGTACTACTATTTTCTTTTCTACTGGATTAACGATACGGTTGATTTTATGGGATCATAAAAACCTCCCTGCTTGCCCCTAAAATAAGCTTATACAACCCATCGAAAAACAAATAAATATCACAAGTCAGATCAGAGTTCAAATCAGTGTGATTAGTCTCTGTGAAGCTAACCCAGTATCCTGCAGTGTGCCACTGTCTTCTATCCCTGTAGTAAACCCAAACTTTGATCTGTTAAACCCACACGAGTTTGACTTTGTGAAGCTCTGTATATTTAGCTCCGCAGCCTTGGGAGGGTCCATCCACGCTGGTTATGAATGTTTATGAATGGTCCTTGGCCCAGTCACAAAAGGCCATAAATCCTTTGAGTGATGTTATGTTCAATTAGAACCTCGTGCCCCTTTTCCACACTCCAACAAATATCCTTTCTTCTCTGTTTCTGTCTCTCACACACACACACACACACACACACACACACACACACACACACACACACACACACACACACTCCATCACCCCGTTAGCAAGCCTCCCCTGGTGAGTCAGGGAGATTTATGGGGAGAAGCAGGGTTCGTCAAGCGGCGTCTTCCCCCGGGGGGTGTCACTGCAACATTTGTATGCCAGGGATCCTCTCGATGGCGTGAAAAACAAGCCCAGTGGAGCTAAAGGATTGGCACTTCCAAAACTTTGTGTCTCCCTACAGAATTTAAGCAGAGCAGAAGCCATTAACCAAAATGAAATCTTTGGGGTGAAGTTGTTCGTGATCTCCCAGATATTTATTTCACTGGTGCTGATGAAAATGTATTAGGGCTGTGTAACCTGGAGTCAGACGCTGGATGCTTTTTCCTCTAGCAGTTGCACTCCATACTGGAGACTTGAAAGAGAACAAGGGAACATGTCTTTGCATACAGCGGCGCTGTCTCGCAGCAGATGATGTTGTTTTGTTAGGAGACTTGGAGTTTGGTCCCACTACGTGAACTGGAGGAGGCAGATGTTCTTTGGAAGCTCCCAGGTTTCTTGCTCTGTTTGTATTCGTTTTAAAACACCAAGAATTCCCACGTTTGTCACCGAAACCCGAAAGTACTTGCTTTTGATGCAGTCAAGGGAGAGCATGCTTTCATTTGAAACGCTGTGTGACAGGTGTGCCTGAAGAAGCAGATAATGTGTTGCAGAGAGGATATTCAAGCTGTCCTCTCCCTCCGTTCCGGCCCTGATGGAAAGCTCCCTGGTAAATAAAAAAAAGTCCCTTTGGAATTTTTAGTCTGGAAATAGCTCACAAATGTAGTGATGGATGATTTTAAATCACTGTAGCAACCAACGCTAAAAACTCTGCAGGAGTTCTGGCACCTTACTCAAAAATAATAATTTCGAGCTTTTGGAGAAAATATCCCAAATGTGGTGATGATTTTTGGAAGTGTAATCCGACAGTATAGAAGAAGTTATTATGACTGCAGATCGAGCATGTGAGGAGTGATGTTGAAAACACGTCACCATGACTGATTGACCACCCTCGACTAAACCTATCGGGTAACCAGATGGTAGACAGGCCGTCCTCATCGCTCGGCAACCACACTGTCCTGTGATTGGATTGGTCAGGGGTTAATGGGTTGGGCGCCATGAGAACAGGCATGTTGTGGATAAGATGTCAGTATCTGTCTGGGATATCTCTCTCTCTCTCTTCATGTGTGTATGTATTCACCGTACCAAGGTCAATTTCCATAAAAAGTCGGACTCTCATCTGTCTTCATCGTTCATCCACAGTATACATTTACATGAAAGCGGTAAATCAACAGTTGTGATGGTATATAGAAATCAAAGGACTGCCCACTGAGTCACAAGAAGCTAGATTTCACTATTTTGTACACAATCACTTATGAATGGAAGTCTCCAGTCTCGCTTTTATTTTGGGGAGGCTCAGAAGCACTAATGTAAGAGTACTTTGATCCGTGGAAAATTATTTTTTGAATGAGCGACAGCAGGGACAGCTCAAAGCATTTTGTATTTATTCAATCTTCTCTTCATTTCCTTCAGTAGAAGGGCTCATATTCACATCATTACAGGTAACAACTTGCCTGTCTGTACAGTATTACTTTAAACACTATATTGGTCCTCACTGTTGGAAGACATATTCAGAAGTAAAAGCACCACAGTGGAAATTACTCAATAACAAGTAAAAGTCCTGCATTCAAAATCTTGCTTAAGTAACAGAAGTAATATCCGCTAAATGTACTTAGTATTAAAAGTAAAAGTACTCATTATTCTGAAAAAGGGCCCCTTTGAGGTTAATACCGTCATATATTATATTATTATTAGAATGGTTCTGATGTATTCATGTGTAAGCAACATTTGAAACTTGTACTAGCTGGTTGACTTGGAGCTAATTGTGGCTACTCTACAGTATATACTATCGCTTAGTTTAATCTATAAGCATTGCAACTTACCTGATGTGAAATAACATGTTTAACTGTGTTATAAGTTTATGATATCATTGACTTATTGTATGTAGCAGGTACACAGACACTCCACACAGCCCATTACTTCTGTCCATTATTGCAGGCTTTATAGATGTGTGGTTTGCACCTGCCAATAATGCAGCATTACTGCTACAGCCGAAACCTTGCATTTGTTGTCCATGTAAACTCATTGTAATGCAAAACACAAGTGCGATTGCTCTAATATTTACATCACAGATGCTACGCAGCATCACTAAAGGTAGACGGAAAGGTAAAAATCTGAACAAAGGCAGAAGTGGAACGACTTGCTGCTATTATAAATTTGGCCTTGTCTGAAGAAAAGTTACAGCAGCCCTTTGAACGCAGCTTATTCATCAGCACAGCTGTCATCTGCAGTAGTAAAGTCTCCTCTCTGATTGGCTCACATTATTTGTGTCCTGTGGTGTCGTTGGCAGCGATGGAGCCATGGATCTTCAGGTTCAAAGCAGAAGGCACGGTGGATTACTCACAGCTGACCTTCGACCCTGGCCAGAACGAACTGATCGTCGGTGCCAGGTAACGCATATCTGAGTTTTTGTCTTCCCTCCTGTCTCTTTCTGTTGTTGTCTGTCCTGTTATTGTCTTGTCTTTCATTCCCCTTCTTTTCAGTGTTTGTTGGTGCATTGCATGAGTAATGATCACATTCTCTATAGGTGTCTTCAAAAGCCAGAGAAAAGTGGCTTTGGAGATTGTTTCCAAGTCCATTGTGTGTGTGTGTGTGTGTGTGTGTGTGTGTGTGTGTGTGTGTGTGTGTGTGTGTGTGTGTGTGTGTGTGTGTGTGTGTGTGTGTGTGTGTGTGTGTGTGTAAGTGTGAATGGATGCCTACATTCACGCTGTGTGAGTCTGTGGCTGATTCCAGATGAAGTGCGCTCTGCACTTCTCTTAATGGCTTACTTGTCAATAGACAGAAACACTCCCCACAACATGAACAAGATATAAGGAAGGAGCCAGCAGGAAGGTGAGCAGCAAAACAAAGTGAGCCCAGGGAATTTACTAATGCACCCCAGGAACTTAGATGGAAAAGGCTAATCGGGGAGAGTGTGTATGTGTGGATGGCTAAGGAACAAAGGTCGAAGAGGCCAGTGGATTCTCCCTGAAACTGCTGGCAAAACTGTGATAATATAATATATAAAAGCCACATAATGTTTTTTTGTTCCTGGCAATCTTTTATTTTTAGCTACAACTCAGCCAATTCTATCAACACATGGTATTTGGAGTACTCAAAAAAACAAAATGAGATATAAGCTTTAGTTCAATTTTCTGTGCCAACTTGACGACTGTGGAGTGTCTAACAGTGAAATGCGTTGTGGCTGGATGGATGGCTGCAGGCTGGGTTAGAAGAATGAGTGATAATGGAAGGAAAGAGAGATCGATGCAAATATCAATACAGTAAAACGGGGCCATGGCCACACTGAGACCTGGCTGATAGCCACTCTTCAGGAGATTGATAGATCTCAGTGAAAGTGTTTGTATGTGTATGTGTGTGCAAGAATTTGTGTGAACAATAGACATGCTTGAAGATTTGAGCTCCAAAATAAGATATCTACTTTATGAAAAAACAATGCTTGCTCTTTAAAAATGATTGCTGATATGAAAGAAAAACCCATAATGGGTTATTGTTAAAGCTATTGCAGGGTCTCTGCCTGCAAAATTGCTTTTAAGCAACACAGGTCGATCTTTATAAAGACTTTTTGCTGTGAAAACTAAACTCACCAAATGTTTAAGACTAAAACTAAAACTACAAAATCTGGATAATACAGAGGTCTCAAAGAGGGGAAAAAATCACAATAATTAATGCTTTTCGCCCTAATTGTCAGGTTTCATTTAATCTAGACCTCGTTTTTAATTAAATAAATTGAATATTGAATATTCCTCTGTAAGAAACCGATGTTTCTTGAAAAGTTGTAAATGCCAATTTGTGCTGTGCAAATTTGAAAGGCTTCAAGCAGGATAGGCTTATTGGAGTGAGGTTTCACCACAAGGCTTTGATTTCCTTTCAGTCTCTTTCTTTCTCTCTCCCTGTTCATCATACACACAAAACTCCAGAGATAGTGGCATATCGTAAAACTTTCCAGTCTTTTTTGCTTCCTAACTAACGGTTGAAGAAACCTAGAGGTCCATCATTTGCTGCAGCGGTTGAAATCCAACCATCCACCACCTATGAGTACCCTGATTAAACTCTTCCAACTCCTTATGCCAGCAGGGGAAAGAAATTATTTTAACTTCTGAGTGGGGAAAACTTTAGATGCTTTAGATTCAACAGTTTGAAATGGAAAAGCCGCCGATTTTACACATCAAAGTTGGTTTACAGGTCTTAGGGAGTACTACTGCATATGTGAAAGTTGTCGAGTTGTATTGTGGGTAATGGAGGCGCCAGGTTTTTGACAAGGAAGAAGCATGTGTGTAATAAAAAAAGACTATCTCTGCTTCTACTGTACCAATTTTGATCTTTTTTTAAACTGTCCATCATGACTTTGACAATGTTATAGAAGTGCAATGCTAAATAGGTGGGAAAAAGTGTGTAGTCATCCTCTGAATCTTTTTTTACCCCTAACTTGCTATTTAAGCAGTTTAAGTCTGTATGCTCCCCTTTTGGATGTGGAAATCCCTTTGTACTGGTGGCACTATGGGTAGAGGGGGTGAAGATGAAATAACTAAAGAGAAAACACAGATAAAAACTGTACAGAGCTTTGGCCACATCTTGATTTTTTTGGAGTAAATGGCTCCATTAGCTCACAAACATATTTTTTTTTTTACAGAAATCACCTCTTCAGACTGAATCTTGAAGACCTTACACTGATCCAGGTGAGTGCTAATTCTGTCTCACTCTGTCTTTCTGACTCACCCACTGTTCTGAGTGAATATGTCTGCTTTTGCAGTCACGCTGGCACACACATCCAGAGCGCCGCTTGCTTCCAACTAACACCGTGCTATAGTCGTAGCGTGCTGCCAGCTCCCACAACTTAAAGCTGTTACAGTAAAATGGTTTAGCATTTCACATGTCACAACAACTTCCCATCCGGTGGAGTGACAAGTGGGTTCGGTCAAAAGCGCTGTAAGTCTACACGCAGAGGGAAGGAAAGAGTGATGTTATAAAGTTTAGACAGCATAAATACCCTGCTTGTTTAAATACAATTTGAAACTGTGTATGAAATATACTATGCAGCTGTACTTTTCCACATTTTCTAGGGTATGAACATGGAGTCCAATTTCTTTTAAAATGATTCTACCATTTTGGTTAAACCGTCTTGTTCCTGAATCATATGCTCTGAAATATTAAACAGAAATTAAAGAATGATAACTTCAGGGCTGGAGTTCTGCCGATGGTGATGTGTTGTAAAATTAGCAAAAAACATGCATGGAAGAATGTTCAAGGTAGCAATTAGTCTTTCATTCCCCTTCTCCCACATGTTGTCATTCTAATATTTCTCTGCATCCTCGAATTTTTCTTTCTTTTATTACACTTGTATGAGCCCATATCCCCCCCTGTGGAGCTAAGCGTTTTGTGACCCACTGAGTTACCATACAAACATTGACACACTGAAGGGGTTTATTTCTAGGTGGTAGCAGCAAGGTTTCTTTGAGGGTTTGACAACTCTTGATGTTTGCCACTTACACCCTGGAAAACCAGAGGAGAGGATGATGAGAGAAAGAGAAACAGTGGAGCGAGAATGGCTGGATGGAACAAAAGGGAGACTGGAGGGAGCTCTGTTGATATAAATCCGCCTGGGAAGGGAAAATGAGAAAAATGGCCGGACAAAATGAGAGGCAAGACTGCATTTGTTGGATGGGAAGGAGTGGAGGGCAGCACACACAAAGGAATGAGAGAGCAGTGAGACAGCACACTGACAGAGGAAAGAAACCCCCCGCAGAGATAGACGAGGATTCACGCAGAGCTGGTCTTTTGTTGCCGCTCACTGGGACACATGCTTTTTTAAACATACTCTGTGTCATTCACGCACCCAATCATCCATCCTTCTTTATTTCATCCTGCGCTCGGCTGGCACTGCAGAATCGACCAGGAGATTCCAGTGACCCAATCAACCCCTCATCTCCAAGACATCTTCTCTAAAGAGAATAGGACTTGGTAATCCCTGCTAAGGCCTGGCGCCAATTCAAGATGACCTGTGCACTAGTGCCTGCTTTGCATTTGATTGGACCAAGGCTGTAGAGTCAAGTGGAAGGCTAAGTTCAACTGCTGAGATGCTATACTTCTATTCACCTCCCTCTGCAATCTTTTTCTCTCCTTCCTTCATGTTCACCCTGGCAGAAAAACAGGAGATTAATTGCACAGAGATTTGGTTGCCTCTGTGGCTCGGTATACATATATTTCTCACTCTTATTGTTGTTGGATATGAAAAACTTGATCCTTTTTGGCATCATTGCTCCACTCACCTCACATGCATTGCCGATTGTTCAAATAGATTTAAAAGGAAATATGGTGCTGAGAGTGTCAGAGCGAGCAAAGAAAGTTTGAGCACAAACGGGTTTTATTTCGGTTGCACCGCTGTTCAAAATAGTTGCATGAGGTTCTTTTTTTCCCTTTTTTTCTTTTCTGCAAAAGGAAAATAAAAGCTAAAAGCTACACCTACGCTTGTCTTTGTGAGTTCACCCCATGTATCAGCCATCTCAGATAATGCCCAGTGGCAGTGATTCGTTCTTGCATGGCTGGCAGCGTTAAGAGGAAGGCTGTGTATGGGATGACAGAGCAAAAGGCTTAGAGCAGGTGTAATACAAACAGCCTATAATATGCTAAAGAGGTGGATATAATTACCATATGATCGATGACAGGCTGATCTCATCTTGTATGTGCATGCATGAAACATTTATGAAAACAACAGCCATGGCTTTTGCTTCATGAAGGCAAAATTAATCCCACCCTCTTTTCCTGTCCTTGTTTGCTGTATGTTGAGTTGTTTTCGAGCTTTGTGCAAGGCAGAAAATAAACTATAAATAGTTGGTAGTCTTACCATTGTATGTTGGAGGGTTTAGAGAATAGTGACACTTAGGGTGGTAGCTAAACCCTGCTGGTCTAACCCACTCTATTGCACATATCGAGTTGAGACTCTGAGATCGATAAAGCCTGAGCCCAGCAGCCATAATCTCCTCAGTAAATGCCCTCCTAGCTTGGAAGTAATAACAAATAGAAAAAAACATCAGAAGTTGGAAAGAGAGGGGACCTTTGTTAAAAGAGTTGATGTCAAGCCATCTGAGAACTTCTGCGCTTTTATTGCCCATTTCGAGGCCCCTCCCTGTATTTGCTCTTCAGTGAGTCCTGGGAGTAGAAAGGCTTCAGTTACTTATGAAAGATGTACAGGTTTGTCAGAGGAACTGTTTACACGACAGGACACTTTCAGAATCATAAACAGAAAATCTTCCACATTACATGAACTTGCTAGCCTGTTCTCAGACCGAAAAGCAATCGGGGGGCTGAAGTGGGAGGAGTCAGGACTTGAAACATGAGACAGCCCTCCCTATGGCCTTCATTGGAGTTAATATCTGGCACTTCAAGTTTTCTTTCCGCAGTGTCTCGACAGCCTGAAAAGGCCTTCCTCTCCCTGTCAACCTCTACCCTCATCCTCACTGATCTGGAAAACACTGACAAGAACAAAAGGTGGATACTTTTCTCCTTGCTCCACTTTCAAACTTGTGAAAAAAGAAGACAAGGACTTAACTCTGCAGCATGCACAAGTAACTTTTAGAGCGACCACAGCCAAAGAATTAGCTATAAAAACAGAAAAAACAGAAGCCACAAAGCGCAATATCCTCCCTCTATCTACAAGTGAATCCCACTTTATATCTCACATCTGTTCAGTATTGTACTACTTTCCCCTCTGACCGTCATTCAACTCCCTGATCTTTTTTGCTGCCAACTTTGGGGAAGCGAATCAACGCTGGGGTCGCCGTTATCCACCGTCCATCGCCCACTGCAGAGGGGACAAACACTGATGAATTGGCCCTTCTGCATTTGCATTGTGTTTAATTTCCCATTGTGCTGCCAGGGCAGATGAATGGCCACACCGGCTAGATGTACCACTCAGCCTCGTGTTTTTGTTTGCCCGTGAGCTCCCCAAATGAATGTCCTTTGACATACTTAAATACCCTAATGCAGTGATCTCCCCCCACCCAACCCGTTTTTAGCTGCATCTTTAACCTTGCACACCTGGTCTGATAACAGGCAGCACTCATTCAAGCTGGTCCTTTAAACCCAAAGTGTCTAATTTGCTGGCACAATAAGGGCTTATTGAATTCACAATATCCTAAGCAAAGGTGCTAATGAAAGAAGAAATGAAAAGGAAAAAAACCTGTAAGAATCAAATATTAGCGTGCTGTTAACATCCTAAATCGAAACAGGATGCAGACATTGAGGCCACATTTTAACAGAAACACTGTGGCACAGCATTAGTTGATAAGCACTGGGATGAGGAGGATCAGTGGCATTGTTCACCATTCGATACAGCACTAGAGGAGGAGAAAAAGAGTGGATATTCACTCCAGCCTCTCTCTCGTGAAAACACTATCCATAAAAGCTCCCGTTGACAACAGTCACTGTATGGTGTTGGGATGTATATTGTGCCTCCATTTTTCTTCACTTCCCCTCGTATTGTTTTGTCGTTAAGAAGGAAAGGGTACTCCAAAGAAAACAAAAGGCTCTCTTCAGTCACGCATGTTGTACTTCATGGGCCTGCCTTTTGCAATTACACTTTGTCAGACAGACAATTAGCCCTGCTAATCAGTAGCTCACAGAAACTGTCCTCCATAACACTGGAAGCATTGCTAATTCAATTACTAGAACCCACTAACTCGTCCATTTACATGCATAGAGTGAAATGCATCAGTGGGATTGGAAATACAAATACCAGCACATTCAGTGATATCACTACAACTCTGACTTACCTGTTTATGCTGTTATGATGATACACATAGTGACTCAGAACTACACACTCGCTGAGACGTATTTCTCACTTTGCCAGACCTTCCTCCACAGCACCGCGAAGGAGGGTCTGGCTAGTCCACACAGCATTCGGGGATGGGAGAAAAACATGCTGTGGTTTATTGGCATTTCTTTAAACCAATCACAATCGTCTTGGTCGACACTAAGCTCTACACGGAGCCACTGTGCCTCTGCAAAATAGCCTCTGGAAGGAACTTGTTTTGGTGGAACGTGTACGTTCAAAAGTTGTTTTAGTAGTGAAACAAAACTCAGATTGGAGAGATAGTCTAGCTAGCTGTCTGGATTTACCCTTCAGAGATCTGAGGAGCAGTTGACCATAGTCCTCATAAATCGGCTGGAGTTAAAAAATTCCAACATAAAGAAAGCGGAAGGAAACGGACATCGGCTGAAAAGACATGCATCACGCGGAATTTCCGGCGGCACCGGAGCAATCCCGGAAGTGGAACGTCATGGATATAGACTAGCTGAGATGTGGCATAAAGACCAATTTTATGTGTAAATCTTTCAGCAGCTTACATCAGAAGACATCAGTCTGAATAGTAAATATTGTGCCAGCACATCAAAAGGCAATATCAGCTATTCATAAGGCAGATTAGATTTCCCCAGCAGGATTTGTCCAGCTCTCACTCTCAACCCGCCGTCCCCTTATAATGAGACACAGCCAGTCATTTCGTAGAGCTAGACAGCTGTCAGCAGCGAGTGTGTTCTCTGGACCCTCTTTATGCAAAAATATATTCAGTATCATGTCTGGAAACAGTGCTGTTTTGGAATTCAGCTCCTCACTCTCTCCTCAGTCTTACTGACTACTTCACTCTGCCCACACTGTCTCCCTTGTTCTGGCTGACTCCTAAGTTGGATTCTGTTTTCTCTTTGTTTTTTTTCTGTTTGTCCCTTATTTTCCTTTTTCTGTCATCTCCACTGTCTGTCTATCTCCCTCCCTGCCCACTCTCTCCCTTGGTATCTGTCCTGAACCCACCTCGTAGTGACAATAGCCCCTCAGTGTGAGGACTGACGAAAGGCCCGAGCACAATGGTTCATCTCTGAGGATTGCACCCATTACAGGAGACAGAGGAGAGGGCGGACACACGGAACATAACATCTTAGGAATTTTTTTTTTCAGCTTCCCTGAAGCAACAAATGACTGCTACCGACTGTGCCAAATTCCCTCTGCCTTTCTCTGAATATCTGCATCCTAATCAATTGTTTAGCTTGAAGGATTATTCTGGTTGGTTGCAACTATAGGCTCTTGTTTTTGCAGTTTTGGCTAGCATGCCTTGTGGTAATTAAAAGACTGTACTCACCAAGTCATTGCTGAGATCCGGTAGGGTGGCAATACTGTCAAAAAGAAGTCCAACATGGAAAGAAGCAGGAGCAATCAAACTACTACTTTCCAAGATGGCAGCCTCTTCATTCAAAGTTGCTCACCGCGTAGAAAAGCCAACATTTTTCAGGTGGTATTGCCCATTTTTAGAGCATGTGTGTTAGAGACTTTCTCTCGCTGAGCCAACTGACTTCCTATTGGCTTCTGCACACGATACATGATGGCACAAAATATTTAACTGATCCGCTAGAATTTACCGTTTCTAGGTTTTCCAAGTTATTTAGGGATGTCTGTGATGCTCATAATTCCATTCAGCTGTTTGTTTGGTTGCGTATGGGAAAATGCCTTTTTCGGTCTGTGTGCATCTGCAACACCAGGTGTAGCCACTACACAGAAATTGCTTTAACACTAGAAGTGCCGGAATTCCATAACTACTAGAACTGCCGTGAGCGGTTATTCTATAATCTCTCATGATAAATACCTAATTGTGTTAGGATATCTTTAGAAAAACGTAATAACACCGAAATGTACATTTTAACAAGTTTAATTATACATTTGAGTAGTAATACCTGTTTCAATAATTCATATCATGGCATAGTAAAGTGTAATTATTTCATACATTCATATCCTGAAAAATATGGTGTGGAAATTCATTCAACTTAACTCATAACAGCCAAATAACAATTAAAAGTATCTTATTTGAACATTTAGCTATAACCTAACCTGGCACTGCCTCCGTTTTTGTGTCTGCTGCGGTGCGCAGCACTGATCGGACAGTGCACCACTTCCCTTTTTTTCCTCCATAAACTCCGCTCTCAGCTCCTCTGCCAGTTGCTGCATGAACTTCCTCCGGGACATTTTACTGCTGGTGCACTCCTTGGAGAGGATGTGTGTAATGATTCCAGCCAGCTCGAGGATGTATAAAGTTATATGAAAATGTAAACAGCCACCGGTCATCTATGTGTACCGCGCCTTTCACAGAGCGAGCGCCCGGTGTTTGCCTTCTGATTCAGAACAGAGTCATCCACGCCATAGTAGCCTACGTTACCGACTCTGGCTTTGCCTTCACCCCATCGGTGATGCCCACACTTGTTACTCGAGACCGCTAGTTACGTTTCTCTGATAGAGACTATGGTAGTTACTTAGCAACCAAGATGCATCTTCAACCGCGCGAAAGATTAAAAACAATACCGCGAAAATCCGAGCGGTCAATATGACCGTCTCTGGCTGAAATAGGTAAAGTGATTGTATTTTCTTTGCCTTTTGTGTAATGTATGTAAAAACAATACCTGTCGTACCTTCGATGAGGGAAGACAATCTGGATACATTTTTGGCTGATAATCGGATTGTCCATGTTTTTTGTTGTTGTAGTGATCTCAGTTGTTCCCAAATCTTTCCCATTTACATAATTTGTTGAGTACAATGTTATCATACCCAATGAAAATGATAAAAACATATAGCTGTAATAAACCATAACTATCCTTTAACATCTGTATATCGCTTCCCTTTCTGCAATACCCAATGGTTGCTTTTCTCCAGAGATGATTACAGTGCCATGATGTATATTCATTTTTCTTTTGGGCCAATTCACCACCATGCTCAGCTCACTTAATTTAATCTGGGTCCTCTCTTATTCTCTCATCTTCTTTGTTTCCCTTATAAGTCTCTATTTCGATTTCTTCTAGGTGACAAAAGCACAGAAAGCAGTCTTTGTAACACAGCTTCTTCTGATAAAGCCAAGAATTATCATTTAACAACAGTGCATTCCAGACATATTTCGGTTTAGGACACATACATTTTAGGAGCACAGTGGCTGAACAAAAGCATGTTAATGAGCTTTTAATGTTTCTTAATAACGCTGGCACTTGCCTTTGCATGGCGGATTCTGTTCTTTACTCTGGGCCATTTGAGGCAGGGCAGTCAGAAAGGGTGGCTTTAGTGGTCAATGATGCCAGCATATCCCCCTCTTGAAGGCTTACGGACATCACCCTTTTTAGCGGTCATAAAGTTGATGTTAAAGATGTAATGAGGAATATATACTACGCTGAAAATCTGCTTTGAACTATTTCAGATGATGATAAATTACTTTATCACCCCGTAATGATAAAAGCAACCAATTTGCTCCCATTAATGTGATCTCAAGTTGTGATTTTGCATTGTATTATGATTGATTTTTACCCTGAACATGAGTGGGTAAGGTTTCGGGCCATTAACAGGTTTTCTCCCCCACTCCCCTGCGATTAGTGAAAGCACTTTTCAGCGCCTACATTCAATTCAGCTGGGACACGCTGTGGTGCTGTGTGTGCAGGCTGTGCTGCTTGTGCTGATGTGTGTGGTTTGTGTCTGTGGTGGCTACACGGACCCAGAATAGCCAGCTTTGGGCTGGAATGTGAACTGACACACATACACACACACACACACACACACACACACACACACAGAGCAAGAGAGAAGCCAGCTCACATTAATACTCCATATCTCATCCTCCCTGAATAGGACCCCATACCCTGAGCTCTCTTTTCTCTCTAAGCTCCCTCCTGTTACTGCCTATGTGTGCATGTATGTGGGAGTGTGCACCTACGGGTGTTTCTACGCCTCCCAAAGGCCAGTGAGGCGGAAAGCAAAGGCCTTGTCATAAAACACACAGAGGAAACTCCCAGAGCCTTCTCAAATAGGAAATAAAAGAAGTTGTCTGAGAAGTGCTGAGGGGGTCTCAGCTTTCGTTTCCCCTCAAAATCATCCTGATACCAAGGTGAAATCTAATATTCTCTTTCAGTTAGCGATATTTACCATATTCCCACAAAGAGTGAACTTTTGCGCCTCTGGCCACTAGCCAGGTTATGAATGTGTATTATTGCGCGAGCCAATTTTTCTGTTAAATATTCGCTCAATAGTGTTTTAAGCCCCCAACGTCTCCTTCCAGGCAGCTCTGCGACCGTTGACTTCAAGGCACCTAACCCTAATCTTAACCTTAACCCTAACTATAACCATAACCATAACCATTGCCTAATCCTAGTGCTTTAAGCCCCCAACGTCTCCTTCCAGGCAGCGCTGCCTGGAAGGAGACGTTGGGGGCTTAAAACACAGATAAACTAAATATTTCTCTAACTGCCTGGTGACAGTGACGGCTAATTCTGCCTGTAACGAGCGTGAGTGTCTTAGTGGCCCAGTGCTGTCCTGAGGCCAACACTCATTTCATGAATAGAGAACTTTTATCAATGAGAAAGCCCCCCCAGAGGTCAGACTGAAATTAAATGGTAGAAATTGGAGCACGCTGGTGTCTTCACCCTCAGAGGAGACGAGTCAAGGTTTTATCTCCTTATTCCTCTCCCTCATGTAGTGTAAATGTAAAAAGCGTCTCTCTGTTTCTTCCTCACATGTAAATCACGTTGACATCCTACTCTAGGGACTTGCGTGTCACGTCTTAAAGATACCTCCTTTTTCCTCACACATAAATCAAATCGGGCATTCAGCTCTGCACAAACATGTCACTCGTTTCTTGAGGTCTCTGCTTGGAATGCACATTAATTGGATTTGAATTGGATTCTGCTTCTGTATTTAACATGGCTTATAAACTTGTGTATAATGTGTGTATGTGTGAGTGTCTATATGTGGTATTGAGAGTACAGTGAAGATGTAATGTCAGATTAATTTACTGTTCACTTCTGTTTTAATCCATTCCTCCCACTCAAGTCAAAGAATAGTCAGCACACAGAAATGAGTGCTTCAGCCAGCGTATCTAACTCATCGCAGTATGGTTTTCGATTATATTTGTGACTGTGTGTTCATGTCTTCTCTGGCATTTTTATTGTCCCTGCTATCTCAGACAAAGTCACCAGACATCAAATTGACTTCAAAAAGGTCGAAATTTAGCCACGGTTGAGAGCCAGACATTGTTTTGATTTGGTTCCCTGAGAGGTTTTCAAAGTGGTTCATGGTGACATGGCGCCAAATGTTTCTGATGGTTGCTTCTTTTTGAGCCTCATAATTCTTTACTCTCTTTCCACAGGAGGCTGAGTGGCACTGCGATGAGTTCACCAAGGGAGCCTGCTTCAGCCGTGGAAAGTCTGAGGTAAATTTAAGTGATGCCTGAGCATTTCAAATGTCACACTATTATATTGCTTTGTCAGACACTTGTTGAGAAAAACAAGTTTCTGTGTTGATTTAGCAGAAAATATCTTGTCCTCAGTAAAAGGTGCACTTCATGAAATAGGCTCATGGTTGCTATTTTGAAGCTAACTGAACCTATTGGTTTTAATCAAGACATTTAAAGGTGTATTCCAGCAATTTAGTATCCCTTTAAGTTTTTGGATGTGTGAGGGCCAAAAAGCCTAGATCCTACACTTCCCATAATGCAACTCAATAACAACTCTTTGTTTTGTTGACTCCCTCTATGTCTGGTAAATGCTAACATATTTCAAACTCTGCAACCTATTTGTAATGCAAGAGTCAGACATGCTTGCAGCTCTATGAGGCTGCACAGCAGTGCCTTGAGCTAAATGCTAACATCAGCATGCTAACATGCTCACAATGACAATGCTCACAAGCTGATATTTAGGTATAATTTTTACCATGTTCACCATCTTTGTTTAGCGTGTAGCAAGCTAATATTTGCTACTTAGCGCTAAACACAAAGTACAGCAAGGATGATGGGAATGTTATAGGTTTTGAAGGTATTTGGTCATAAACCAAAGTATTGGACAAATTAATATCTTCAAAGGAGGCAGGAGATTGACCAACCCAGCCAACGACATTGCCATTCCTCTAGCCATGCCGCTCCAAGCCAAACCCAACATGTTGTAACCCTGATGACATCACAAGGGTTGTTTTCTCAGATTGGATGAAGCTCCCTCCAGAGCCCGGGAAGACGACTAATAAATTGATATTGATGTGTAAAAGTTCCCTTTTAACAACAGTATAAACTACTAATTTGAAAAGAAACATCCACCACTGCTAAACTCTTTTCTAAATTGCAAAGCTGCAGGCTTCAAAACAGCATGGAACATATTGAAGCTGTAAAGCAACATGGAGCTCTTCAGCCAGTGTTAACATTTCGACTCAGTGGGAATCCCTGCTTTGTACGAGTAATTGTCCTCAAAATAGATATAAATCAACTTGTAAAGTCAAAAACTTTCCCAACAACAGTCACACTCTTATTTATAGGCCTTGCATAAAGGGAGTTCCTATGTTTTTTTGTAGGTTCTTTTTGTGCAGAAGTGTATGTTTTTGTATGCGGTTAGAAGGCATACCCCTGTCTACAAAACAGCTGGTTTAGAGCTGAACTTGACTTGTAGGTGAACTACCCAGCCCTGATCCCTGTGTGTGTGTGCACCGCTGTGTATTTATCCTCCTGTGAAAGGTGGTTAGGAACCCATAATAGGCATGCACGGG
The DNA here is from genome assembly GCF_010015445.1 of Perca fluviatilis. Lineage (NCBI taxonomy): Eukaryota > Metazoa > Chordata > Actinopteri > Perciformes > Percidae > Perca > Perca fluviatilis. The sequence continues at coordinate 13,885,807 of NC_053133.1, read as the reverse complement.
CTGGCCAGCACGAGATAGCTGTTGTGAATTACAGACCAAAGCTACCTCAGTCCTTGAGAGTCACTGTTGATTCCCAGAGTCAAATTATTTTGCTCAATGTTCCCTTCTGAGGATCAGCTCCTGTGATGTACACTAAGAATAGCATTAAAAGACTTCATTCTCCGGCAGTTGACAGGGCTTTCGATGGTTTATTACCTAGCTCAGCGCGTAGCAATGTACCATCGCTTAAGCTATTACACAGATACCGTGCCTGTGCTTTGAGTGAATTTACAAGTGATTGTATTTTTTTCTTCTTAATGCACGCGTCCGCTTTTCTCTTGTGTATTTGATTTATTCCAACCGGGAGAAGAAAGGAGAGTTGAATTGACTTGACAGGACTTGATTGCTGCCTCTGCTTTGTTTTATAATGCGAGCGCCAAGCATAACAGCCTCTGTATTACAGTACAGACGTGGAACATTTGTCAGGAAGTTTTTGTAAACAAGTCAAGACGGTTAGGCTGGGCAAATATTAAATAAGTTGTTATTTACTGTAGAAACAAACAGCAGAGAAGAATTGAATTATGAAGATGCTACACAACCCACTCCTGCATCCATGCACGTGCATATACACAAGCATACGGTTCACAATGAGCTGCACAATCAGCAAAGATATATAGGCATACATAACAAGTTTTACTACAAACACACTGTTTTGAACAGGCACACATATGAACACATACACACATACTTTGGCTGTGCTTAGCACCAGGAACAAGTTGTTTTATGAGTCAACCTTCATGTTGATGGGGGGAAATAAAAGCCCTTACTCCCTCCATCTCTCCTACGGTGCCCTTCACTCTTAAATCAGACCCTTGAGAGGGTGGGGGTGGGCTTTGGGGGGTGTTGCCCTGGGCACCTTAAGTGTCTAAGACACTAGCAGATTTACAAGGTTTTAAATTTCTACGAGGGTCCCAATCCTGCCATGGCCCCTTTCAGATGGAGGGGACCCTATGAGTTTATTACCTTGTCCTAGGACAAAAGCAAATGCCACTCTCTGTCAAGAATACTGACTGCTGTTGTTTTGTTGATGGACATCCCCAGTAAACCTGCATGAAAGCCCTACGGCGATGTCGAGAGTTCATGACGTTCAGCTGCAATCAATCATTCAATCAATCATTCACCACGTCTGTCCCGCTTATTTGTCGCACGCTTTTAACCAAGTGCTGAGTGGTTTGCAAGAAACCCAAGCAAAAACCTCAGGAGGAGCGAGCCAAGAAACGAGTGGTGAACCTGTACTTCACTATAATTGAGAGAGAAAGGGGTTTGAATTGATTAATGTAGAGCAGCCTAAAAAGAAACATGCTTTAATGAAGCATATGAGGGGCTACACTTTCATTTCCCTTTTTGACCAGTCAACAAAGCCAAGGCAATTTCCTAAACCAATCCTGAGTGGTCCTCTCCCACGCCTGTTGCATTTATCTGTTCTCCACCTCAGTCAGATCCTTCTACAGATCTGGTCCCTAAATTAAGATGTGACAGGGTTAAGCCGTGTGGGCATTAGCCTTGATTCGACTCTGTCAAGCTTGGCCACGTCTTAGAGTAGCCCTCCTGCAGTTTCAGGTGTTTGTCTCATTTATTGGTTTAAAGTGTAATTTTGTCTCTCTGCCTAATGCTGCTGTTGTCAATGTAAAGATAATGGCGCTGCTGTTTGCTGGTGTGTTTCCACAGGAGGAGTGCCAGAACTACATCAGGGTGCTGTTGGTGAATGGGAACAGGTTGTTCACCTGTGGAACCAATGCCTTCACCCCCATCTGCACCAACCGAACGGTACGAACATCACAGTTTCTGCTACTTTTGTTTAACCAGGTTCACATTAAGGCCATTTATTCGTAACCATATTAAGGCTTCTGATTCTATTTAAATGACCATGTAAACTCCCTTGTCTGATCCAAGTAAAGTCAGCAAGTCATTTTGCATATGAATGTTGGGGACTGCCACAAACCAGAGGTGAAGGTTGAGCTAGCACTACCGCTAGCAAGCTAATCTGCTAGCATGTTAAATGCTGGCCTAGCAAGCTATTATTACAATGCACTCTTCTATGAACCACACTGACTGTTGGTTTAACTGTTTTTAATTTTTTATGTCAAAATTCATTTGGAATTTGTCATTTTTTGTCTGTGTACCACATTGTGCTATTTCTTCTTTATTAACCAAAGGTTTTCCAACCCAACACTGAACAGGGTTGGTTAATTAAACATCAAAGTAAGACTGTCATTTTTTCATTACACATTCTTCTAATTAAAATGGAAAAGGCTGATCCATGAGCAATAAAATGCAGCCTTTCTCTGTTCAGTACACACACAGGTTTTGCCCATACAGCCTTACTTGGTGTGGTACAACCGGTAACTAATCTTAGCTAATGTCAGCTAGAAAGACATTCATGTAGAACAGATGTCATTTTACTGACTTGAATACTCTTCTCTATTTGTGCTACTGTACAATACAAAACACTACAAAATTCACCATGATAATCAATCACTTGTGGCCACAACGGTTGCTGTTTTGCAAAATCGTGTTGCTTTAAAGAATTTAAGGGAAAATTCTGAGATAGAATTGTAGAAAGGTTTTAAAAACTAAATAGAAGTGACAAAGAAACAGCTAATGGTAGGTAAAACCAAGTCCATTCTGACACATTCAACTGTCTTTGTCAGTGAAGTAGCCTCACTAGTAACTCACTTTTTGCACTTTGCAGTCCCTCAGGAGTCTCCCATCCATGTTGCAGTGCAGAATGGAAGTTGACAGCAGCCATAGTTGCTCAGTTCTTTTTCCTTTTCTGTAATATGTGTCGCATTTGTTTGTCAGTGCTTACTGAAAATCTCTAAAGGAACACCTATTACCCCAGGAGCACATCTTCATAAGTCATTATCCTTCAATAACTTTGCAAATATGAATTGAAGTGTTGTTGCTCAAACTAACAATGTCAACAGGAAAGGCCAAGGTTGATTAACACATTTAATCAAGATGTGATGGAGTTGTGATCCTAATATCACAGGATTTACTGTATGAGCTTGTGTGGCTGTTCTCGCCTCCTCTGTTGTGCAGTCAGGGATGTAGACCAATTATGAGATGAATCCTATTAAGCTCGGTTATTTAAGAAGTTGTGTTTCCTCAAACTTGTTAAACGGCGTAATCAAAATATTGCCTTAAGCTCATTACTCCCGATAAGTATTGCCGACGCAAGTAAATATGTCTTTGTCTCATCTGTGCTGCTTTGCCCTTCTTCATGATGGTAATTAGCTTTTATTCTTTGAATCAAATAATGTCTTTTCTTCTTATGTAGGCTATTTGACTTAGTGCGGACGGTGCACCCCTTTCTCTGTCATGATTCTGCAAATTCCTTCTCTTAATCCCATGTTTTAATGTGATGTTTAGTCAGACTTTTCAGTTTAAATGTCAGCAGGCTTTTGGAACAGTGAGGTCAACACAAGATTTGTTTTGTGTCTGTAACCACTAGTTTGCTACCCCTCATTTTTATTTCAACAGCGTACAGTGCTAATAACCATGTTTCTTGATAACTGAAGTGTCTTTTTCGTCCAATATTGTTACTGACAAATGCCCACTAAAGTTAAGTATAGACCAACATTTAAAATGTCAGCCTATTGTGCTTACCTTCAACCATATCAAATACCTGTGTCTCCTTCTGTGGGATTTCAGTGGAGGAGGCGGCAGGTGTTTACTATTATGATGACATTTGTTTTGGTCCAAAAGCACTGCACACAAAGGTCACAGGCTCATAATGACGCTGTGAAAATACATATAGTTGAAATGTCATGACATTATTAAAGCAATATTTCATCAGGCGCTGTCATATTTACCCACTGAACATCCGTTAATGTGAAACACTGGTCGGGCACACAGCAACAGCAATGGAATCACGCTCAGACAGATTTACTATCAGCGGTGATGGATGAACAGAGAAGGAGCAGAATATTCTATTAGTTTAATAAGTGCTCAGAGGTTATAGATTAAACAGCGGTTAATTTCTCTGACTTTTACCCATGCTGCCACTGATGATGACGCTGATGATGGGGATAATGACAATAGCAGCAAGACTATGTCTTTAACTAAAAACATAAAAAGAGCACATTTTTGCTTATAGTAGAAAGAAAGAAGCATAAGTCAAATATTACTGTATCTTATCATGTCATCTGTCTTTCCATTATACTTCAGAATAAGGACTATACTAAAATGAAGGTTCTGGGTACCACTTAAAAAAACTGCACTCTTCACAGATTATTTTACTGAAAAATGGTACCAATGGTTCCACAGGTAACTAAATCTACCAGCTCACTGTTACGGCCACAGCAAACAAACACAACTTAGGCTAAATGTGACCGTCAACATATAACACCAAACCCGAGGAATAATTTAAGTAAATCAAAGCTTAACTACGGTTAATTAAACCAAAACTATGGGAGTCTGGAGGTCAGGCCAAAAAGAAGGGAAGAAGCTTGAGCCAACCCATCAAGGGCCACCAGACCCAGAACTTTCCCCCCTAAACTAAAAAGTAGTAACTAACTAACAGAAACAAAGCCGCGAAAACTAGACTACCAGACCTCCATCCTCAAAGCAATGGAACACAAAAGAAAGACAAAAGTAGGTAACAAAAGGAACAATGGCGATCCAAGCTGCTTCAGTCACTGACTAGGCATTCCTGTCTCCCAGCCTCTTATATCCAGGGGTGGGGCCACCCCTAATCAGAGATCAGGAATCAGAGATCAGGAACACCTGGAGTCTAGTCTACTGGCCATTTTTACACTTTGGTTTTTGTATAGAATTTGCTAACTATTGCTGAGCATTTCACAGAAGAAGTTGATGACATTAATGATGTTTTAACTTAAAGGTCCAATATGTAATATATTTACTGTAATAACCAATTAACGACCTCAATGCACCAGCTCGCACATCCGATCAATTCCGTTCTGTGTTTTTTTAAAAACAAATTTTAACTCACTTCTCAACGTGCAATGGATGCACTGCAGTCTATCCATTTATCACTCGTTTTTCTAAATGACCCAATTGACCTAAAAACAGCCATTCCGGCCCACAGAATGAGTCCCATCAATAGCAGGCTTTCATCTCAGGCCAGCAGAACTCAGACAGGGCTGCTCTGTTTTGTTGTGGTTTGGGTGGAGCAGAGGTGGCAGGAGTTAACAGAACCCTTGATCCAAATCGACCGGCTCCAGAAAATTGGCTGAAGAAGTGGCTCGTTTCCCCCCAACACAAGCGCTGAATGGAGTCTGGCCTCTTGAGTGGAAGAGTTGTCCACAGATTATTCAGTCAAAATGTGTGAGGAGAGATTGAGCTGTGAAGTTTTCCAATGTGCTGTGTAACTGTAGGTCCTCTGCAACCACGGAGGAGTCAAAAATGTGAAACCCTGATTGATAGAAAAGTAATTGCAAATAGAATAATTTTAATTATTATTTTTGGATTCGAGAACATGAGATTAGTGCAATCTTTTTACTTTGCCTTAGGAATTTAGATGGACTTGGATGGAAGCACAAACCATGATCATGATCTTGATTTTGCACCATAAAATATAATTACATCTTGGATTTAAAAAATGCATTACTCCTTTTTTGGTATTCCAGGCTGAGTCACTGAGCTATGGCCTGTGTGTGTTTTTTTATTAAATAGGAACCAGCCCAGTGTGTCAGGAGTAAACCAGGGTCATGCTATAAAGTATTTTTTTTTAAAGTGGGGAGTTGGATTTTGGCCTCCTATTCAAAGGCAGAATACAAGAGAAGACTGCATCTCACATCAAGCCTCTCTTAAACTCAGAGAGGCTTCTCAAAGATGTGGTGCAATAATGTTTTAACCAGACAAGCAGCTGGTTGTCCCGTTGAATCATTAACCAAACCAAGAAAACACTGCAACCAAGAGTAACTTGATTTAAGAAGCCTGTTTTAGTAGTTGTATTGCTCTCTTGACAGGCGGCTTGTTGACATTGGACTTTAGGCAGCTGCTCTATTTGTGTGTTTTATGCTGCTAATGATTCTAAATGCGTTCTCTGATTCTGTTTGCTGCTCCTGAAGGTTTTGCTCATATATATATATCGTAGTGTGTGTTTCGCAGCAGATGTAAACCAAACAAAACATAATGAGATGGGGTATTGTTTTTAGTCTGTCCGCATTATTTGCATATCGGCAGGAACAAACAAAACATTACCAGACCTCTCTGGTTTGCATTTTAATGTTGCCCTTTGATACTCTGTCCTATATTGTTTCTTTTAATTTATTTATTAGAAAAATGCATTGTATTGTTTTTGTTTTTGTTTCTTAACTCAAGGGATACTCCTGTTACAAACAATCAAAATCACTTTCTCTTGGTAGGATCTAGGCAACATCTGCGTCCCGTCAATGCCTATTCTTCCTCTTTCCAGTATAAACCTTTTTTTACTTTCGCGGCCTAATTCATCCTCTTCTTTTTCTGTGTTGCAGCTGACAAATTTGACAGAGATCCACGATCAGATCAGCGGGATGGCTCGGTGTCCCTACAACCCCCTCCACAACTCCACTGCCCTGATCACCTCCAGCGGGGAGCTTTACGCTGCCACGGCCATGGACTTCTCTGGGCGAGACCCCGCCATCTACCGCAGCCTGGGTGGCCTGCCACCGCTGCGCACTGCCCAGTACAACTCCAAGTGGCTGAACGGTAGGGGAGTGACAAAGTTTAGAGTCCAGATAGTGTTTATTGTAAATGTGTGTAAAAGAAAAAAAAGAAGAAGAAAAAAAAAAAAAGTTACATAAAGATGGCAAATTTTAAATAGAAAGAAACACAATAAAGGAGAAAATTATCCTTTTGCTTTCCCCTGTCACAGCTATTAAACATCAGCACTGCAGCTTTTGAAGATTCAGTGTTTTGCTCAAGGATACTTAAGCATGGCAGATGCTTGACTTAAATTACATGGGAGTAGGAATCTGTCTCTGTTGAACGAAGGGTTATATTCCGCCTCAAATCACCACTGTGAGAGCTAAGGAGTGTAGCGAATGCTGGAAAACAGGATCCTCTCTTTATAATTGTTCTTTTGCATTTTATCAGTAAAAACAATTGGGTTACTAAGCAACTACAACATCTTTATATTTATCTCACCCTTTCTTTGAGGAGCATGAAATTGTGAAATCATCAGAAATCACTGTCTTTTTTCCTGACACCTCAGAGACGCACTTCAAGCACAACGCTCCTCAGTGCACATTTGGAGAACTTCAGACAGCTTAAGGTGTCCAGCCTACAGAGGAGCGGGTCAATCAGTATCTTGTCAGCAAGTGACTTTTATCTGATTCCCATTTAAGCTAAATTGAAACAATAAATTAAAAGCCACCAATACATTGCTTTGCAGCAACCTTCTGGGATAAGGTTTAATAACTAATTTTGTGGCGGATTGATTTTTGTCCCTCTGTCTCCCCCTGCACTGCCCTCCAAAGGTGCAGAGGAGAAGAGGGGTGAAATGAGGAGGGTGGGGGACACTTTCATTTAAAGGTGAATTAAATCACTGTCAGTGAGAAATAAGTGTGCAGTTTAGATCCAATAATGTCATACATAAAGATGAACGCCTTAGCTGTGACAGTGTCGTGGAGGTCGCGTGTTTCAGATAGGGTGAGAGCTATTACGCTACACCTGTTGTGGTCATTTCTCATTCTAACCTTTAGGTTAGGGGAGTGAAAAATGAGTTTTCTTATTACAACACAATGCTATTAATAACATGGCCTGTAGTTATTAATCCTAATCACCTGCTGTTGTGTGGGCCTCACGCTCACACACACTGCGAGTCAATCAGTCATAGCACATACCCATTCGCTCTCCCACTCTCTCTTACTCCCACAGCTATATTGGGGTTTTTTTTCGGGTTTTTTTCTTCCTCTCTCTGCACTTCATCTTTCTCTTAGCGCTCTGCATTTTTTTCTTTCTGTGTCTTCTTAGTCACACTTATTTCCCTGGTCTCTTGCCACCTCTCCTTCAACAGAGCCAAACTTTGTCTCCTCCTACGATATCGGCAACTTCACCTACTTCTTCTTCCGGGAAAACGCAGTGGAGCATGACTGTGGCCGGACGGTATTTTCCCGCGCAGGGCGTGTATGTAAGAACGACATCGGCGGTCGCTTCCTCCTGGAGGACACGTGGACCACCTTCATGAAGGCCAGGCTGAACTGCTCTCGACCGGGGGAAATCCCCTTCAACTACAACGAGCTGCAGGGAACGTTTTACCTGCCTGAGCTGGAGCTGCTCTACGGTATTTTCACTACCAACGTGTAAGTAGCATGAGATTTTACAAATGTACAATAAACACAAATTCATTACACTCTTCATACTGTACTGAACCAATGTATGAAAATAGCATTTAAATCCACAATTGGCCATTAGCTAAACCCAGGCCCCCTTAGTTATTGTTGCTACACCTCGCACAACATATTAAGTTAACAATAATAATGGTGACAAACATTCTTAGTAATTAATTTCAGACAGAGATAGACATAAGTAGCTTCTCATATTTAGCTAGTGACCGTCTATTCTACTGGCTGAAATGATACCTGAACCCAGCTGATTTTATCAGCTCTACTGTAGTTAGCTAGCAAATGAAGTTAACTTTTTCCAGCTCATGTTTTTGAAACAAGAACCCTTTGAAATTTGCATCTACAAAATGTGTGTTGATGAATTTCTTTTCTTTTCCACCCTGAGTGATTTTCACAAATTGTTCTCTATTCCCTGAAATAAAGATGCAAAATAAAGCATAATAAGGATATTATGTTTTATTTTGCATCTTTATTTGCATACACTTTCTTTAAACGAAATCAAACATTTGTAAATAATCAGATTAAGTCAATTATCAAGTCGTTACAAGTTTAGATCTTTTAATGTTATTTTCCACAATCATTCCAGTTCCTCTGGTATATTTGTCAGTCTGTATACTTTGCATTGTTAAGGATGAACCAAAGATCCAGCTCACAGCACGCTGATATCAGATGAAAATGCCAATTTATATCATCAGATTTTTCTTTCATTCTTTGTTGTTTTAAATGCACCCACAGAAGAGCTTCATGTATAATTCACAGTGTGTTCGGCATCACATTGTCAGTTGTGTAAACAAACAAACTTTGATTGCATTAACTTGGCATGTGGCCTTTTTGTAGCATGCACACTGCGCATATAAAATTGATTGATATATGACAGCAATGTTTACTGTACATGGCCATGTGCATCTTAAATTGAATTTCCAGTAGAAACACTTAAACCAGCTAAAAACAGTATCGCTCCTGCTAGCATCCTCTGACATTTAAATCCCTTAGAAGAAGCATATCATCACTATTAAAGTGTACACTGTATCATGCACATGGGGGATGTAAGAGATGGGATGCATCCATGGATGAAAACTATTATTTTCTATTTTCACAAACACCGTTTCCTCCATCTTTTTTTTTTTTATACTTTCTCATATTCACAAACACACACGCACAGACCATTATTAAAAGCTGAGTAATCTATTCTTTATGGTCAATGCCTTTACATTGCTGAAAAAGAAGTCTTTTGAAGGGTATTAGAAACATTTCCCCCTGCAGGCACAGAGTTTAATGAACAGCCACATTGGATTATAATTCACATCGCCCAAGTCTCTCAGTTTAAGTTGAGAGTTAATACTCTCATTCTTTACACTCTCATCTGAGGGAGGAGACCCGTACTTGTTGAAACTGACAGCTTAAAAAGTCAAAGCAGTATTTCAGCCCCGAAATCTGTACAGTTAATCAGACCAGCCGAACAGCTTAATTGTGTCTTGTTGCTGGATTTATATTCCAATAATGACGATCACTTACGTTGGTGTCTGCGCATGACTGTCCAGTGTTTGATTTGTGTTGTTGGCTGAGAGCAATACAAACACACAGAGGTCAGCTTTACAACAAAATCTGAGCAGTTTTCTACTAGTGTTATGGTGTGCTTTTCTAAATTCCTTTCATTCAATACTTTCCTCTGTTTCTCCCTCTATCATCCCTTTCGTCCTCTCACCCTCTTTGTTGGGTCTCTCTTCCCTTTATTTCTGTTCCTGACATGCAGAAACAGCATTGCTGCGTCTGCGGTGTGTGCCTTCAATCTCAGTGCCATATCACAGGTTTTCAACGGGCCCTTCAAGTACCAGGAGAACTCACGGTCAGCATGGCTGCCCTACCCCAACCCTAACCCAGACTTTCAGGTAACAAAACTACTGTACACAGCCCTGGCTTTAAATAAACAGCAGAGGAACACCACAAACACTTAAACAAGACAAATATTGTACAACCATGCTAGTGGCTCTATGAGGTAGTGCAGTGCTTTGAGCTAAACATGCTAACATGCTGAAAATGACAACATGCTCGTGTTTACAAGGTATAACGTTTACCAATTAGCACTAAACACAGAGTACAGCTGAGACTGATGGGAATATCTGAATATCTGTACCAAATTTTGTGGCAATCCATCACATACAGTAGATGTCATTGTATGTTTTACATTTCATATCTCAGTTTCCGCTAGAGGAAAAGTCAGGGGATCTCTAAAGGCAGAAGGATTCATCCTCTGGGGATCATCAATGTCTGTACTAAGAGATATTTGACCAAAGTTTTGGACCGACCAACAGCCCAAAATTGGCGTCACTACAGTTGTGCCGCTAGCATGGCTAAAAACATGTTTACAAAGGCAGTTTATGAAATGTGAGCTAATTCTTAATGATCATTTGTTCATGCTTGAGGTCATTTAGTCCCAACACACTGCCAACGAAGCCAAACAATAGTATGTGTGTCTGGGTGCCTGCCTAAGGAAATGTGTTCACCCTGATGAGCCTGCCTCAGAGTCCCAGCTAGCGCTTCAATGTCATTAATTTCCTCCCTCTATCAATCATCCCTCTCTCTACTCATGAACGGACACATTACGACCGCTTGTTATAAAATCCAGTGATTTTTAAAATGGCACAATCACTCCTTTAAGATGTTTCATGGCCTCGTTCTGTGAACTGTAGTCCCTTTCTAATAAACTGTCCTTATTTTGCACAAGTGACACTTTATGTTTATACTCTGTCCTAAATCTGGGAGGGGCAAACCAAGCAGTGATGGGACACCTTATTCCGATTTTCGGCGCTGCTTGATACTGATGACACAGAGGGAATGTTTTATTAGCTGAAGTTGGCTCTCAGTTGTTGCGGGCTTAGCAGATAGTAAGGGAGCTAATCCACCTCTCTAGGAGTGGTTGAATTCCCTCTGAGGTCTGGCTGCCAGTGGGTGACACACACCTCACTTCCACACGTTTCCCATCACTGAGCCGGCGAACATGTTTCCGTCAAGCCAGCAGCTGCGTGTGCATTCAAGATGGCTGCTATCGAGAAGTCACACACACATTATCTATAATGACATGCTAATGCAGAAAATAGTGAATGAAATGTTCATGCAGAAAAGGTGCTAGCTCTGACAGTTTACTAAGCACATACACATGGATCTGTAACTTAGAAAGCGTCTCACTGCCGTCATGCGTTCATATATCTACATGTCGGAAATTCACTTACCTTCAAGAAAACCAATTTTCTCTATCTGGCCAGTGCTGACCACCGATTTATTCTGCTCAGCATACTGTTGGTACACCACATAGAGGTTTCAATATACCATAAGCTTTTATGAGGCTGTGTTCCTCAAGGATAAAGCAGGATCAGTTCTTCCTCTCCATCTGCATCTCTCCACTTAAGCTAAGGCACAATAGCTGCTCCTCACCGCTGGCCTGATGCACACTTTATCTAGGTTTCAGTGACATCTTCATCAAGCATTTGTCAATGTTGGAGGGTAAGATTTACGAGCAGAGGATTTATGGCCTGCCCGGGTTTTTTTTCACCCTTTATGCACACACACCTACACACATCCAACGTAGGGAGACCAGCACCTAAAACCACCAGCCACGTAAATATCTAATGCACACAAATACGCCCACAAAAGTAGGGATAATTATCACTGTGAACTCATCACTCACTCACATAAACACTGGTCATTGATTGAGAGCTTAATTCCCCATCTGTCTGCAGAGAAAAATCCCCCCATTTATTTGAACCACAGGGATTGATCCTGCTGGGTTTATTCAGCCTATGAGTCATGTTCGTTGGGCGTTAGGATCTAATACCGTCTCTGTTGTATAGGTTTTCTGTCACGCTGCAACTGCTTACTGTACAATCACATTCATTGTTAAGCTCCATATGCAGAAAATATGTTAAGTTAGAGTCTGGGCCAAATGCTGTTGGAACGTTTTTTATCTTTAGAAGTTTCGAGTGCAACAAACAAGATATATATACAGTACAGGCCAAAAGTTTGGACACACCTTCTCATTCAATTCATTTTCTTTATTTTCATGACTATTTACATTGTAGATTCTCACTGAAGGCATCAAAACTATGAATGAACACATATGGAATTATGTACTTAACAAAAAAGTGTGAAATAACTGAAAACATATCTTATATTTTAGATTCCTCAAAGTAGTCACCCTTTGCTTTTTTGATAGCACTGCAAACCCTTGGTGATCTCTCAATGAGCTTCATGAGGTAGTCACCTGAAATGGTTTTCACTTCACAGGTGTGCCTTGTCAGGGTTAATTAGTGGAATTCTTTTCCCTTATTAATGGGGTTAGGACTAAGACATGGATACCCGACCCGAGGCCGACGGGTCCCGACGGGTCCCGACGGTACCCGACTGGCCGGGCGGGTTCGGACAGATATTTAGAAATTATGTTCGGGGTCGGGTCGGGCTCGGTCACATCAGCGCGATAAGGCAACAGCTTATTAAGGTGCGCTTGTTGCCCCGTGTGCGCTGATGCGCTCATCTATTGACATTTCCGAATGTCTTCCTACAGTTGCTTAACAAAAGCGGGCTTTCCACACAAACAAACGTAGCCTACATGTGTCATTAGTATTAGGAAAAAAAATGTAACTTTATAATCTTTAATCTTTAAAGATTTTAACTGTGTCGGGCTCGGGTCGGGCTCGGACACAAATTTCTTAATACCTGTCGGGCTCGGGCCGGGTTCGGTCACGGCTCTGTCGAATGCGGGCCGGCCTCGGACAGAAAAATTCGGCCCGATCCGGACTCTACTTGGGACCATCAGTTGTGTTGTGCAGAAGTCAGGTTGATACACAGCCGACAGCCCTATTGGACAACTGTTAGAATTCATATTATGGCAAGAACCAATCAGCTAAGTAAAGAGAAACGAGTGGCCATCATTACTTTAACAAATGAAGGTCAGTCAGTCCAGAAAATTGCGAAAATTTTGAATGTGTCCCAAAGTGCAGCCGCAAAAACCATCAAGCGCAACAACGAAACTGGCTCACATGAGGACCGCCCCAGGAAAGGAAGACCAAGAGTCACCACTGCTGCTGAGGATAAGTTCATCCGAGTCACCAGCCTCAGAAATTGCAAGTTAACAGCAGCTCAGATTAGAAACCAGATGAATGCCACACAGAGTTCTAGCAGCAGACACATCGCTAGAACAACTGTTAAGAGGAGACTGCGCGAATCAGGCCTTCATGGTTAAGTAGCTGCTAGGAAACCACTGCTAAGGAGAGGCAACAAGTAGAAGAGATTTGTTTGGGCCAAGAAACACAAGGAATGGACATTAGACCAGTGGAAATCTGTGCTTTGGTCTGATGAGTCCAAATTTGAGATCTTTGGTTCCAACCGCCGTGTCTTTGTGTGACGCAGAAAAGGTGAACGGATGGATTCTACATGCCTGGTTCCCACCGTGAAGCATGGAGGAGGAGGTGTGATGGTGTGGGGGTGCTTTGCTGATGACACTGTTGGGGATTTATTCAAAATTGAAAGCATACTGAACCAGCATGGCTACCACAGCATCCTGCAGTGACATGCCATCCCATTCGGTTTGCATTTAGTTGGACCATCATTTATTTTTCAACAGGACAATGACCCCAAACACACATCCAGGCTGTGTAAGGGCTATTTGACCAAGAAGGAGAGTGATGGAGTGCTGCGCCAGATGACCTGGCCTCCACAGTCACGGGACCTGAACCCAATCGAGATGGTTTGGGGTGAGCTGGACCGCAGAGTGAAGGCAAAAGAGCCAACAAGTGCTAAGCATCTCTGGGAACTCCTTCAAGACTTTTGGAAAACCATTTCAGGTGACTACCTCTTGAAGCTCATCAAGAGAATGCCAAGAGTGTGCAAAGCAGTAATCAGAGCAAACGGTGGCTACTTTGAAGAAAATAGAATATAAGACATATTTTCAGTTATTTCACACTTTTTTGTTAAGTACATAATTCCACATGTGTTCATTCATAGTTGTGATGCCTTCAGTGAGAATCTGCAATGTAAATAGTCATGAAAATAAAGGAAATGCATTGAATGAGAAGGTGTGTCCAAACTTTTGGCCTGTACTGTATATATATAATATATTTTAAATGACCCATTTTACACAAAAGCCCATTTGGCAAAAAAAAGCTGTAATACAACCATATTTCTCAGAGGCACTTATCATGCCACGACAGCACTGTGCACTGATGATGAGCAAGACAGCTGAGTGTTGGATGGGCCCTCAGCCAAATGATGGTTCTGTCCCTCACCTTGACTGTACCGAGGAAATCACCACATCCGTCTCTCTATACATTCACAGATGTCGTAGACCCTCACTGGCCAGTGCCTTACTTTGTCTCACGGTGGCAGATATACAATCCTGCAGACACTGAGACACATGCATGCAATGCAAGGACAAACCACAAAAGGAAACCTTAGACATATGGTATTACATAGCCCTCACCACACACACACAAACACACACACACACACACACACACTCCCATAAGCAAGAGGCACATTCAAGGCACATACACACAGTATTGCATTTTCCTGTCCTTCAGGGCTTTAATTTCCCATCTCCTGATGTGGCGAGGGCACTGATCCGTTGCCCATCTCGGGGAAGCCCACCATGTTTCTCATCTGTCAGCCCAGGGAAGGCCAGGGATTTATCCGTATAAAGTGTCCGTGCTGTTGCTACTGTACTGTAGCAAGTCAGCAGAAACTAATCGGCACCCAAGGTCCAGTCTCAGCTTAGTACGGCGAGGCTGTGTCAGTTAGCCTGGAGCAAATCCTTGCAGTGCATCTGCGATACAATGTTTAAAACAAAAACAGAACCAGTCATTTGGGTTAGTGTAATTGTCGAGTACGGCTTATTTCCGTTTTCTCTGCTCTGTGTCTTGAGGGCCTATTCTTTGTGGATGGGGCCTCATTCCTTCACCCAATCTTCACCCAAGCCAGGGACCTCTTTTACAGAGGACGACATGCATGGTTAGCTTCACTCATCCAGCTCTGCCTTAGCTGGACTGGCTTTGTGCCTCTCTTAGTCCCATTGTGCTTGTTGGAAAAAGGCACTGCATTCCCAACCTAAAAAGCATGAATATTGTCACTGTTCTGTGATTAGTCACAACACACTTCTTAAGTAATACAATGTTTTTTTAAATGGTTTCTAGACTACATTTCACACACAAACGTATTCCTTGACTGTTATTTAAAGACATCTAAACATTTTCAGATACACAGTTTTCCCTGGACAGTGACAACATGCTACAAAAACACATAGTACTGTATATACCTTGAAGTTAGTTTTTAGTATGCTATTATTGCTACAATGGGTCATGATTATACAGCCTGTCTCTGATAACAGTGCTTTATATTCTATATAATGCTGGTTGGAACCTCTTTCAGTTTAAAAAGCAATTTTCAAGCAAATTTGATAGATCATAGATCATTTATTATGTTGTTTTCCAGATAAAAAAATATCAACTAAAGAAATTAACACATCACAAAATATAAACCTCCAGTATCACAAAAATATAAACTTACTTATTTCCCTCTTTAAACTCCCATTTGGAGAAGGTTCACTTTGTTGAACTCCTTTTAATAAATCAAGTAGGGGAAATGCCATACATATTAGATATTTCACATTATAACCAAGTGCTGCGGCACTGACTCTGCTTCAGTAGGAAAACTCTACTGGGACACAGAACGAGAACTTGGAGTCAACTGTAGCTGATAAAACCAAAATGAATCTGTGGCAATAAAGATTTGTAGGAGATACTTATTGCAGTTGGACTGTTTTCTTGGCAGGTCCTAACATTTTGAGTGCAAGTACATTTTTGAAGTCCTTTGTTTGAATATTATTGCAGCATTTACATTTTCTTTCTGTAATATTATGAATAGCAATAATTAAGTTCTGAATATGAAAACATTTTTAAGATTTTAGCTTATTTTGGGGTAGAAACAAATTAGCAATCAGACACATTACAAAACTCACTAGCAATATATATGCATATGAGGAACAATCTAGTAAAAGAGATAACTACTTTCTCAGTCAAACATTAATTCAGTCGTCTTCCATCAGCCACAGTGTATTGACTACAAAGCCTTAAGGTTGTGAGGATAGCTAGCCATCACAAAGAACTGGCAATCGACTTTTTAGCCCTGTTCATTTAATCATTCAATCCCTCTCTTTTCTCATCTCTTGTGGTAGCATATTAACGTAGCTTTTCATCCCAAAGAGCTTGGAGCTTTTATTTATGTAGTCCGTCAATCTTTTTCCTTTCTTTCTCCCCCACCTCTACAGTGCGGCACCATTGACTCTGGCTCCTATGTGAACCTGACTGAAAGAAACCTGCAGGACGCTCAGAAGTTTTTGCTGATGCATGAGGTGGTCCAACCCGTGGTTCCCGTGCCCTACTTCATGGAGGACAACGTGCGCTTCACTCATGTGGCAGTGGATGTGGTGCAGGGGAAAGACATGCTGTTTCACATCATATACTTAGCTACTGGTGGGTTCTTGGCACTATGTTTATTCAATGTGTTGCCTTCTTCACAGGTTTAATGTGGGCAGGGTTGGGTGGGAAAAAGCTGATGTCACATAATTCGAAGCACCAATCAGAATTTAGCCATATTGGATTCATAATGTAATGTTGTCGGCTTGTTTGCCTTTGTTGCAGCACTGTCAGTCAAATCTGATTAAGCCTACACAGTCCTGAAGCAGCAGTTTAGAGTGCGGATCGGGCCGCATTTTTCTGTCCGAGCCTGGCCCGCGTCCGACAGAGCAGTACCCGAACCCGGCCTGAGCCCGACAGGCATTTAGATATTTATGTCCAAGCCCAACACAGTTAAAGTCTTGTTTTTTTTTTAATACTAATGACACATGTACGTTTGTTTGTGTGGAAAGCCCGCTTTTATTAAGCAACTGTAGGAAGGCATTCGGAAATGTCAACAGATGAGCGCATCAACGCACACGGGGCAACAAGCGCACGTTAACACAGGCGCTCACCTACATAATAAGCTTTTTTAATTTGAAATGTTCAGAGCCTTATCGCGCTGATGTGACTGAGCCTGAGCCTGACCCGAACCTGAACATCATTTCTAAATATCTGTCCGAACCTGGGCCAGCCCATTGGGTTCCCAGGGGCTCGGTTCGGGTATCCATCCTCTACAGCAGATTGGCATACATTAGCATTTTAGGGATGTTAAACTCTTAATAAATAATACCTTACATAGCTTTTTAAATTTAAGCTTCAGTTGTTACTTACATTGTCATGAATATTAATAGCTTTTTGGGGCTTTAAGCCTTTTTAAGTGCACATAAAAAGGCCTGTAAGAAGAAGAATGAAAACAATAGATCCGTACTTCTGAGGAGGCATCAAAGCTTAGTGTTTTGACCCAAGTTTGATCTTTTTTTTTCCTTTTTTTTTTCTTCTTCTCCCCCACCCACACACCCCCCCCCCCCCAATCCCCCCCCCCCCCTCTCCCACTCAAAAAACCCACAACACAACACCACAAAAAAAAAAACTTTTTTCTTTTTTTTTTTTACTCTTTCCCTCCTTTTTCCCCCCTTACCCCAACACACACACACCCCCCCCCCCCCCCCCCCCCCCCCCCCCCCCCACACAAAAAAAAACAAAAAAAAAACAACAACCACCCAACAAAAAAAAAAAAAAAAACCACTCTTACACATTTTCCCTGTCTGAACTGCATGGCACCACCTGCTTATCAGTAGTCTGTTTGATCACACTGGTGTGACAATATGTGATGTTAGACTTGGCTAAGTGCTGAAAACAGTATCAGCTAGACTCCAGATACACACCGGCGTTTCGTGTCTGTTCTGTATTATGATATAACGTACACTATGGATTAGGAACGGATGTACTGAACAGAATATGAACGTAGTGACCCACTTCACTGTGCTACTGTACCATGGCTCCACTGGGAAATGTCAACATGATCTTTCTGTTGTTAGTCAGTGTTATTTTAGGATATCACACATGCAAGCACACACTCACACACACGCACACACACACACACACACACACACACACACACACACACACACACACACACACACACACACACACACACACACACACACACAACCTGTTTCCAGTTCACTGGCTCTATGCTTGGCATCTCCCTCAAAAACTCCCCTTTTATTGTTTGCATGGTGCTGTGATCAATGTAGCGTCAGACCAGAGCTGCCCACACTGCAGTTCCCCAGACACTAACCAGACGCTAATGAAAACATCTGAAACCCTGCCAAGGCCATTGGGTAGCACACATAATGTACCTAATCACATGCTATTATTAACGCTTAAACGCACCCCGCTGATTGGGGCCATTGTAGAAAACCTCGCTCCAACTGGGGATCCAAAGATGTCAAGGTGTAGAGTTCTTTTATTCAAACATGTGGCTTGCAGCAAATTCCCCCCTTCGTTGTTCAGCCCTCGTTAGTGATTTCAGCCCTGCAGCAGCATTTTTCTCTTGCAGTTAAGGTGGACAGAATTCAGTTAAATGCAAAAGATTTTCTTAAAAGTTCCTGGATCACCAAAGAACCAATTTTCTATTTGCTAGAGGTGAGACTTTGTGAAGGTACGTGCCTTGAGGGGAAAAAAACTAATCACTTACTCATTAGCAACAGTGCCTTGCTCAAGAGCACCTTGGTAGTGCCCAGGAGGTGAACTGGTATCTCTCCAGCTACCAATCCACACGCCGTACTTTGGTCCGTACTGGGACTTGAATCAGCGACCCTCCGGTTCCCGACCCAGCTCCATATGGACTGAGCTACTGCCACCCCCAAAATGGAGTAGCACTTCCCCGACCTGTCTATTCACTGAATGATATCAACTCTCCATCAAATTAGCGAACAAGTCAGCCCCCAAATTGTCAATGTAGTGAAGGTTACTTATAATAATAAAAAAAAAAATAAATAAATTAAGGTAAAAAAAAAATAAACCCCCAAAAACCTCCGGCAGCACAAAAAAACTTTTTTTTTCTTTTCTTTAAAAAAGGGTTCTCCCTTTTTTTTTTTTTTTTTTTTTTTTTTTTTTTGGGCGCCTAATTACTTTTTCTTCACCCAGGGGATTGCATGTATAATAAATGATGTTTGTTTTAGCTTTCCCAAAAGAAAATTCCCCCCACTTCATCTCACAGGGCCTACCTTACATAAAATAAAGGTCATGAAGTATTGACAATGACATGGATTTCCACACTCTTCTCTCTCAGAAGTAAAAAGTTTTTTTAATCACTTTGCATCTACAGCACTGCATGTTAATGGCATAACCACTCTTGGCATGCCAGCCACTACCAGTTTTTTTTATTTTTGTCTTTTTTCAGAGCCTCTCTGTGAGGAAGTGATTGTTGTGATTCACACTGAGTTCACATCGGCTTGCGTGCAGTTTTGCTCATCCGAGATCTATTTTGTTTTCTGTTTTTCCCTCATCAAACTCCCAGCTATTCTTACCCTGCCTCCACTTCTTTAACTTTTCTCATTTATGGATAAACGCCCTTCCTTTATTTGACCAAATCCTCTCTTCCCCTTTCTTTCTCTTCCAGATTATGGTACTATCAGGAAAGTGCTTTCCCCTCTCAATCAGTCCACAGGGAGCTGCCTATTGGAGGAGATTGAGTTGTTCCCACCCAGGAAGAGACAGCCGATCCGAAGCCTGCTGATTCTGCACAGCCGCAGCGAGCTTTATGTGGGTGTTAGAGACCAGGTCATCAAGATCCCACTGAAGAGATGCAGCTACCACAAGAGCAGAGAGTGAGTACATGCTCAAACTAATGCCATTAATCTCAATGGAAAGTGTCAAAAGAAAATATGTACACAACAGTACAAAGTTTTAAAGCTGCCTATTTCATAAGATGCTCTTTATCTGAGAGGGCCAGGCCTCTTTGTTGGTCAGGGGCCTTTGCTGAGATTTAAAACCCTGTAAATCAGCTTTTGTCTGGGCCACTGGAGGTGCCCACTGCTGCCCTCTGTCTGTCTTCCTCTGGTTGTCATCAAACCGTGCATTTTCTGCCTCTCGTGCACAGTTCTGTTGCAGCTGTGCGTGTGTTCAGCAGATATATTGAGTTTCTGTCTGTATGGAAGACGCTCCGTCAACGCATAAATATTGGCAAAGAAAAAACAGAGACAGAGGCTGGGGTGTGAAGACTCACCACAAGATTGGGATCCCATCCATCATCGCTTCAGAAAAGGAATCACACCTGCATTCCTTATCTCTCGCACAATGAGCTGTTATTGGAATACACAGAGTTAAGGCTTCATATTACAGCTGTGGCTCTGTGATATATGCTGCAGCCATTATGGCATTTTTTTCTTTCTTCCTTTTTTTTATTTTTTTGAGAGAAAAACAAAACGGATAAAAGAAGTAAAACCACACACACAGATTGTGCACACAGACTGGCAGCTACAGTACAGGGAGAGTTACTGGGTTCATCACTGACATTTCTTTGAGGTTTGCCTGTGAAATATTAGAAGGCTGCCTCTCTGTTTGGCTGTGTGTGCTGTGTTCTGATGGCTCACTGATGGGTGGTGTACAATCTGCAAGGCCCTTAAGGCCTTCTGAAAGACAGGTATTATCTTGTTCTTTCTCCCTTTCATTTTGTGCTGCTGTCGTCACCCCTGATATCCTTGTCCGTACAGATAAAGTCCATAACTCTCTGCTGTTTGTTAGCCTCTCAGACACTACGTCAGCCACCTTGTGTGTGCATCAGAGTGTGCACAAGCACGGCAGAGTGTTTGCCTTTCTGCATTTTCACATGGATGGATGCATATGATCTTGTGTCCTTGCACTTGTGTTTGTGCCTGCGCTCAGTTCATTGTTATAAAACCCACGGACAACTTTGGTTACATTTCACTAGGGGCATTTCAGGCTCCGTTGATGCTCGTGGCTCAGAGATATGTCATTGTGCTGTCACCGCAGACTTGTATTTGCATGAAAAGAGTAACATCAGGCTTTTTATTGCACTCAATAAACCACCTGAAGCAGATACTGCAAAGACAGATCCAGCTATTCTCACTACAGTATTCTCAGGGAATATTTGTTGGGCTGATAAGCTATTTGAGTTAGAAATGTGTGTGTGTCGGACACAAAACTATAATCCTCATGCTTGTCTGAAGATTACCTGAGAAATCAGTCAGCACATTGTGTCAAGACATAATTTTGATGATGCCTATGCAATGTACATTGCAATACTCTTCATTTCTAACACTTCTCTCCTGCCTTTCTTATCTCTCTCTTCTTCTCTGTCACTTGAGTAGCTTCGCTCATCCCTCTTTTTTATTTTAATTAGCTTTTTACTCACCTCTATTTCTACACTTCTCTCTTCTCTTCTCTTGCCACTTTCTCTCATCTTATCTCTCCCATTTCCTATTTTTTTCATCCATCATTTCTCCCACCACCTTATCTTCCAGCTTTTTCTGCAATCTCCCTTCTTTGTCCCAACCCGATGTTAGATTTCATGTCCTGTCACAATGCAGAGCTATCTGTATTCACATATGACTGGTTAATAAAAGCCCATTAAACTTTATTGTCCTTCCAGAGCCTGTGTGGGAGCCAGGGACCCATACTGTGGTTGGGACCTGCTATTGAAGAAGTGTACCACGCTGGAGGAAAGTGTCAGGATGAGTCAATGGGAGCAGAGCATCACAAAATGCCCTGTGAGTATCACGGAGCTGCTGCCTGATCTGTACATACCTCATTGTAGTCCACTTGCGTGTTACTCGCTTCCTTTGTTTTCTTTACTTTGAACCTTTAAAGTTGGTAGAAAACACAATTATCCTTACTCGGTCTCTGTGGTCGCTTTCCCCTCCACATGAATGTAATCCTAACATTCATCGTTGCTCCTCTCCTTTTAAAGTTACAGCCTGCTCTGTATTCTCTCCATGCACTCACAACTTACAAGCAACATCCCCTAAAACCAGCCTTAGAAACATATCTTCGCCAAAAAAAGGCATCTTGGGACTAAACAACTTGACTTTAAGGGAGCGGTGTGTACCCTGGGAATGATCTGGAGTGTTCCCTCAATCATTCACCTCTGACTGCATGTTCATTAGCAAAACAGTTCTTCCATTTATTTTGATGTACACCAAATTCGGGAGCAGTATTTTTTTTGGGGGGGGGGGATTGTGGTAAGCCTTTCAATTCCAACATGGCTCTGCTTTTTTCAGCGTTTCATTGACATCAATTTCAAGCCAGTCACAGCGATAGTTCTATGTGCCTCCGTGCCCTTTTATGTTCAGAAGAAGATTTAGCAGTCAAGCCACTGAGCACCCAGTGGCAGCTGTCAGCATAGCTCTGGCAGAAACTTGGCTGCATCCTCATATGCATTCAGATATATACATGGACTCAAACAAGCATGCATATGTGCATAAACAGACACGCATTATATTTTCGCCATGTCACTACTGGCTGCAATTCAACAATTCTGTTCTTATGCTGGAGCTATAAAGCTCACTAATTAACAGCTTACCACTGTTTATATGAAACTTCCCATAAGACTTGTCATTTTTACGCTTTTTTGTACAGAGTAAACAAACAACATATTAAGCAATGTGTTAATTAGTGAGCTTTAGAGGTGCTGGTAGGTGTTTCAACCTGTTTTCAAGTCATTATACTAACCTAAGCTAACAATTACTTTAAATGCAGGATTTGATTAAAGATGCTATTCATGTTTCCAGCAGCAGTCTAGCCACCAATGCTTTAGTTTTTATGTATTTTCATTTGGCCACATACCGCTGCCCGCACCAGTAATGGAATATGTATTTACCCACTTAACCTTGGTCTTACCAGGTCCAATCCATTTAGAGTGAGCATGAATTAACTTTTGGCAGTAATCACTTTGTATTCTGACAGAGAGAAATGGCTTTACAATGTGGCTTGTGAAGCCAGACCAGAATGGGAAACCTGTCTGTTTGCAACAATTCGATACCAAGACGTGGAAACTGAAAAACAAGAAGTTGCCTTTTTTGCCTCACAGTTAGTGTTTCACTCCCTATGAATCCATTAACACCTTTGAAAAAAGGCTAAACTGACTGAATGTCTGTTCTGTTGCTTTCTCCTGAAAAGTGGAAGTGTGGCGCTGGAGGCCAGTCAAGGTTTTGCACACTGAGTTGCGTTGTGTAGGCAGAGACAGGAGATATGCTTTACCAACGTATTAACAAACGCCATCTGGCACCACAGTCTCACGTCTATATGGAAACAAGCAGAAAAGAGTGTCTAGTTTTAGGGAAGGTAGAAGTCTTAGTCGCTGTTCTGTATGTTTTCACTCAAGTAAAATGGAAATTTTGACTCAATAAAAGTTTTTGTGAGGAACCCACATTGCCTAAAAATAATTTTAATTAACCCCTACTCTAAAAACATAATGTTACAGTATTCTTTAGAATTACAAAAGAGTGAGAGAGAAGAAAGACAGCTGATGTAATTTCAGCTTTTCATCATCCTTCAGAATTATCATCCTGTTTCTGGTGCCCTTTCATTTCTGTTTTCCCATTTTAATGAAAGAAATTACATGTGCTTAAAAAAAAGAATCCTTTATATGTTTATATTTATTTTTTAGGGAAAAATACACAGCATAAAAAGGATAGTGTCATATACATGTACCATATCATTTATATTGTCAGCTGTATGATTGGTGAAATAGATGCAATATTGTCTGTCTCTTTCTAGTTGTTTGCTTTTTAGCCTAATGATGCAAATGTTGCCTATCTTAGCCAAGTGTCTCCCTTTTAGGCACACAGCCGAGTTCAATTACCAAAAAGAGCATAGGGCAGATGGTTTTTCTGCTTCTGCCAAAGCAGCTGATGATCACGCTCTCTTTTCTTTGCGTGTTCTTTGTATTTTTAAATCACCCTGAAATATAGCAGCGACATGGCTCATATCATCTGAATCTTACACCGGCGCGTTTTTGTTTTTAGCTTGTGTGCACAGGACATTGCTCGTAATTCATAGCTGCTGTAATATCTGAGCCTTCCTGTTTCATTCTGTTTTGCTTCAGATATCTATTTACGCTGCCACTTTTATTTCCTCATATTTCTGTCTTTGGAATGTGTCCATTCCAGCTTTGGCTTTCTGAATCTCTCTCTTGCTGTTTTGGAATCTCATCATATAAGACAATTTTCATATATCTACCTCGTGTTCACAGCACATTTTTGTCCTTATAACTGCACAATTTTGGATGTGTTGCAGATGATGTAATGCAGTTATTTTTGCATCTATTTCAGGAAAATTGATTTCTGTTTGCATCCACCGTAGCCATGGGCTGCGTTTCCCAGAACAATACATTCTGAGAGCATTGGTTTAATGCAATGATCAGTTTCTGAGAAAAGCCATTTCTCTCAAATGTTTGATTTTTGGCTCTCTTTATTGCTAATAGATCCGTAATGTGACTGTTGATGGAGGCTTTGGTGCCTGGTCAGGCTGGTCCACATGTAGTCATAGCGACGGAGGCAGCGCGGGGTCCTGTCTGTGTCGGACACGAGCCTGTGATAACCCCGCTCCTCAGTGTGGGGGCCAGCATTGTTATGGCATAAGTGTGGAGGTCGCCAACTGCTCCAGGTACGTTCTTTCTTGATACACCAGCACACATCTGTAAATCTTCCTTCTCTTTGTCAACAGTCTGATGAATTTGTACAGTATGTACCTATCTCTACAATAGAGAGGGTGACGGGGAGGTAAGGGGATAGTTGTAAAAATGTGTTCATTAATTCTGTGCATCCTAACACCTACTCGTCAGAAATCCATACACAGCACATTGTTTCATGTTGCATACTCTGTCAGTTGTACTGTCACTGTTAGTTATTTTTGGGCTAACAAGTGTTGATTGGGTGTATTTTTCCCACCCACACAGCTGACTTATTGCTGTTTTTAACACTCTCAGAGTTCAAATTAACTGAGATGCTGCTGCTGTGCATCAAACACATCCTTTGATGATGAGGGGAAGTCACTAAGGATTACTTTCATTATTAGTTATTTCATCAGTTGTTTTTACCAATAAATTCATCTTTTAATCAAATTAATGTCTAAAAGTAGTTACAATAGCCCAAATTAAATACTTTCTAATTATGTAATTAATTTGTATCTGACTAGGAGTAAAAAAAAAAGAAGTAAAAAAAAAAACATTAAATTAAGTCTTTATTCATCTCTTGAAATATTGTCTTCTATGTCTCATGGGGTGATCAACCACTGAGATTCATGTGACTCAATAGTTACTATCTTCTTGCTGAAGTCTTGTTTTTGTGTTCCTCCAGCTACCATTAACTCTCCACCAGTAGTTAAAGTAGCTCAGACTGATGTTCCTCTGTGTGTCTCCATAGAAACGGGGCGTGGACTCCCTGGACTTCCTGGTCTCCCTGCAGCACCAGCTGCGGCATCGGCTTCCAGGTCCGTCAACGCTCCTGCAGCAACCCGACCCCTCGCCATGGTGGACGAGTGTGTGTGGGCCAGAACCGCGAGGAAAGGTATAGCACACGCACACACACACATGTTTATACATTTATTCACATATTTTTTGTTTTTTATTTATATTTTTTTGCTGCTTTTAAATGTCTGATGTATCCTTGTACGGTGTCCTTGAGTGCAAAGAAAGGCGCCTTTAAATAAAATGTATTATTATTATTATTATTATTACATGTACAGATTAAAGCAAATACATATGGTACATGCATATTTATATTTCTGAGCATGTTAAAAAAAAAGAAGAAAGCTATTTTGTTCAAGAATTTGCAACCTGCACTAAGGAAGCATGACTTTCCCTGTGGCTTTTTCTTTCTTTTTTCTTTTTCTTCACTTCTGTCTAACTTTGCGATAGCCAATTAAGGAATGAGTGGGATAGGCCTGCGCTTGGGTAATTATCTGGCTTTCACACACAGGACCAGTCTACGTCAAAGCTTTGGTAGCTTTGCTGTAGAATAATCGCCTTTTTAAAGATGAGTTTCTGTGGTTTCCAAGCAACCTTCAAGGCCTAAAAAAGAAAATCTGTTTTTCAAGGAGAAAGCACAAAGAGACATACAAAGCAGTCCAGGTAGAACAGGTCAAGAGATGAGTGTTCTTCAAGTTAAAGTGTTGTGCCTCTATCTCTTTTTATCTCAAAGTTAGGTGTTTGCCAAATCAAAAAATTATTGAGGAATGCTATGACAACTTCATGGTGTTTAAAAATTACACGACACTGGCTACATTACATAATTCTAATTCCATCCTATTAGAGACTGGCGTTTCTTAACCCTTATGTTGTCTTTGGGTCAAATTCAATTCAATTTTATTTATAGAATCAAATCATAACCAGAGTTATCTCAGAACACTTTACAGATAGAGTAGGTCTAGACCACACTATAATTTACAAAGACCCAACAATTCCAGTAATTCCCAAATTTGACCCGTTTTCTAAATGTCTATATCAGAAATATGGGTTTCTTTTTAACAACCTAGTTTGGATTACCCAAAGATAACACGGACGGATGATTCCACACAACAGCTTCACAAGTACAACAGAAGATCGGCTCTCTACTTTCATTGAATTTGGAGTGTTTTGTTAAATTTTTTTGCATTTGAAAAATAAATTGAAATGTTTTGAAACTGACTGAACGTTGACCCTTCTGTGATTATCCTTCCTTTAATATTATTCTAAATAATTCATAATTTCAGTTTTTTAAACTCAAGGATTAGGTATAATTTCCTTAATAAATTAGGTTTATTGACCATGAAATCCGAAAAGTGTAAAACTAGTAATGAGTTGGTGTTGGTGGTGTTTATACATGGTAGTGAAAAGAAGAGTAAAACGGCAAAAAAACGCCAAAAACATTGAAAAAGGTGCCTAGAAAAAAGGGACAAAAGCGTCAACAAGTCCATGGTCCAATGGAAGACAACACAAGGGTTAAAGCAACACTTACGTAACTTTTGCCGCTTCGATCCCCCTATAGGTTGTCTAATTTGAACTACAGCTGCAGCTAAAACTTACATAGTGTTGCTTCAATAAACTGAGGCATTCTTCTTCTGTGTCCATAGTCTCTGTGTCACCAAGCAAGGCATCGTGCTTTTGATTTTTCAACTCATGCTGTGAACCAGAGGTGAAGGCAGAAAAAGTGCAAATAAATACAGTTCAGAGGTTACAGGGAAGGGAAAAGGAGAAATAAATAGTTACCAATTGTTACCATGGCAACAGAAACAGCATTGCGATGGATGAGTAATTGGATCCGGCCTTCAAGGATGAACCCTATATTGCATCCATCTTTGCTCTCTTCTCTGCACTTTTTCATTTCCTCTCTCTCTTTTCACCTTCCACTTTTTCCTTTTCTCAATCACTGATGCTCCCAAGGACTGCTCCATCAGGAGCTCTGAGGAAAATATATGGAGTAACTGATACAGCCCAGTTACTCACAAACCACACCAAAAAAGTGCTGGCTGGCATTAAAGACCATGGAAGGCCAGAAGCAGGTTTAGCCGCCCCCTCGCTTTCTTTCTCCGTGCTTTAATCTCCTTTGTTTCATCTCCCCTTCCTGCTCTCAGTTCTCGCTCTGTTCAGCTATTTAAAACACCTTAGGCCAGTTAGGGGCCAGCTGTGAGGGCTGGAAAAAGATCTTTGTAAGGGAGAGGAGTGTGTGTGTGTGTGTGTGTGTGTGTGTGTGTGTGTGTGTGTGTGTGTGTGTGTGTGTGTGTGTGTGTGTGTGTGTGTGTGTGTGTGTGTGTGTGTGTGTGTGCATGTGTGTGCGTGTGCGTGTGTGTGCGTGTGTGTGCGCGACAAATGGACAGTAAGGCAGAGAGATAGAAAGAGAAAATGTGTTAACAGATGAATTATGCTGTGTCAGTTTGACTCTGCCTGAAGGAGAAAAGGATAGGGATGCTAGAAAATGTTTGTGTGTGTTCTATATGAGCATTTTCAGGTGTGTCACCAATGCTTGCAAAAACAAACTGGGAAAACTTCTCATTAAATGTTCAACCTGTATATTGGTGTCCATGGAATTCCACCACATCTGTTGTTTATAGTTGCCCATGTGTGAAATAGGTCTTCTGTACAAGCTTTAATCCGCATGACATGAAAAGGACTGGCACTTTATCAGTATTTGCGCACTGAACTTAATACCGTGAAAGACTTTTATTTTATGGGGCACAGGCCTCCTTTCAGAGGTGTTAGGCGTCTGCAATAAGCCTCGCTACTCACTTTATGCACAAGACTTAGGTTCAAACATGCATGCATATGGAGTGAGCTCATATGTACGCATATTTTCGAAAACTAAAAGAAAGTCCAAAACTGAACCACTTCTCCCACCTCATTTTTTTCAGCCAACAGGCTTCTCATAAGTTTGGCCCTGATTGTTTGCAGCAGGCAGAGCTTTTAAAGATAAAGCAAATGTTCTGAAATTGGCCGTGCACGACAGCGCTATGGGGTTAAATCTGGCTGTTTAATGTCTGCATTCATGAACCTTCTGTTGGTATTTCCCTCAGCACATTGACATCGTCCACACTGCTTACTCAGCCTATAGCGAATAATTAGGAGCGTTTTAGTCTGATCAGCTCTGTGTGTTTTTAGAGTGAAGAGAAAAGGATTAAATGGACTAAAGCTATGACTTGTCTGAAATGATTAAATTGTGTATGATTATGATTTGAAGCTCTAAATCATTCATTGCAAAAGTACATTGTGCTGTGGTGCAGCAGAGATGTTTTGGGTCTGCATACAAGCCTGTGTGTGTGTGTGTGTGTGTGTGTGTGTGTGTGTGTGTGTGTGTGTGTGTGTGTGTGTGTGTGTGTGTGTGTGTGTGTGTGTGTGTGTGTGTGTGTGGGGGAGTGTGTGTGTCGTGTGTGTGTGTGTGTGTGTGTGTGTGTGTCTTTCTCCTCTCAGGCTTGTGCAAGATTGTAATCCACACTCTTGACTTCTCCACACTCCTCTTTTCCCGCTGTATCAGCCCACTACAAGCTTGCAGATTAGTAAAAGTGGTAAAAGAACACACTGCTCTAAGGATTTTTACAACCAGGGTATACTGAATGTAGCTTTTGATTTGCCATGAACAATAGCAGTTTTAGGGAATAGTACAATGAAAGTACGCAGCCTGAGCCTCTGGAGGAAGGGTATAAAGTTAAAGATATTTTAGCACAAGAAGACAGTTTTCCTGAAAAGGCACCCATGTGCCAAAAGACAACAAAATAGCAATAAAAGCTATTTTTATAGTATGCGTAAAAGTTATAACATAAATTATATGGCTCTAATAAGGCTGGCAATCGTCTATCGTTATTGTATAATGAGGACTGAGTAATTAAGTATTTTAGATTTTGTAGTAATCCTGTCTTGTAAAACGATGTAATTAGAGATGATGCATGCATCTTTGTGGCTTTTTTAATAGGCTGTGTCAATGAATTATGCAAAATGCATATGCATGTTCATTAAGATTTGAGATGTAATGTTCTTAGATGTATTTTTATGCAACACTGGCAATGACGCTATGAACAGAAATATACCGTACAGACCCATCTTTGGTGGCATGATTCAATTGAATGTTCCAGTTCACAGTGCACCGTGTTCTCTGCACTCCATGGCCACATCAAAGAGATATGTTGGGTTTTGTTGAAGTTTCTTTTTAAGTGAAGTTTACATGCCTTTTCTGACATCCCTGTCTTGTGGTATGAACTCTTTGTAGCTATTTCAATTCAGTGGCAAGGTTTCAAAAGTGTGGTAATGTCTCCAGTGTCCTTCACATATAATTTGAGTGCTCTGTCAGATAAAGTAGCTATTCCATTTTCCACAGACCACTCAAAAGACACTGTCAGCGTGATCCAGTTATATGTACCGAGGATAAGTTGAGCTCTATTGTCAGAGCTTGCAAAGTACCTCATATCTTTTCATTTAATTCTTGTAACTACAATACACAATCCCGTAATTACTTAAAGACGCACTTATCATTGTTTATAATATAAATTGATCAAAAGAGTTCCCAACTTATCGTATTAAATAAGGTAACATGCTGATCCCATGCGGCTTTTGCTCCTTCTTCCCAGATACTGTAATGAACACCTGCCCTGCCCACCGCATGTTTACTGGTCGGCCTGGTCGGCATGGGAACGCTGCACCGTGCCTTGTGGTGGAGGGTTCCAGTCACGACGTAGAACCTGTGAGAACGGCAACGACTGTCCCGGGTGTGGTCAGGTATGTCCCGCAACACAATAGCTCTCACATGCACCATACCTTATATCCATCTTTCTCTCCGTCTATTCATTGTTTAGAAACTCAGCTCAAGCCATTTGATGCGATGAGCAGTCAGTGGTGATGAAATTGGAACATCTACACGACCAAATCCCCTGGCTATATTTATACAGTGGCAGCAGCCATCAGATTTATTACCAAGACGTATTTAATACCACACACGCAGTAATCACTCCACATATGAATAGGCTTATTTCTGCTACAAAGCTTTCTCCAAAGCACGGATGATGCAAGGAAGTGTTGAAATATGAGCGCTCTCCTTGTTGACAGAATGATGTGGTGCTCGTGTTATTTCTGGTGCTATCTTCACACTCACACACACAAACTCCCTCATCCCAGTCCTGGTAAAAAAATAAGCGAGAATGATAGCTGTAGCTTCTGGTGTCCCTCTTGGAAATGGATTAAAGAATATAGGTCAGGGTCTTGTGGATGAATGGGATCCTTAAAGTGTGTTTTTGTTTGTTTGTTTGCGAGCAGGCTTTCTTTAACATTTTATTTTGGTAGAAAAATTGATTAGGATGGTATAAGGTAAAAGCTGATCCTTAAACATAACTCTTTTAAATGGCTGGTTTAGAATTATGAATATAATCAGGATTACGCACATCTTTGGTGCTGTGTGTGCATTTATGTAAATATGTGCTTTTTCACAATGTGTATGTATGTTGAATAAAGTATTGCACACAGGCATTCACTGTGTCAAATTAAAAGGATGTTAGATGAAATTTGTTTAAAAAAACAAATCTGCCAAATGTTGAAAAAGCATTCAGCGACCCAAATCACATTTAGCTAAAGAGCACATCACACAGGTTGTGTAATGGCCCGTTGTGAAGCTAAATAACACACTGCCAGCATTATGAAACATCCCACACAAGGCCTTGCAACCTCAAGAGCATATATAGTATCTGATAATTGCCCATGACACATTAGTAGCTGCAGAACACAAAATGACCTCCCATTAAATAGAAATTTAGCAGTCGCACCATATCATCTCCAGTACGTCTCACACACATACACTCACATTCCAATCAGATGGCAGCTGTCTTATTTCTGTCATTGCACAGCGACCGTTATCCTCACAGAGGAATCCTGGGAATGCAGCGGCATTCATAGAGTAACTTGGTTCATAAAAGGAAACTGATGACGAGCACGAGGGAATCTAAGTACCTCGTCACCACCGTCTCCAAAAGGGAACGCCTGTCTTTGACTGTGGTTGTGGGTATTTTTGATGTTCGAGGACGAGCACAGGCTCGCTGAGCAAGAGATGTTAGAGGTAGTTTTTGTTGGTGTCAGAGGAGGGGACAGTTTCCAACTGATTAGAGACACTTACTTTCACTTCTTTTTTCTTTTTTTGTTCCCTCATCGACTCCTTGTCTCCAGCCATTGCGACATGGACTTAATTGGGACAACAGAGTTGTAATTACATGCAGATATCAGAGACACCTTCTCCTTTCCAGGGAGGACTTTACTTGGACAGCTTGGCTAACTTGTACTATAGCTGCATATTTACTCATATCAAAGAAACATTTGCTGCCTTTTATTTACAACTCTGATGAGGTGCTTAATGACACAGCTGTCAATATTTAACAGTTGCTTCAATGCACTTGAAGCCCCTAAGAAGTGTTTGAGATGGAAAAGAGTGTTTAAACAAAATGCAACTTTACAATAAAGTTAGGCATTTACATTTGTTTAGCACTTGAAGATCAAGAATGATGAGAATATGTTCTTTTAATTGAATCAAGAAACCCCCCCCCCAAAAAAAAATGTGAAAAGTGTGATGAGTTCGTTTTTTATGTGCCATCTGTCTGTGTTCTCTTCCCCCGGACAGATCCATGTTTAATTAAACAGAAGGAGACCACGCACACATAATCACACACACACACACACACACACACACACACACACACACACACACACACACACACACACAGCTTGCGTCATCACAGCTGAAAAGATGAACACTGTGTGTGTCTTAGACGTTAGCGTGCGTATGTACGTGTGTGCATCCATGTTTACCTGTCAGGATTGATATCACCACAACCACCTGTGAAAAGCTCCCTCCGTTTTCCAGACATTAATCGACAGCAATGAGCTAACATCTGCTTGGTGTTTTACAGTGATGTCCTGCGGAGAATTTGCAAGAAATACTAACTTTTGGGTGTCAAAGATGGGCTGAAGGTCAGGATAACAGTCTGGTCAACACTCCTGACATGCTGTAAAGTGAATCGTGAAATCTATTCAGTTGTTACTTTATTTTTGATTCTCTATTGATCCCTGAAGCGAAACCTTTTACGCTTATACCTCCTCTGCAGGGAGCTCACAGCACACTGTCACATTCAGAATAGCTCAAGTGAAGCTAGTAGGGATTCAGGTCAAGGACGCTTTCATTTAAAACTAAAGTGTCTCTACTCACTATGCCAGCCTGATACCAAAAAAGAAATGTGGCCACATACATGATTAAAAGAACAAACTGTCTAGCTGCTTCATTTCCATAAAACTGCCCTTAGTTTGCCCTGTGTGTCATTGACTTAAGCCTCAACAGTCTTATCATCATGGAAGTATTCAGTCCTGAGGGGCTCGGTGCCTTATTTTGCTGATGCAAAAGGCCACATGACTGCAACTTCATCAGTCTGAGTCTGGTCCATGCAGCGCTGCCCCGTCTCTCTCATTTCACCGTATCTGCATTACAGGTTTGAATCCCCAGAGGAGCTAGCAAAATCTGGGCAGGAAATAAACAAGCGAGGCCCTGGTGGCCCAGCAGTAAAGTACTGTACCATGAGTGCAGTGCTTAACCCCATATTCTACTGAAAACTCTGCTAAAAAAAAAAAAGAGGATGTGTGCTCAGTCAGTCAACCTTGGATAAATTGTAAGAAAAACTAAAATCATAAATCAACTGCTCATTCGTCGATATATTACATTTAAATCATTTACATTCTTAATTCAATAGCATTCGATGACAGACGACGCACTTCAGAGGTCTTAAAGGAGATATCATTCACTGTGGTATTTCCTACTTTATATAGTAAAGTACATCAAATAACTCTCACATCCTAGGAGACTTTTATTCTCAGCTGAACTGCATATCTTGACTCTGCCTCTCCGTGTTTAATAAGTCAAATATGGACCATGAAGAACTGACGGTGAACAGAGCTGCTTAATGACACCGAGAGCGGTTCTATTTACCTGCCAGTCATGCAGCCAGACTGCGGAATGAAAGTAGTCTGTGTTTGTGTAGGCAGACTGAAGTGTGAACACACTTGTGTGTTTCTGTATTGTGTTAGTCGTTGTGTGTGTTTGTGTGTGTGCGTGCGTGTGGACGCTAGTGTGTAGCCAGTAGACCTGCTCCTGGCCGACAGCAGGCTTCATTATGGAGTCGGGGAGAAGGAGGGAGGGAGAGAGAGAGAAAGTCAGAGTTTGACAGAGTGTGTTTTGGTGGCGCTGCTAATTGAACTGATGTGTCATGGAGACTTGAGGAGCATTAGGCCTCCGTCTCCGTCGACTCGACCGCAATAGATAAAGATGTAGGCACTGGAGATGATTAGTCACTTTCATATCTCACATCTGGACCATTCACTTAAACGTCAGGGTACAAGTGTGTATTTGTAGGCATCCTAATATACACCAACACACATGCTTTCTTTTCTCTCTCTCTCTCTCTCTCTCTCTCTCTCTCTCTCTCTCTCTCTCTCTCTCTCTCTCTCTCCCTCTCCTATACACACTCACAGCTCTCCCAGTCCAATAAGGAAGTATAATGAGTGTAATGATGGTAGGAGGCTGGAGAGGCACGACTCCTTATTATTCACCTCCCACAGCTGGCCGGACACCACAAAGAGCCTTTTGTACCTACACACTCATACACACACTCTCGTCCCTACACACACACACACACACACACAAACACACACACACACACACACACACACACACAGAAGTAAATATATACAGTGTATTTCACTCTCCAGTCCACATTCATACATTCTTTATTACAAATAAGAAGAAGCTGAGGGTTTATTCTTCCCCAGCACTCAAACACACACACATACACACACACACACACACACACACACACACACACACACCCACACACACACACACACACATATACACACTCTCAATTTCTTCTTTTCATCTTGTATCCCCTCAGCCTATACCACCTTAAAAAATAAGCAGAAAGGTCTGTGGATGGAGACAAAATAAGATAGTGGCTGCCTGAATCCATAACTCAGCCATGCATAAACTTATAAACATGCACAAGCTTCACACACACATACACACACACACACACACACACACACACACACACATCAGGTACTTCACTCTATAGTCAACTTGGCACATTCATACACACAGTCTTGCACATACACACACACACACAGCCCAACCACCACTTCCGTACTGACCAAACAGGCAGCTTGTTTGTGTGAGGCAGTAAAGATGCTATCAGGCGTCCTCCCACCCAGCTCTCCTGAGCTCCAGCCAGAAACACATTACAGTGCTGCCCGTCTCTGAGCAGCTGCCTGTTAAAGGTGTTGCACAGCATAAAATCGCTGCTCTCCATTTACCCATAATGCATATCAGTGCTCTCGCCCAGGGGGTGGGGCGCGGATATGAGCCGAAATCAGCAGACTAATTGAATCCAATTTTGTGTTCCACATGCCACTTGTCACATTCGACTGCTTTCCGCCATGTTTTCACTTTCGGTTAATTTCTCAGAAATTGAAATGTGAGTGTGGCCGAGTGAAGAGTACAGGAAATGTTTCCTGGATTCTGTTGTTTTCTTGTAGTTGTATTACTTTGTTTTATTACCTCACCATATCAACTGGAAAGAATGAGATGAAACATTGAAATAGCTATATTTTAATCAGCTTCTTTTGCCTAACAGTGAATCAGAGTTTAATTTGAATACAGTCTGGCTCACTCCTTTTGTTCAGATGCACATCTACATGGTCAACATGTAATATATGCCTAAGATGACCTTTTCACTGCTCTAGCTCAGTGAATGTCATTTTAATGGAGATATTTTATTTGCTTGTGGGTGTATGTGTGTGTTGGGTTTATGGGTTTTTATGGGCAGAGCTAGTGATGTTTATTTCACATTCTCGGGTCCATTTTTAATGCATTATTCAAGACATTTTTTCAAAAATTGCCACTCAAAAAGCTAGGAGACTGTTGTTGTTTTTTGTTATTATGCCAGATTTGTATTCACATGCGTACCCACTTTAACAAGGCTCTTTTATTGCAGGAAAAGACAATAAACTGTCCACTGTCCTTCAACCTTTTCTTCATATCATGGACCCCCGGGTGGTACCAGGGTGATACTGGGGACAACCACAATATCTTTATGGCATTACGTCATACTCTCACCATCCCAGTTTATGCAATTAGTTTATTAGCATTGCTACCAGCATATCTGGTATTATTTTTTTATTATTCAACTTTTATTGAATTTTCTAAATAAAAGTTGCAGTGCATGGATTTTCCTGCAAGGGTGGTCCTCTCAACAAGCCACAGAGCTTTTTGTATTTGTTCAGTCAGTGGGTCGCCTTTGTTAAATAAACACTGGCCACCTTGCTGTAAACTGCATATACTTTAGCTGTAGTTGATGTGGATTCCTTCGGAGACCTTGAATGAGGTTTAGCTTTAAAGCCAGTAATTATCTCTTTAGCCCTCTGCATCAACACTAATCCTCAGAGAGTGCAGGAGGAAACGCTTACCAGACAAGCCTCATTAAATATTTACTGTGTTTGGCCACCATCAACAACTCACACAACAAACACCCACAGATCGTTTGCCTTTTTCCCCCCCATTCATGCCATGTGGTGCTTTTTTTGTCGCTGTAGGTGGCGGCGAGACGCTGAGGTGGACTCTTTTTTTTTTTTTCCCGCTCCCTTTTGTTATTGGCTGATAATCACAGATTGTGCGCTGGTCTGTGATGCGTGATAATGTTAAATATTAATGTCTGGAGATGATTACTGCACTGGATGGAGAGAGGCAGGAAGTGTGGTGGAGGTGACACCCTCATTCATCACGGGGCCCTAACCAAATCTAAATCCTCCCTGTGTTTTTAACCTTGATACCCCGGGGAAGAGAGGCAGGGGGAGCGAGGGGGAGGAGGAGACAGAAATGAGGGCCGATAAGGAGAGACAGAGAGAGATGAAGCAGAGGCACAGAGTGGAAAAAGAAACAAGGAGAGGCAGGAAGAGAGCTGACACAAAGCGAGTTATGAACAGTGTGTGAAAAGAGGGTGAAAGAAATATAAAGATAGATAGATGAATGGAAAGTGAGACCAAGAGAGAGCGTAAAAGAGGAGGCAATATGGTGAAAAATAGACCTGCATACTGTGTAATGTATAGTGCTCCTCTCCTCAGCTGACCTGTCAGCCGATCCCATGTGACAGGCTGACGGATGTGCAGAAAGGAACTCTTATCTTATTTTGTCGAGGTCTGGCAGTCACTCAAGGCCTCTTCAGCATAAATAAACAAGCGGTAAGGAAAATGGCAGCCATCTCACCTTATCTTCTGCGGTGTCATTTTCTCCAGACGTACAGTATCACTACCTCCACCTCCTTATTCATTTAGCCGGGCACAAAGGGGTCTGGCCTGACTATTACCCGCCTATTATATTCCTGAATCATATCATCAAAGAAGCAGAATATTTTAGTCCAAATAAAAGTTGGCTGAGAGAAGCAGAGGCAAAATATATACTTGTGGTACTTCTGAATCAGACTCACATATCATACTGTTGGAGCGTCAGTGATGTTTTTCATTTTTATGGCGCGGCTCTCAAAGCCACATGCAGAGGGGAGAAATAGTTGCCATTATTGCCTTCTTTTTCTCTATCACTCCACTCCTCCACTTTCCCTCTCCTCTCCTCCATCCTTTCCCCTCAGTTATGAATTAAACTTGATGAATAACCTTTTCTGCCTGGCTGGTTTGCCTCTTGCCAAGTTCAGCAAGTGGTCTGAAAGAAAAGTATCCTTAGTCAGGGCGTGCATGTAAAATGGCAAGCAATGCGGTTTGGGCCAGGCAAACAGGGCTTGGTGTGTTTGTACAAAATGGTCTCACAGCAGTTCGTGAAATGGTCACGTTATTTTAATCTATTGATTCGTGATCACAGGGATGTTTTACTCAGTTTTTTTCGTGGTCGCCAGCACGAAATGGTCTATACAGAGATTGCAGGGGAGGACGCCTCACACACCAGGAGACAGCCGCGGGGGACGCGCAACAATAACTGGATGGCGAAGGTTGGGTTTAGGAAAAAAACAACGGGAAAAGGACGCCTCACACGCCGGGACACGGCCACGGGGGACGCGCAACAATAACAGGATAGTGGAGGTTGGGTTAAGGAAAATAAACAACGGGGAAAGGACGCCTCACACGCCGCAGGACACGTGACAATAACGGGATGGTGGAGGTTGGGTTAAGGAAAAAAACAACGGGACGGTTAACGGGGAAACAAAACGCCACACGCGGGACGCGATCCCCGGCCTCTGGGGTGAAAGTCTTGAATTGTTTGACCCATCCACCACCCCAACCAACCTCCTTGCGCGGATTTTCGGCATTTCATACTACTCGCTACCGTAGTCGTGCTGTGACCACGACATATGCTTCCCATTTAAATACATTAGTTTCATTTTCGTGCTGGCCACCACGAACAAAAACGTCCCCGTGAACACGAATCAATAGATTAAATAACGTGACCATTTCACGAACTGCCATGAGACTGGGTTGGTTTGTAAGGGGTATTTTGGGGGGTAGCGTACTGGAATTAAAAGGCTTTCTAGGATGAATGAAGCTTTGAAAAGGCTGTGTATTATTTCCTCATAGAATAAGCTGTTTAATGTCATATTAGTCACTGCAGAGAATTTTAAAAGCCATTGTCCTGTCCTTTTATTATGCTCTGGAAATACACCACATATATCTGTCTGAGCCTGTCATGTTTGCTTTAATGATCTGGATTATCTCTTCCTATGCTAGACGTGGCAAATACACCTGCCTGCAAACGTGCTTCCATGTAATAACAGTCTATGTGAACTGCAGCTAAATGTTTTCTGTTCTCTGATTGCAGGAGTACCAGTCATGCAACACCCTGCCATGTCCTGACCTAAAGAAGACCACACCCTGGACTCCCTGGACGCCCGTCAACATCTCCGACAACGGTGGGCACTATGAGCAGCGTTTCCGCTACACTTGCAAAGCTCGCATCCCAGATCCCAGCCTGCTAGAAGTAGGCAGGCAGAGGATCGAGATGCGCTACTGCTCCAGCGACGGATCCACCGGCTGCTCCACTGATGGTGAGTGCAGAGTGGAAGAGACAGATGGTCTTTTTCCAGCTATCTAAGCCTCTGGATGTTTCCGTTATCTCGCTCCAACTGGCTTTCTGCGTCTCTGCAGGTTAGTTATTGGTCTCCTCGCCTCAAGCCATTCCTTCTTTCTGTGTGTGTCTGTTGTTCATTAGGTCTTTCTTTCTGTGCTGTTCAAACTTTTCCCCTGTCTGTCCTGCAAAAGTTGAGGAGACGCTATCTTAATCAGCTCTCTTCTTTATGATCCCGTCCTCCACGACTTTATCAAATGATCAAAGCATCAGACATGTTAATGAACTTCCAATCCACAAAGCCGATCAGCAGTTTACAGCTAATTTTAGCTCTGCCGTGCTATCTTTCACACTCGTACACAAACACACACAGACGCATGCACAAAGTTCAATTATAGTCTTGCAAAGAAGCACAAACGCACACTCTTTATCCATCATCCTAGGTATTCCCTTCTGCCTGCGTCGGTGCACCAGACAGTCTCAGTGAGCCACACCCCTGGTGAATTAAACGCTGTAAATGTTTGTGCAAACAAACTGCTAATTGAGAAGTTGTTTATGTTGTCAAGTGGAAGGATCCATATTAGAGGGGAGACGGGCGCGGTGGCACCACACCATAGCAAAGAGGCTTCAGATGCAGCAGTTAAAGTTTGTTTATGGCTCTTTGCCTCGGAGGGAGAAGCTGATTTTTGTAGGGCTTTATAGTTAGCGCCTGGCTATGATGCGGCGGTCTCCCATCACTTTGGCTTTATCAATGTCTCTGGGTGGTCGGTCTCTACACCACTTACATGCCACATGCCACATGTAATCAACGGAGAGCCCTTATACTACGACATCAGAGTGTCTTTTGATCTCTGTTTTTTCCTTTTCGGATTATGAATCTCTCTTTCTCCTCCAGTGCTGTCGCTAGTACAGGTTGTTCTCTTCACACTTTGACGCCAACGCTTAAATGTTCCTGATAGGTTTTAAATGAGCGCTGGCAGGAACAGAGAAACCTGACCGCAGACTCAAAGCCTTAAGAGGAATGACACCACCACACCACCAAGACATTAGTGAACAAAAGTCTTGAGCTTTAATAGGTCTGTCTTGTTTTTGATTAGCGGGAGGAAGTAACAGACACAAAGTGTTTCATTAGAGGTTGTCACCAGAAGCCTGACATCAGATTAGCTTTAGCGTTAATTACTCCAATTGAAAAACAAAGGCTAAAGGTTCAGCAGTCCCTTTGGCAGTGAGTCAGGCTGTGCTGGATGTAAGCAGCCTATAGGCTAAAGCAGGCAGATGGTGATGTATGAGGTGCACATTACGAGCGTTAAATATGGGTGTTGTTTTCACCAATCTGCCATCAGAAAACATGGGAGACAATGTTAACTCAGCATTTAGGTGCAAATGATGTACCAACAGTGCTGCAGGTTACATTTAGACACTTTTTTCTATTAATAGATACAAACTTTATTATACAATCAGTGCCAAAGATTATTAACAGCAGTGACTAGTCATGATGCTATTGCACTTCGTATTCCACCTATATTGGCATTTAAACTAGATAAGTAATTAACACCACTGCAGGAAATAATGCTGTTCAACATTGCTTCAAAGCACGGCAATGATTTTCTTTTATTTATTTATATTATTATTATTCGCTTATTGTAAATTTAACTATTTAACATCAAAAGTGGTTCACTCAAAGATTCTTTTCATCAGCTGTGTACGTTTGAGAGAAAAAAAACTTCAACGTAGAATATGAAACAATTTCATCTTCCTTAAAAAAAAACAGTTTCACTCTAGTTGTAGTGTACAGCATGAGTGTAAACAAGACTTGTTGAGGTGTACAGTACGTGGCTTCTGTGTGCTGCTCTGCTCTTGTCCCACATTGATTGTTCATCTAAGACTTCAATATGATTCACTTCTCAGATGAGTTTTAGGCCGTAACTGTCGAAAAAGAGGATGGACTCCAGTCCACTTCTTCATTTCAACCATTATCAAACTTGTCATCCATCTGGAGAGCACTAAGTGTGTGTGTGTGTGTGTGTGTGTGTGTGTGTGTGTGTGTGTGTGTGTGTGTGTGTGTGTGTGTGTGTGTTTGTGTGTGTGTGTGTGTGTAAGCGGGGTGTAATGTGCATGTTTTGCCATGTTGTGGGTGTGTAGATATGTGCCTCTGTTTGTGCGTGCTCATATGTGTGTGTGCACATGAAATTTTCCAATTTGTCCCCCTCCCACCATCCACCTCTGAGCCCTGGGAGCAGCAGTTAACTTTACTTATAGCGAGAGGCCATCGCAGGATAATTACCGCCACAGTGAAGGTGTGTATTGATGTCCACAAGTGGGGCAAAGGACGCTGAGATCCCACCGAGATGATGAAAACCCAAAAAGGATGGTGTGTCACCTAATAATGATTTACTATTTGGATCAGGCAGCTTAGTTTCGATTAGAGCTCCACCCATGTTAAGAGTGTTGGGCAAGTTACTCAATTACATTTTACTCATTGAAAAATAAGTACTTTAGTTAATACTCAAAAGTAATGGAATTCATTCCATTACTCAGTACTTTTTTTTTACTATGCTCACACATCACATCTTCTGTATCAAGCGTGTAGATAACGAAAACAAGAAAGTGTGTATGTGCATTTTCACGTCTTAACAAAATGAAACAAATCAGCCAGTTGAAATATGTGATAAGATTGTGTGTTTAAACATCTTAAGCAAATCAGGAGTAAAGACTTTACACTTTGCCTACAGCCAATACT
Source organism: Perca fluviatilis (assembly GCF_010015445.1). NCBI lineage: Eukaryota > Metazoa > Chordata > Actinopteri > Perciformes > Percidae > Perca > Perca fluviatilis. The sequence continues at coordinate 13,844,217 of NC_053133.1, read as the reverse complement.
GTCTTGAAAGCGATGCATGAACTTTAAAAGTCTATTTCGCTGTGTAGCTGTCGCACTGATGTCGCTCCCCCGCTACTCAATAAAAAGCCCACACTGCAATGTTGTCTGAGATCTTCTTCATCTCCCCCTGCTCTGGCAGAATGCCACTATGTTTGTAGCTTGAAGCATCAAAGTGATCAGATATACCTGACATTTGATGATTTGGATTGTATTCTGAGACACGGCACCTGTTATTGACCACCTGAACAGCTGGAAGTCTCATCTGTAAAGCACAGATATGGAGAATTAATCCCTGCATCAATGGAGACAAAAAAAACATGTTTGAGATATGTTTTTGCGACTTTTCCGACCTCTCCCTAGTGCCTCTTTTTCTTTGTATCTCAATGTCTCTCATATGAAGATATCTATCTGTCTTTATTATACGAGATACATTATAAATATGCGATTTAACCAAGCATTTACAATGATCTTTTATATAACCTACTGACTTGTTTCATATCAGTGATCATAGCTTAATGATAGCAATGAGTTAATTACTTAAGATCTGTAGTGATTTAAAGACCTCTCTTGTCATGTACGCCCATTGATTAATCTTTTATCATTTGTAGCCATTTTTCCTTTTTATCACATTTCACATGCCTGAATGAAAAACCAAACATTTGATCATTTGCATAATTGCCTTTTTAGGCGTGTATGTTTAAACGTCCATGAAGCAAAATTATAAAACATGGCTTTTCTTTTTCTGCCAATTAAATGACTCTTCTCTTTACTCAGTGATACAATATGTCTTCATATAATATGTATGCATTAATACTCAATTAATATTACTAAGTGGCTTACACGAGGCAGTTGGTTTTTGCGTATTCTCCATCTTGCACACTGCGCTACTCACATGTATTTATTAATAGATTGCTCAAAGAGACTGCAGATTCTCTGCAGAATTAATGTTATTAATGACTCGTATAAAGATTTCTTCCCTACTTTTTGCTGTGTTGTGGTTTTGGAAAGATACAAATTTGCATCACTCTCCCAAATCTTTAAATGCCGGGTGTCACTCTCCCTGCAGCCCCATGCATGCACAGTCTTTCAGTGTATGGAGAAATCCAAAGCTTGACAGGTCTGCTGAGCTATGATTGGACACTCACTCACTGTTCTGGGGAATGGTTTTGCGAACAGACAATTACTAACCAGCCTGCTGTAGTCTGCATACAGCTGGAATTCACCCTCCCACTGTTGCCAGTATTAAAACCAGCTACCTGCCTATCATCCGTCAGCCTCAAACTAACAAACTTTAGTTATTAGTCAGTCTGTCTGCCGCCAAAGGCCAGCCTACCGCACAGACCTGACAATTTAAATGATGATTTCTGTGAAGCCATATGTCTATGAAACAGATATGCCTGCCTGATATAATCAATATCTCTACGTAATGAGTTAAAAGTTCAGTAACACTTACTGCAAAAAAAATTATCTCAAGCTTAAAAAGCTTTGCAAATCATGCATTCACTCCAGTTAGTTTTTCCTCATTTGCATCTCACAAAGACAGAAGCAGACACACTAAAGGAAAAGAAAAGAAGGAACTGGAAAGATGAAAGACATTTCTGTAGAAGGCTGTGAGTTTGTAATTTTGCAGGCTAGTGTCAGTGAGTGATGGCTTCATTTTTTCCCAGGGAGAAACGGTGGAGTGTCAGCAGCTTGATGTGTGCTTCAGCTGATCTGGTATCAACGCCAGGGCCTTCTCATGGGCGACAGATTAGTTTCTCCTGCACGGGTGTCATGAGTAGACACAGGACAGTGCTGAGGGACACCTCTGACGGATGACAACTATTCCAGTACCCTTATTGTCTTTCTGTTTCTCTGTCCTGATCTCTTTCCCTACAGTTAGAGACCCCTTTTTTATGTGGACTGTTCAGTATTTTTCAGTCAAGAAACCTCTAGTTCAGTAAAGTTAAGTGAAAACACAGTTATGTTACAGTAAGTTACACAACAGTCTGGTCCTTGAGGTACTGTATGTGTTTCAAAAGGTCGAAATTAACAGTATAACAATATTTATTGACATGGAAACAGACTTTGGTGATTAGACATGAAGTTAGCAGATTCTGTACGACACAATTCCCCTGGAGCCTAGACGCTGGTGATGGTGGAGTGAAGCCAGTAGGCAGATAATGGAAGCTCTCAGTTGACTCTGGCAAAAAGATAGATGTTGCAAGGTTGAGTAATAGTAAGTCTGAAAAAAATTACAGTGATAAAAAAACAAAATATCTTCCTTTCTCCATGCCAAATCTTAATGAAAAACATCTACTAAGCTGTTGATGACTGGATCTCTCCCTATATGGGCTCTCTGTCTGTTATGCTTCAGTTAAGTATGTAACCCATGCCCTTTCCCAGATTACTGTCAGATGGAGTTTTCAACCTTATTGCAATTATCCTTGACACCAAATTTGCAGGGAACCGTTGGAGTGCCAATGACACACTGTCTGTTTCACATTTGTCCTCAATGTGCCCCTCATATAGAGTGGCATAGATTTTGGTGACATAGAGTCAACAAATTAGCAAACCAGCGTAGGCGATGAAAATATACACAACTGCATGTCGGAAAGATTTGACTTTGTTGGCAGGAAGCCACTCTTTGCACGACATGCCTGCATGAAGTTATTGCTCTGAGCTCCTAAAAACATCAAAACAGAAGGTTCTGACAGATTAACAGTACCCAAGAAAAGTTTCTGGTCGCTCACATTCTGACTAAGTCATGAGCTTGTCTTCGCCTGTCTTCTCTGACATTGGTTCACTTTCTGCTTTGTTGCTTATTTTGATCAGACTGGATGCTACCTCAGAGTGGAGAGCAGTGCTGTGGTACTTACAATTATCATGGAGAAGGAAAGGGCTTCTTTGATGGAAGCAAGTTTCCTTTGGTAGGAAAAAAATCAATCCTATGCGTGCTGTTTGTTGGCAATATCAGGTAGTTGGAGTTGCCTCGTTCTTATAAAAGCACTTACAATTACCACAAACACACACTTGAAGCCCACGACCACTACAGCCAGCCGAAGCAGCAGGTATTTTGTGTTACCTTTGATTGTAGTGGCAAGAGCGATGCTGCGTTAACACAACAGTTCAACAACAGAACTGGTTGTTGTTGAATACTAAGAAATTTTGCCTAGAAAAAATACATACTTTGGGAAAAAAATTGGTTAAATGAGTTTTGTACAACAATTATCTAAAACATACTATTCTGATTTCCCACATTCCAACTAGTTGCTGGTTTGAGTTAATCTCACCACAGTCTAAAAAGCTGCCTGTGGTGACTTGAAACCTGCATGTGGAAGGTGATCCATAATTTTCTTGTCAAAGTTGTGTTATTGTTGCAGTTTGGAGCAGAGGGGACCATTTTCAACACTCTTCTTGATCAGTCAGAAGCTGAAAATGATATCATGCGATGCTGAGTTATCCTACATTGTCGGAAAATAAAACTCACCAGATAAACAATAACAATGGATGATGTGAAAACAATAACACAAGAAAGTTTGCTGTTTGGCAGTGGACTGGAACTTTGAATGTCAGATATTGGCTGTTAGGATAATTAATTATCGAAGAAATGACTGACGAGTGGTCTCAATAGTGGATTTTTTAAGGAGTAGGGAGTCAAGTTAGTTGTACGGTTCACACAATCAGTAGTTTTCTTCTTATCTCTGGTCAGGCTCGGCATCTCCTCCACATTATGCACTCTCTGCCTTCAGGGCATCCTGTGCTTTTTGCAAGGTCAGTGGCTCTCATGATTATCACATGAGAAACAGAAATAGTTGCACACAGACTTCATGCAAGTAGTTTAACAGTAAAATGAAGCATAACAGTTTGCTAGAAAGCATAATTTTTCTAACATTGGCAGTGATGGAAAAAGTATGTTTGAGGTTAATGTTCTAGAAATGCAACCCTAAACTGGAGTTTAACCTACTGCAAATCCTTTTTAAACAATAAACCCTGCAAACGCCACAAATAATCTAATATTGTTCTTCCAGTCCTTGTGTCCTTATAACCTCAAACATTATAGACAGACAGTAAATAAAAACGCTTCAGTCCAATAAATCTCTGAAAGACATTTCTTGGGGGACAATGTTTCAGCAGAGGACACCACAGGATGAAGATGCAGGTTGGGCCTTTAATCCCCCTTTTAAAACGTGTCACACTAACAAGCCTCACCTCGAGTGAATTCATGAAACATCCCATAACATTCAGGTTAGCATGTCCATCCTTGTTCTTAGCTATTTGTGCGTCTGTGTTTCTGTGCATGTGCAATGATAGCTTTATAGGGTTTGGGTTTTAATTTCGCCCTTTAAATTAGCGCTTCAATGCCTCTGGAGGGTTTTTGGGTCGACCATCGCTAGGCAGACCTCGGGACCTCGATATGCAAAACAGCCATACATTTTTTTACATTTTTATATATATATATATAAATATGGAGTGTTTGTGCAAACACACATGTTCGCAGAGAGACATTACTGATCCGATCCGGAGGAGGGAGAGAGGGAGGGAGGGAGGAAGAGTAATGGGGAGTAAATGTGCAGTTGTGAATCTAGGACAGGCTGGAAGAAGCACTTCTCCACTTTTTCTCTCTCAGTGTGGTCCAGTGTTAGTCTGATGTCGATAAAACTTTGTTCACACATGACATGCATCCCTTCACTGCTGAAGGTTAGCGATTTTTCCAGCTCTCCGTCTCTCACATCTGTCTGTCTCAAAGCGGAGTTCTCTCTCCGGTTTGCAGATGTCATCTCATCTCCATCTCTGCCTCTATCTCTTAATTCTTTTCTTCTCTCTTCTTTCGCTGCTTTAGTGCCTTTACAGTTGCCTATAGTGTACATTGCACATCATTGCGTGTCTGTGTGGCCTCATAGAGTCCCAATTCCTTTTTTTGCCACACATGCATACGTGTTTATTCTCTCTCACACACACAGAAGTTCATACTTTTATTTACAGTGTGCTTTGCCTTAGAGCATGGTGTGAGATTGAGCAAGGGGAGGGAAAAGGGAAATCTTTTTTTTCATGTCCTAGTTTCTTTGCAGCGGGGACTAGCGGATGTTGTGCTGTGTCCTTCTTAGTTTTGGCTCGGCCCAGCTCGTCAGGAGAGCGAGGATTAATTCTCTCCGGCTATGTGTGGTTCTTGTGCGGATCGATAGATCCAGTCGCTGCCTATTTGAAAGGGAGGGCACCACGCTGTTTGTTTTGGCAACGGGAGGGCAGTCCCTGTGAAGTAGCATTAACAATACACACAGCACCCCAAAGTAGTCTCAGAACAAAAAATTGAGCAAGCAAAGTAAGTAGTCAGTAATTGTTTGCATACCTGTATTGGTGTGTGCATAGAAGTGTGTGTGTCCAGATTAGGCTCTTTTAATGTGTATATGTGCATGTATGAGAGAGATCATTATAAAGCACTCCGTTGTTAGGGCAGAGCAGCAGTCCGGTCTCTTGGGCTACAGAGGGCTTGATAAAGACTACGGGTCACAGTGGCAGGGGGGACTGTCCGTGCCACTGCCTGCTCAGAATCGATAAAGAGTGGGAGCCTCGACGGGCCTGTCAACGCTCACGCCAGCTTGACGCCGGGTTGAGTTGGCCTGTGCACTGCCAAGGTCGGCCGTAGTTATGAAGAGGTCGAGGATTTGGGATAGGTAAACACACTGTCCTCTCCCTGAGAATACAAAGCAGCCTCGACACGGTAACTGTCAGTGAAAAGAGCACGCTGACAAAACGAGACCAGGTTGGAGGACAGAGGGAGGGGGAGCGAGACAAAAAGCGAGAGAAGGTTAATGGGAAAGATAGACAGAGAGGAAGAGAAGACTAAAGAGAAGCTGTGAGCATACTGTAATAGAAGAGGTAGTGATATAAAAAAAAAGATAAATCACAAGATTATACAATTAGGCAAAAAGAAATGTTGCTGTGCCATGATCGAGTGTTTCAGACTCAGTCTCCAGATTCTGTTGTCTATTTCAACAACACCGAAATGCTATCCCCTCTCTCAAAATGAAGGCTGCTATCTGAAAAAGTATATAATAGTCCAGTTATAATAGTCCAGTTTGTTGAATGAGTGAATCATCCGTGAAGTGCTTTGACAGTGACGGTAATTTCATTGGAGGTGATTATCATTCACTCAAGCAGATGAGTTCACACTTTTCATTCAAAAAGGCCAGAAGCTTTCTCTCTCCGCTCATTCTGCTCATTTCCACGACGCTGATTAATGCATGCAGTAATTTTAGTTTAATAGAAATGATGGTTTCATATTTCATTAGGAATCTTCCATTCGACTTATTCCAGCTGAGTGTACACAGATTAGTCAACTGATGTTGTTTGATGAGGGGAAGCGTTCACGTGTTGACAGGACACACTCAGCTCTCACTGAATCCTTCTTTCAAGAATGACAAGAGGCCTGTAAAGAATTAAATGATGGATTACATCTGTGCAGCTGATTTCTGACACCATCGCACATCTATCTGCCTGTCTATGTACTGGATTGATCTTTCCAAGGAGTCTCTATGATTCAAGATAGTGTGTGGATGGATAAAAAGATATATTTGCATTCAGTGTTCACGAATGTTAGCTTATTACCAGATCTCGCGAGAGTTTGTTCCTGAGACAGAAACAGGTCTCGAACAAAGTTCATTTTCTCCTGATTTTACTGTGAGAATGTTCGGGAGATATGTGGCTTTTAAAAAATGGCTCCAATATTTACTTTGGTGACTATGGGGCAAAGGAATCAGTCATAATCTGTGTTCATGTTCACTTCTCCCATTGGAATCTATAGACTCAGGACCTGCCGCTAGTCTCCTAGTCTCCTTGTGTCAAGTGGAGAAACCCACTTGACACAAATACAGGAAATTACACTGAGTTTGGGCGTAGAGTTTTTGATCTAACTTCTGCTCAGTTGTCTTGTTATTTTTTTTTTTACTCAACTGGCAATAGTACTATTAGTACAATAGTTGAAATAAAAATACGCAAGTTTTTTAAATTAGTAATTTTTCTTGCTTCAACTACTTAAAAAATGACCAGGGGCGCTGCCAGGAATTTTGGGCCCCATGACAAAAACTCAAATTGGGCCCCCTCTGCGCAGCTGTTGTCACCACATCTCTAGGACCTAACTGTCCCATCAAAAGCTTTACATAACTCTAATTAAAGGCTTGCAACTGTCTTGCTTCTTGTAGTTCAATATTAGTACTAGCACAATATTTACTGATAGTGATTTGTACATGCATGCAAGTCTAGTATGCAGTTCACTATTTGATGCAAGATTAAAAGTAACCATAAAAAATGTGTTGAAGGCCATCTTTTACAGTCTCAATGTGTTTTTATTGTGAATTTTGGAAAATTCTCTTAACAAAATTATTATTATTATTATTAATTATTATTATAATTATTAATGAAAGATTTTAAAAAAGAAAAACGAACAAACTTAAATATATATTAACTTTTCAATCAAAATAAATTAACATCCTCTCAAAACAATGAAAACAGCAGATTTTTTAACTTAGCTGCACATATATGCCAACAAGAAAATAAAGTGGACATGTAAAATTGAATTTCCACACCAGGGTTATTATAGTGCTACAAAACAGATCAAGTGATCACTAAATCTAAAGGTTTTGAGGTTTGGAATATGGTCATAACAAACTAACAGTACCAGTGACATCAAATTAAAAGGTATGAATAAGATAACAAAGGACTTCTGGAAACCCAAACTTTTCTCTCAAATAACAGGCATGTCATTGAACACAATGTTGCTCACCTTCTTCACTGGGACAGGGAGGGGCACAGTTAGGGGGAGACTGGGGTGCTGCTGACTCATCTGTTAAGTCTGCTAAAAGGGGTAGGGACAATGATTTAATATGAATATCTTGCTAAACGTTTCCCTGCACTGATTAAATGTAGGCTAGCACTAGTCTGTAGCTAGCTAGCTTATTTCACTATGGACATTAAGCAAACAGGTTAATACCACTCACAGACTATAGGCTACCCACCTTTCTTGGTGAAAAACTGGGTTACAGTTTGACACCCTTTCCTTTGTCTTTCCTCTCTCTCTTTTCTCTCTTTCCTTATTTGAAAACCAGATTTTGATTTAACATTACTTGGCAACATTGTGGTCACTGTAGTTCTGGCGTATCTACTGACTGCAACTGAACACCATCACTGAGTGCGCTAAGGCAGGACCAAACCATTTCATGCAGATACAGGGGGGTGGTCGGTCAATATGGATGTTTACTTTTTGGTCAAAGATCATTCATTTTATTATTATAGTTGAAATATGTATACTGAATGGTGATGGTTTAATAATTTCATACTAGTTTTTACCTATTTTTTGGGGCCCCTGTCAGTCATGGGCCCTTGGAATTGGCGCCCCTGAGTACACAAACAAGACTAGAGTGTACAACCATGCTAGCAACTCTGTGAGGTTACTCATGCACAGTGGTGCTTTGAGCTAAATGCTAGCATCAACATGCCAACATGCTCACAGTGACAATGCTAACACATGCTTATGTTTAGAATGTACGTTTAACTTCTTCACCATCATGCCAACATTGGCTTATTAGCACTGACACAAAGTACAGCTCAGGCTGATGGGAATGTAATTTTGCAGGGATTTGGTCTTAAACCAAAGTATTGGACGAATTGAAATTTTGACCTGATGATGGCGCTGGATGAAAAGTTAAGCAAAAAGTTATTACACTTATTCCTGAAGGAATCCATCCACTAATCGCGACATTTCAAAACGACAAATGTGAACCACAAGACTAAAAGTCATTAGGCTTCAATTCAAGACAATCCATCCATTAGTTTCTTAAATATTTCAGTCTGGATTAGAGTGGTGGATAGACCAACCAATCGCTAGAGCCATGCCACTACCATGGCTAGTAAAAATTATATTGAATAAATGTATTTTCCATTGCGTTTCCATCTTCCTAAGACATACAGTAAGTATACTTTCAGATATGCTTTAGTAAACAGGCAGAACTGCAGATTGACAGTGCCTGTGAGGCTCTACACTTTATACACACAGTGTTCCACCAGTTGATTTTAAATTAAATCTGTCAAATTGCTTTACAGCATAACATTATTTAACAACACAAAACATGCGGTTGGGTCTGCTCTTTTAGCACAAATCAAGTTAAAGCTTTTGGAGTATCCCTAAACTGTTATCAAGAGCTGCTATTGACTCTCTGCCCTCTTCTTGCTCTTCAAAATTAATGCACACATTGATGCCAGGAATGGAAGACAAGTACCAATTTGCCTTCTTACACAGAACAGCAGGGTTTTGTAGGAAATGTTGTCTTTACGCAGCGAAAGCTAACAATACCACACAGGTGACATACAGTACATGTTGTTTTGACAATAGTCAAATACTTTTATGTTGTCCCAACTCTATTCCCAACAGGAGAGGTGCTTCGTCTCGGGAGGATATCAGGCCACACGGTGAACGGTGGCTGGTCATCCTGGAGTTCCTGGTCCCAGTGCAGCAGAGACTGCAGCCGGGGAATCCGCAGCCGGAAGAGGACTTGCAGTAACCCAGAGCCTAAGTACGGAGGTCAGACCTGCCTGGGGCCAGCACAGGAGTATCAGGAGTGTAACATCACCCCTTGTCCAGGTAAGAAATGCACACATATACACATGCTACAAGCCAGTTGTAGTTACACACATACTTGTACACAAACACAAAACAGAGGACACACAGAGATAAGAACATTCACAAGACCAGAAGTCAATTACATAGCCAGATCTCTTTTACACTCACAGATAAATAAACTACTCAAAACTATGTTTTCCCTTGATTAATGGATAAAAAATTACAGTGACACAATGACTTCAAATCATCAGGAATCACAAAAGAAATCAGTTGCAGATAAAAGGTGTGACGAAGACCCCAATTTACACCAGGAATCAAAGAGACAAACCCTGTGGCGCTCCAGTATGTAATTACAGTACGTTGCTGGGTAATTATGCTGCCAGCTATGGGATGCCTTACTTTGTTGTGAAAAGCCCTGAGACAATGCATTTTCAACACTCCTCTAGCGGAAGACTGAGAGAGGAAGCTGTCTAATTAAAAGACTACTCTGTCTGACAAGGGAAGTAAGCTGTCTAAATGGAAATCCAGTACTTAGTTTGGCACAAAGCACACCTGCTATCCAGCACAGGTGCCAAGCAGACAAGCAGGAATGTTGTCTCAGATGATTATTAATCAAGACCCCTGGAGTAGGGCTTAGGTATCACACTAAAAGCCTGGATCTACGCGTCATCTTTAGCAGCCGCAATCTGTCTACATAACTGCTGCCACGCCGTAACCAAGCAAAAAAAAGGCAAGAGAGTGCTCGGCCGTCTATGCTATTTTTTACAGCCTGAATTCATTCAGTGAAAGTGCACACCATTCAGCTCAACAGCTTGAGCACAGTCGCTAACAGGGTAAACTACTATCAGCAGAGACTCTGGATCTAAGAGCATCAGATTTGCTTTGTTCAGGCAAGCTCTGCCTGTATGGTTGCCACTAATGTTCCCCTTGAGTAAAATGTCGAGTGAATGTACTTTGATTTTCCTGCCCTGCATCACTATGCTAATACATGTAGTACACCTATTCTGGGATGTTGACTATAATAACACCACAGCTACAGTATGTTGATGAACAACTCCGCACTCCTGTCCCCCAAAGGAACAGACTTAACCCAGCCTGAGTAGTAATGAATACTAATGCATACTCAATTAGCACCCCTCTGAAAATGAGATATTATTTTGAGGCAGGCAGACCGTGCTGGTAGACTAATTGTAATCCTCCTATGGCTAATCCAGTGCTTTTTAAATGTGTTAGTGTGCTGTGAAGGAGAAGGAGAGAGAAGGTGTTATGCCTACCATCCATCTGGTTTGGAAACAAATGAATCTGTGTTTTTCTTGCGTCCACACCGGAGATGAGACGATCCGTCATCGAGGGCCAGGAATCGACTTATATGTCGCTTTGTGATAGAGAAATTACACTGAGATGACAAAAAGCTTTGGCAACTTCAATTACCTGCACTGTGCTGCCAGCCATCATCAGGTCTTTAAAAGCAATTCCCAAGTGTTTCCAAAAAGGCAATATCTCTCTGCCACAATGAAGTAAGGTTTTATCCACTTAATTCTAAAGAATGAATGGCCAAAGATTGCCCCCATGTTATTGCTCTTTGTACTCCTCTCTTTTAATTTCTCTGACATCTCCCGCTCTTTTTGTCTATTTATGTCTTCTTTGTGTGCTGATGCTGTCAGGAATTTTAACGTTTGCCACTTGGCCCCACGTGAAGGGAGGAACATCAACAGCGAATTGTGATGCTTCATTTATCTTTATTAATCAGAGTAGAGATTGTTGGGGGGGGGGGGTCAGGCATTTGCTGTAACAGCTGGATTAAGCACACTTCCTGTCACTTTAAAACTCTCTCACACACAAACACACACACACACACACACACATCTCCATATTGCTTCATATTTCTGTGTTACGCATCGCTGTTTGAAATGGCTTGGAATGACTTCCAATCACTTGATGTTCAGAGAAAATTGTCTTTTCAAATGACCTGGAACCTAAATCCTAGGAAATACGAAAGCACACATTTTGAGGAATATATCCTCTAGGCAACAAGAAACTGAAATTTAGTGACTATTTTCTGTCCTAAACCAGTTACAGAAGTAGAAAATGTTCATGCAAATATAATCATTCCGTTTTCTAAGCATCAACATGTACAATATGACACTGATATTCTCGGCTTAGTGGATGGCAGCTGGTCATGCTGGTCTTCATGGTCCAAGTGTTCTGTGACGTGTGGAGGGGGACACTACATGAGGACGCGCACCTGCAGCAACCCTTCGCCGGCTTACGGAGGGGACATATGCCTGGGCCTGCACACTGAGGAGGCACTGTGCAACACACAAGCCTGTCCAGGTACACACACACACACACACACAAACTCACACACACACACACCTCAGTGATAAGCAGCTTAGGGCTCTGACTCGGCCACCAATCCATCACAGGTTCATTGCTTATTTTCTTTAGTCTCACCCGGCCCCCTCAGAGGACACTCATGCATGACTAAAATGCAGCTGAGGGTGCACACATTTCATACACGGACAAATATATCGACACACACTGGACATGCTGTGAGATATACCGTCATTGCCATTTCCAGAGAGCTGGTCCAGCTGGTCGGAGTGGTCCCGCTGTGACTCCAACGGCGCCCAGATGCGTGTACGTCACTGTGATGTCCTGTTTCCCACTGGAAACCAGTGCTCAGGAAACAACAGCGAGACAAGGCCATGCTCCCCTGACTCCAATTTAATACCAGGTGACCACACACACACAAACACACACACACACACACAAATACACACACACGCACACACACAAATATGCATCCGTCTATGTGCACACAGACAAGCTTCCTCTCATCAGGAATGTCTTGCGCACTCATGCATGACTTAACACACAACGTTGAGCACACACACTCAATCTGCACCACCCACCAACCACCATATGCCCACAGTGTTAATTCTGCTCATTTCCAAGAATTCAGTGATAATGAAATACGTTAGCGATCCCTCTAAGGGACTCATCTCAGGTCGGAGGTCAGGTTCAGCGACAGGGCAGCACTTTTGCGAATGGTTGAGATTAGTGTCTTGCTCAAGGACTCCTGAGTGCGGCAGGTGATTACACGAGGGCGTGAACCCGGGTGCTACACTTAAGGGCAGTCCCCTCCTCATTTCAACAACACGGGTTCATATATTAGTTTCATTATTAGCTTAGAAAGTCTTGTCAGGCCATGCAAAAAGCACTTACACCAGCAGTTTTGCTTTTTCATGTAGGAAAGGAAAGGGGGAAATGACTCCTGTGTGCTGTTTTCTGTTAAGCATATTTATTTATTTATTTTACTATTTTCTGGTATCCATGTTTGTGTGATAATTTGCCATTTAATAATGCAACCTTTTTCCTAATGAGAGTCATTGCAGTGTGTCCCACAGCTTTTCTGTTGTTAAAATGCTTAACAATTGTTAACAATGCAAGTACAATAATAATAATTATATCTCGCAGGGGAAGGCTGAAATAAAAAACGAGAGTCAGAAAACAATAAATAAAAGTACCTCCACTGCCCTGCTGTCCCAAAAAAGTCAGAAATTTTAGAAGTACTTTCTGAAGTACATATGAAATACATGCACACACATATCTCACACACTCCATTAGTATTGATATCTGCTCAGACAGGCATCTCCCTATTGACAGACAGTAATGTGAGACACCCTCAAGCATTGATCTGTGCTACACAGAGCTCATTAAAACTCCTCCCTTTCACAAAGTATTCTTATGTAATTAACATTTCATCACTGTGAACACTGAAACTGCTATAAAATCTTTGTATATTTGGAAAAAGTTATTTATCCATGGATAGAGGCCTGGATTGGATAAACTTCAGGAATCATTACTTATTAGATTAAAATAAACATTTGATTGAAACATAAATTTGTAACCTCTCTGAATTAATTAGCAGGGATATAATAGTCATGAAAACCCTTCACAGATCTTTTGAGAATTACCCATTTGCCTTTATACCTTATCATCCATCCCCTTTAATGGGAAAGGTAGTCCATTAAGGTTCATTAGATACGTCATGTACTTCATTTCAGTTAATGAGAGCTGATACTTTTCATAAACCATCCAGGTGCCACAGCCGCGATTAACTCGTGGAGTTTTTATGATAATCTGTTCCATATTGAATACAGCTTTCTTCTCCATGCTCACCTTCAAGGGTACAATTTGTCATGCTAACAGGGGTGTATACGCTTTTTGGCCCTAATTATGCTGCCTTTTGCTTTTTCCTCTTTTCAGAAGTCTCCATTGCACGCTCAAGTCAGGAGGAAAGGCACTGTGGAGGTAATTTGTGTGTGTGTGTGTGTGTGTGTAAGACAGAGAGGTGAGGATAACACCTGGTGTTGCATGTATTGTATCTTTGGCTATATGCCAATATAGCTTTCCAATCCTACTTAACGCACATTTACATGCAGACATTAAAGAAAAATGGTGAACTGATCATATGTGGAGGAAGTCGTAGTTGCACGGGATGAAATTTGTCAAGTTATTCAAGTTCATCATTTCCTCCTAAAAAGATTACCATCTTAAGTAGCACAGTAGACTGTTTAAGTCTTATGAATATATACTGTTTGGAGTGCTGCAGATGGTTTATTGCAAACCTTAATTTACTTCATCTATACAGTATATTCCACAGTTCTGAAAAACACCATGGTGAACGACCAAAGCAATAGTTTTACATTTCCACAGTTACAGTTGGAGTCTGAGTGAATCAATAAGGTCACTTTTAACATTGTTGTTCTACTGCTCAGCTGCAACAATCCATATATGAGACTGCTCCGAGTTTATAAAAATGCAGAAAGACTAATCCAAGTTGCCTTAGACAGGCACCCTGCGCCCACAGCAATAAGCTAGATGAGGAGAAGCAAGGCTTTAGGGACCTTTTGTGCACTGTGTTTTGCCTCTTACACAGTTACACAAGCTACAGGCTGCTCCTCCTGTCAGTATTTAGCTTGGTGGAGGCTGGATACAGAATGAGAGGGAGATCTGCAGTGTGCTCAGGGCACAAACAAACAATTGTTCTCACCTATACGTCTTTTTGAACATAAATAACATAAATAGCCAGTAGAGGAAAGTGGTCTGGCCTGTATTTCATAAACTTAAAACTTAGTTGATTTATGTCTTTATCCATAAAACATGATGTTCAGTATGGATAGTGCATTAATAATACAGAAACCATATGCAGCATATCAGTTATTATATTAGACTATCATTACTTTGGCAGAATGATTGCTTATTAAGCTAACTAATTGCTTAATATATTAGTATAAATATATCTTTACATGTATTATGTTATATATATTTTACTCAATTAGTTTTGGCAACAGACACCTATGAAGTTAAGTAAATTGGCCATTCTTGAAGGAAAAAGATAGTTATGACAGTGTCATGTCACGATTATGTCGGTACTGTCAAGTAAAGTGTTACCGTTGAATGTCACTTACTTACTTCCACATCTTCCATCTGTGATATACAGCCGGTCCCACTAGCACACAGTAAGAACAAAGAGAAAAAGACTAAGAAGAAAAAGCTGTCCTTTTTTATTGCAGAACACTCCATCATTACCATATGAACTGCAGCTTCAGTTACCACTTACACTTGTGAATTGACAGAGAATTACCTCCATTGTCCTTCTCCCCCTTCATTTCGTCTTCCAGACTTCAACCTCTTCCACATGATCGCCGTGGGGCTCAGCAGCTCCATCCTCGGCTGTCTGGTTACCCTGCTGGTCTACTCGTACTGCCAGCGCTACCAGCAGCAGTCGCACGACGCCACCGTCATCCACCCCATTTCAGCCGCACCGCTCAACACCAGCATCACCAACCACATCAACAAACTGGACAAATACGACTCGGTGGAAGCCATCAAGGTCTGTGGACAGGTTTGCACTTGGGTTCACTGCGGGTCACGCCTGACTGATCTCCGGATGTGTAACAAAAAAATTCCATTTCCTTACTGTTTAACTTAATCAATTGATGTCACAATCCCACTCCCAGTCAGTGAGCAACGGTTTGCCTCTTCCTCCAGTGTCAGTTGTGATTAAACACACTTCTTACTGCATGAATCTCACTGTCACACCACCTCCTGTCGTGCACTGGCACTCTCTAGACGTGTAACAGATAGGCAGTTGTGCGTACATCTTCTCTCTGTGTGCTCCTCTGCTGTGTGTCTCAGTGTGTGACTTTGTTCTGTGTCAGTGGTCATACACTGCTTTCTCATAACATACTTATGCAATTACCTATCGCTGCGTGGGTAGGTAATCAGCGAAGATGCTCTGTATCTGCACATTTCCCTGCTTAGACAGGCTTTGTGTCATTATTGCATCCTAAATTGCAGGCAGTCGGATGCACCAGAGCCAGTTACAGAGATCCAGCTACAAACAAGCCTCTTATCCACTGATTCATCAGGCCTTTAGTGCCAGACTGAGCTGGTGATTAGTGATGTCCACAGCTTCTCCATGCCACAGCTGGGCTTTTTTTCAAGGGTTCCCACTGCTCTGTATTAAAGGGAATTTCAATCACTCTAACAACCTGTGCATTTTTTACCCAAAAAAGGAGCTTCAAAGTGATCTTGTATAATGATTTTATACCAATAAAAGTACTTGCCAAATTGCATTTGTAATATAGTCTGGCACTAGCTGTCCACTTAAAGGCGCTGGCAACCATTGGTCTTCCTGCTGATAAGCAGCTATTGGATATGCAAGGCTACATGGCATAAAGCTGCCCTCCTTACTGTAGTTAGTGATGCTACGCCTCAAGCTTTCCATTCAGATATGCAGTTCACAATAATAATGGTGGCAGATTTACTTTTTAAAATAATACTTCTTTTTTTTAATAATAGGGAGCTTTATTTTAAACTGATGTATAAAATAGAAGGCTTCTTATTCCTAGCTGGCTATTATTAGCAGTTGCTACTGTAGCTAGCTTACTCCACTTATGTTAGCTTGATGTGTTGTTTATTTCTCTGGCTGACTTTTTCACGTTTCCAGCTGACTCGCTTTCTAAACAAGTCCTAATTATGCATTTAATGGCTAAGTCACTTACATGATATTGCACCAAAAGACTGAGGCAATTTATGATGTGGGTTTTTGTATAGCAATGTGTAGCTAGTTAGTCCTAGTATTATATGTGTGGTAAGGAATAATGTAAGACCTGGCTGTTGATTTGTTTAAAAAAATATTCTGATAGCATCCAGCACCATCCAGACAATGGGGAAATGCTACACAGTAATCTAAAATGTACATTAGAGCAGACAAACACATTGTTTCCTCACACTTTTGCTTTTGTGTTTTTGGTTTTGAACAGACTAGAAAAAAACACCACCCTCCAAACTTTCTAAAATGACTTTTCTACAGCCCCATAGGCACACTTCAAAATGTAGAGAAATTCAAAGCGCTACAGACCGGCCCTGTCTAATGCCATTGTGAAGGCTATGATTTAACAGTCGCTGTCCAGGGGAGGGGTTTAGCACACGATCAATCTTCAAAGTTTTACATTGAAACTCCGCTTGGTCTTGTAACATGATTTTACTGCAATACTGATAAATCAGCATTTTTAGTCAGGTTTTATTTTCATTTGTTTGATTTCCTGTCAGAGTAAGTCTTCAATATCAGACATATATTATAAAGTAAGTGAATACCTGGATCTCTGTTTGGAAAAACTACTACTACTAAAACTGCCACAGAGTGAGAACAGATCCTTTGCCTCGGAGAAAACATCTCCGAATGTAATTTCATTGCAGAATAAAGGTGTGAGGAGCGTTCATCTGTCATGCAATTACAGTCAGGAACATAGAGCATAATTCAGTTAGCCCTATTGCAAAAAGAGGCGGATATGAATATAGACAGACCATGTGAAAATACAAAAGGAGCCGCATGACAAATGAACGCTGTCTAATTCTCCAAAAGCACATTCTGCCTCCAACCCTCACTCACTGAGCCTAAAACGTTTGGATGTTGATGGGAATTTTCAACCATTAAATGTACAACACCGTAATATGCCTCTTTTGAGCGTTTATAGGGAGGAAGGATGAACACCTGATGCCATATTTCAGAGTTTTTTTGGCTGATGTTGATGAATCATTATTATTATTATTATTATTATGCACAATGTATCACAGATACCCTACTGGTTTCTTGGCCAACTGGAGTACTATATTTTCAACAGTCTAGTTTAGGATCACAAACCTAAGTCACCATGTACAGTAGCTGCAGTTTTATGTACAGTTAATAAATAACTAAATTAATAAGACAGAATAATATGGCCTTAGGGTTTCTTTGAGGATGACTCTTGCCCATTCCTCTCCTCCTTGCAGCCAGATGTGTCGGTACTCTTGCCTTTGGACGACCCCGCCATGCACCAGCCTCTCTCTGCTAACATGGGGGTGTCCATGCGTGGCCTGGAGATTTTCTACTAACCTCTGACCTCTACAACATCTCGCCTATTGACCCCCTACCCAACAACTCTTTGACCTTAAGCACTACTACTTCCTCTTCCCCACCGTGTCCCGCCCTACCACTTCCAGTGGCACTTCCTGTCTGTGGCAGGTTGGAGTACAGACTCTAGTTTCTCTTTCTCTGCTCAAACACCTTCATACACCTTTCTCCCACCTGGCTTGTGAGAAGGCAGTGTATGCCTCCCTGATTTTTCTCTTTCAACGAGTGCAACCATTTGCATGTTTTTTTTCATGTTTGTCTTTCTTGTTTTGTCCTCTACTTCTACTTGATGGTTTGATTTGATTGGTTGAGACAGAAAATCCATTGTGATGCTCTTTTTATTATGCTCCTCTGTTACCTCTCTATCACTAATGCCACTTCCTAGTTTAACCACATTTTGTTTACCGCACCAAAAACTTAAGTGTAATCATTCTTCAGCCAATTAAAGAGGTTTAAGGAAAGAAGACATAGTAGATGATGCTAACAAGCATCGTAGCACAGCTGTTTAGAAGCAGCCATGGGGCCACCTGCAGAGACAGATAACCGTCTCCGGGGCTGCGGGAGTGTTGATTACATTCCCTTTGTGTGCAAATCACATAATGGGAAAGAGGCAAAATATATGAGTTTTTTGTCCAGCACACTTGTTCCCTATCAGTGTCAGTCGTAAACATCCATCAACGGCAAATGCAGCCTCATCAAGTGTTCAATTACACTGCCCCAAGGGACTCCCAACACGCACTCTCTGCAACAGACTGCATATGAACGCATTTATTTGCTGATGTTGTATTGAGCATCACATCAGAAGCTCATTCCATGTCTACTATGTCACGCAAGGATAGAGAAGATGCCCCCATGGCTCTTCCTTATTGTTTAACAGAAAAGAGACTCTCATGATCGATTTTTATGGCTTATTATTTTTAATTGGAGGGCCATAAAAAGTGCTGATGCTGGGTATTAGAGATGACAGAGGTGGACATACGGAAATGCATCAAAATAATTTAGCCCTGTGGTGGCTTATCATTTTTCCAGCCTGTTTGCAAATGGTTTGACCTTGCTCTGTAAAATGTACGTATGTTTCATTCACTGAGCGGCCTCCCATTTATGTTGCTCCATTTTTTTTGGGGGGGTGGTGGGGGGAGCTAGATGGATTTGCTTTTACCTTGCCATCTGGGCTGAATAATCACTTGATCCATGTGTCACAAACAAGTCCATACTGACTCCTCTCCCTTATCCACAGGCCTTCAACAAAAACAATCTGATTCTGGAGGAAAGAAATAAGTACTTCAACCCACAGCTTGCCGGAAAGACATATACCAACGCATATTTCACCGACCTCAACACCTACGATGACTATTAAGCCTCGAGTCAGCAGTTCAGACTCCATACCATAGCGGGGACACCAAACCTATCATCCATTTTGACTGTATTCTTTTGTTTGTGCTTTGTATTGAGATTCGTGACACCATGCGTGGGATAGTCCCACTCTCAGACTCTATGGCAGCTGGTATGTAGTGAAAACCCAGACACAAAGTGTTGCCAACAGATGGAAAAGCCCACTTTCTCTCAGGTGCCTTGGGGTACACTTGGAAAGGTACATTTTGGGGGGCAAAATCTTGCCTTGACTCTCACTGAGAAACGGACAACTGGATTTCCCAATTTGGACAAAAAAGGGAAAAATAACAACTTGACTCAAAGAGACTGTGGGAAATGTGATCCCCTTTCAACTTTCCTGTGACGCCTCTAAAACAGACCTGTATTTGTAATGATGGGAAATAACCACAAAGCCGCTTTGCATGACTTCATCTGACGTGTTTTCTCTGCCTTTCTGTTTTGTTGTGTTTCTTTTTGCATGGTTGATTGCATTCCAGGGTTTGGAGACTCGCAAGCATTTTTTTTTTCTTTTTTGCTGGTCTGAAGTTCAGGACTGGTTTTGGAAGTCATAACAAACAAAGACTGTGGTAATGCCTGATAGCTTTTACCATATACTGCTGCAGCAATCTCCAGATGGATCAATATCCATCCCCAGTCCTAGAATCAGGATGTAGATATTTGAATTGTGGTCAAGTTTTTCCACTTTTTTTTTTTTTTTTCCTGTTACAGGCTCTAGCAGCTCACAGTGATTGAACTTTCAGTGTAGCATTTCTCTTGCTTTCTCTTTTTTTGTTGCTTTTAAAAGTTTTACATATGTTTTGTACAGGATGTTAAGTTTGAAGCCTATGTCTGTAGTTTTTCTAAATGCATTTATTCAATGTCTCAAGTGTTTAAAGAATAAAACATTTCCTTTTGAAAAGAAAAAAAGTTTATGTGCATTCTGAATAATTAGGAGTGTTCATATCAGCCTGCATCAAGTTCAGTCTTTGTCACCGTACTTTTTTATATTTTTTGTAAAAGAAAAAATAATGTTTTTGAATTTTGATAGTGTTCGCTATTCCTTTGGCTTCTGAGTTAAATATGTAATTTGTGAGAGCAGGATGTTAATGGCATTTAATGTACAGATGGAGCGTAGCAAATACTACTCTCCTAAAACCCGACAGGGGTGCTACCCATATCCTATAAGATGAAATACATTCATCAAGTTGAGATATTTCTGTTCAGAGTGTATAACCAAATATTAGGTTATTCAATGGTTCAGTTGCAACTAACTCTTTTTACATGTTTGCTTGTGTTACTGTGCATAAATTAAAAACTGCTTCGTACACAACAGACTTGTCAGAGTGTGTTATACGGATTCATTTTTTTAATACCTCATTTGTAAAGCTTTGCATTGTAAAGTATCTGCAGCTCTTATGAATGACCTGAAGATGGCTTCAACTAGACTGACAGCAGTGATATAAAGCACTCCGTTACAAATGTGGGACACTTCTGTCCTGTGTGGCTTGCTCTGACAACTTTGGAGACTTTGATGTTGCTTGAGCAAAACACTGTAAAACCACAGCACGCTGAGCACACACACCAGCACCTCATAAATCACTCAAAACCAGAGTAGGAGACTTCCTCCACCTAATTTTTTAAAGGAGTCTTCAGCACGGCCCTGCAGTGACAAATGGCATCAGCAGCAGTGGAAGGATACCTGAAGGATACAAATCGTGCCAGGTAGCAGGGTAAAGGTAGAGGGGGCGCTGAAGTCCAAACTCTAATCTGTATGATGGGGTGTTACACCACACACCGTGTTGTTCTCCATCAACCTTCAACCTGACATCCCATCTGTGTGCTGAGGGTAATGGAGGGGGTGTTATTAATCACCCCGATGTTTGGTCGGTTTGGGGGGGGGGGGTGGTCTAGCCCAATGTGTGGCCAAGCGCTGTCTGGCTCCAGAGAATCAATCTCTCTACCTTGAGTTTATTCTTTCTACCTAAGAAAGCAATGCAGACCCACAGATGGTTGTATATGCACACATATGAGGAGGTTGTGCAAGTGTGTATGCACATGTAAATGTGTGATAAAGGTTGGAAAAGTGGTGTGAGCAGCTGCAAAAGTCTGCATTTCTCTCTAAATATTGGTTCTCCTCAAAACATTGACCTCACCAAACTTTGATTGATGAATCGTCATTGGATGCACACATAATGAATATTTCCTGCACGCACGCACACACTCACCTACTGCCAGCAGGGTGGAGCTTCCTTCAGCACTCTGCCGGCAACATGAACTATGCAGCTCGTAGTCAGTCAGACATATGTGACATTCCACTTTGACAGCAGGGCTGAGGACAATAAATGACTTTCCCAAAGTGGCATTTAAGGACCGCTAAAGGTCAAAGCTAAAGGTCACAAGAGCAGGGCTTGTGCCTGTCAGAGAAACTGACTGCGTGAGTGCTTCCATGCGTATGAAGAAGTCAAAAGTGTCATGAAATGTGACTTGCAGCATGAGATGAACTACCATCTGCATATTGTTTGTGTAGAAAGGGCCAAATCCTCACTCAGACTATGGGGGGACTGAGACTGTGGAGAGAGTGTGGGTGAGTGAGTGAGGGAGTGAGTGAGTGAGTGAGTGAGTGAGTGAGTGAGTGAGTGAGTGAGTGAGTGAGTGAGTGAGTGAGTGAGTGAGTGAGTGAGTGAGTGAGTGAGTGAGTGTGTGTGTGTGTGTATATTGTTTACATTTCACTTTGTTGAATATCACTTTTAAGTGTCTCTGTAACCGATTTTCCCTCAGGTACTATCACCTGACCGTTTTATCTCATCTCAATACTTCATTCATGACCGGTGCACTGCATACTGACACAGTAGTGAGAAAGGCAAGGCAGGGACTGTTTTACCTCAGACACCCCTGAGCAAATTCCAGATATCCCCTCAAATACTGAAACATTTCAACTCCTACATCATTGAGAGCGTCTTGCCAGGAAACATCACGGCCTGGTACGGAAACAGCACTGAACAGGACTGCAAGGCCCTGCAGAGAATGGTTTGTTCGGCATAACACATGACCTACCCTGCCTAAAGAATATTTACACCAGGCACTGCAAGAAAAAAGCTAGGAGATTTTTTTTTTACCAACCGTAGCTCTAAATGGACACTATTTTGTGTTTTTTTTACCTGTTGAAAATTAATACAAGTACAACAATGTCAGTTAAGAGTATAGTCAAATATGGTAATGGATTTACAAAAACAACTAAACTGACAATAGTTGTATCCTATATAAAATGGACATTCATATTCAAGTACTACTATAGAGTCCAAATACAATCTCTACTATATGGTAATATTGACAAAAATATTGACCAATGAACATACCATATGGCGTATGAAAGCTCTGCTACCAGAATTTTCCGAATACTTGTTTGACTGATACCCTTGTGATGTGATTTGAATATGAAATGCATTTAATATAAATAGTTTTCCCCCAATATGAGCCAGGCTTCTCCGTGCAAGTAACCATTCTGCTCATGAAGCATTCAGGAGCTCTGTTAATTAGCAGCCTGTATACAGAGGCCACTGAGTGGCAAACAAGGTGAGTGAGTGAGATTGTTCCTGTCAGGAAGGTAACAGAGCGTGAACATCCCATTAAACACCTCTTTTCCTCTCGAGATCAGATTTTCTCTCATTCATCTGGATCACTGTGCTTTAGACCGGGCTTTCAGCACCTTCCTGAGCAGATCCACCACCCTGTAATATCAGCAGGAATATACACAAATGCCCCAAACATGATGTAAGTGTCAACTGCAGCTGCTGTTGTTATTCAGTTCCAGTGGTTAATCCAGCCAAAACTATTCTGTCATTTGTTGTGGGGCGATTCAGAAGAAGTTATAGCTGAGTCTGGGACGAGACCCCATGCAGGCAGCGCAGCTCGGAAAAAAATGCTTTCAGGGGAAAACCCAGTGATAAATCTATGCTGTTACGATATCTTTGTATGAGCTTTGAGAAGTGATGGATGTAGATGTTGACTAAACAACCCCAGGGAAGACTGAAGACTACTGAACAATTTATGAGCTGTCATGAAATGGTTTTTTTTTGTTGCAGTAGGAACATAACAGTAATTACAGACGCCTGTCATACAGTGGAATCCTTGTGCAGTGGTCTTTTACAGTTAGTACCCGGTCATCTGTGCACACTTACAGACATACAGAGCCTTTAAATGAGATGCTCTTCAAAGCCGAAGTGTAGCTTACCTAACATTCACTCTTTATCCGTTTCCACCTGAGGCCAAGGTGGAGCTCTGTGGATCTGCTACTTTATTTGTTGTTACTTTGAGGCTGTAAATAGACCGACTCAGACAGAAGATTCTTTAACTATCCCCCAATGCATTAGAGAATTCCCTTTAGTGTAATTTTCTCCGCACTTGTATATTTTGAAGCAAACATTCCTTAATGCAGCCTCAGTCCAGATTACCATTACTACGTATTCAAAGCAAACAGATGAGAGAGATTTTTCAAAGCAGCTCTAATCTCCACAACGCCCTTGCTGCCACGCTTAAGGATAAATATTTTTCATTTCAGTGATCTAGAAAAATGTGGTTTTTTTTTCTCGTATTTGGAATTTATAGTCATCACATTATCATCTTTTGCCTGTGTAACTTTCCAAGTTTCCAGATAGCTCATCAGTCCTAGTTTCTTGCTCAAAAACTCTTTTTTTTCTTCATCGCAGACAGAAGGAAGCACAACTTCCAGCAGCGCTCACTCAGACAGATATGTGTGGGTAGATAGGAAGCTGGCTCGACGCTGCCAGTTCCGTCATGCCAGACTGAATGATGAATGTCACCGTAAGCACTAATGCCAGTTGAGAGATGCCACCATAGATTCCACCCGAGACATCTGGAATCCCAGGTGCCCGTCCCACCGATCCAGGTCTCAGCTGCAGGAAGCCAAGAGCCCTCATGGATGCCAAGAGCCTCGCAACACCAGCCAAGCTACACTGAAGCTTATCAGCTCCACCACAACCCTTTATGGGCCTATTCACCTCAATCAAAGCTGTTATTTAGGTAACGAGCCAAGATGGCGGATATCGCTGCGCTCCAATTACCCACTATGTCTCCTCCATCTTTCCCTGCCAGCTTCCCCACAAGCCCTGATTCTCCTCAGCGTGCCCAGCTGCTCTGGCGCTGCTCCGCTTCCTCTGTATCTGTGCAGAGGGAGACCTTTCAGAACAGAAGGGCTCTTTCAGCGCTACATTCACTCACAGGGGCTATTGATGACTGCTATGGTGTACGGTAAAGCAGGTCTTATCAATAGCGGGAAGGTGTCTCTCAAAGTGCAATGTTGGTGGCAAATACCAATGTCTAATGAATCAACTCAGACCTGTAATCACATTGTTTTCAACAGAAATTTGATTAAAATGATGTTCGAAATTTTTCAAAACAGAGCTTAATATTTATTCATTTAAAGGTGCTCTAAGTGATGTGACGTGTTTTTTAGGCTACAACATTTTTCATCACATACAGCAAAAATCTCCTCACTATCCGCTGGCTGCCTGTCCCCTGAACACACTTTAAAAAACGCGGTCTCTGAAGACAAACGGCAACAAAAACAAACAACCTGCACAACGAACCATAACAAACAGTGTTCCAGCCAATAACCGACAAGAAGGAGCTGGCTGACCAACTCCTTCTAGTGGGTCCTTTAAAATTCCTGATGATTTGTCACCTGAGGAGTGGGGCGGCCGCCCGGCCCCCTGTTGTTGGTGTTGTCGGTGTGTTTTGTGCTGCGGGTCTCTTTTTTTTTACCCCCACCCCCAAATATTACTAAAATAACGTATTCAATATCAAACTACAAAAATACTCCATTACAAGTAGAAAGTCCTGCATTCAATTGTTCTACATTTTTAAAATGGGAACACTATGGTTTTATAAATTAGGCTTGAAAATGGTCTTCAAACATTGTGGCACAGACATTAGTTACATTTATTTTATGTGGCTTTACAAAAAAAAAGATTTATAACCTTTTAACTTAAAGTCATTCTTCTATGTTATCCTCAGTCTCTTTCTGCAGTAGCTCTGTGTCATTGTCGTGGAGCTGCAGTTCAGTCATGGTGCTGTTCAGCTCCGCTCTTAGAGTCTTTTCTTCTTCCTTTGCTTCTTTTTCCATTTGTCATTCTGATGTCCAGAGCATTTAATCTGGTTTCTTGCTCTAAATGTGGAGACAGAGAATTTTTTTTATTATCTTATTCGTACAACAGTGAAGTACAAAAAGTAAAGTACGTATTATTAGTAGAAGTAGTAGTTTGTGATGTTTTGTTAGAGTAAAAATATATCAATCCCACATTCATGTATTTTAAGTTAGCTGGTTCCAGTAACTGGTGCTGCTTCCTGGTTCTGTGTGAAGGACTTTGTATGTTAAAGAAAGCTTTTAAATGAGCGTATATTTAATTAAATTCTACTTTAAATTCAACTCCCATTGGTGCCACTAATTAAGCATCAAGACTCATACAAATTTGAGATGCTCTTTTATAAAATCATTAACCTGAACCATCATGGCTCAATCATCTGATACAAGCCACACTAGAATAAAGTTTTGGGTTGTGTCCAGTCAAAATATGGGATCATTTTGGGCATCAGTACAACTTGAGTCTCGATGGTACTTAGCCACTCCTCTTAGAGTGGCCACTTCTCTGCTCTGAAAGGTCTTTCTCACTGGCTGCCACTCTCTGTGCAACACCTGCCAGTTCTGTTGAGGGCACTAGAAGTAAGAAAAGCATAAGCTGCTAATATACATTTAAGCCATCAATACAACAATCTCCAACTTATTGTCGATACTACCATAACAAATCAAATGAAAATATTCAGTTTAGCCTTGAGCAACATTCCATTTATTCCTGAAAATAAAACATTCAAATCAATATTCGAGAGAATGAACAGCGATAGATGTCATAAAAATGGATTCCTTTAAACCAAACTTCAAACAAACCAATATATTGACTCTGTGGAAGCTTTTACATCCAAATGACTTTTATTTCACAGCAGAGCTGACAGTTATGAAGCAGGAAATGTGCCCATAAGCCTGAGAATCACAAAGTCCGGGTCCCTTTTATTGTCATCCCGAGAAGAAGAATCTATTCGTCAGAGCTGTTGTGAATCATCTGTTTATGTTTGCTACAGAGTGTATGAGATTTTCCCTCAACCTTTCTTATGTACTTTTACATTTGACAGTCATACAGCAGAATCCTTATGTAAATATACTGAAATAAAAATATTTGTACCTGTGTTTTCCCTCTCCAGCTCAGCCATCTTGTTCTTGGCGACCACCTGCTCTGCTCTCTGCTTCCCCACCTCCTTCGACATGTTCCCTAGTTCAGTTGTTGGAATCTAAACTTTATTCCTCTCTTCACCTGATCTTAGGTGTGTCTCACACTGGTCTCCAGGCTCCTGAGGTCATCAGCTCTACCCTCTGCTTCAACATATATGACAGTAGTATGATGTGCAAATATACAAAAACCAATTTAAGGAGTGGTGAATCAGTATGCTATATGTGATATATCCCTTTAAACTTTAGTTCTAAAACATGAAGGTGAGCTCGCAGGAGTATTACAAAGACAAACATCTAATTTGGAAGTTAAATCACTAACACTGCAATGAGCAATGAGTAGTAGTCTGAAGTAGTGTAGGCTAAAAAGAATGTATCTAATTCAAAACATTAAATCAAATGTAATTTAAAGGAATAGTTTAACATTTTGTTTGACATATGTTTATATGCTTTCTAAGAGTTAGAAGAGATTTTGTTCGACAGAGCCAAGCTAGCTGTTTCCTCTGTTTCCAGTCTTTATACTGAGCTAACCTGCTGCTGGCCGTTGATTCCTATTTAGTGTAGCCTACATGCATGGGAGTGGTATCAATCTTCTCCTAACTCTCAACAAGAAAGCTTATAAACGGATTTGAAATGAGAACTCTTTGCTTTCATCTTCCAAAGGGTGTTACCAGGTGGGGCCAACCGTTTAAGGCCCCCACAGTAAAGCCTGTAAATTGAAGTCCTGTGTCAGGGTGTGGGAATATGTGCTGTGGCCCTGCCAGTTATTGTCCAAACAAAGCATATTGTATTCTTAGAGTGCTCGGCTGTAACTAAAGCCTGCTTTTTGCCAGTGGTGAAAAATACCTGATTACGTACTTAAAGCTCTTTGTTTATTTGAGCCTGCAAATGTGATGTCATTTGATATTTCAAGGAGTCACCAACTCCTCCCTTAATCCCGAACAAGACACAGTTAGAAACTAGCTGGTGAACACTGTGGAGCATTTAGCCAGATATGTCCCTCAGTGTCATTCTGTTCTGATTTTTCCTATTTATTTTAGGAATTCATTCCCTGTTTCCTTGTTATTTACTGTCTCATGTGTTCCTGTATTCTCTGTTGTGTTTTACCCTGTTCCATCCATGTGTATGTTTCATGCTTCAGTTCCTGTTTTACTTTGTAGTGTCTGTTTCTCATGCGTCATGTCTTGGGTTACTTCCTGCCTTGTGTTTTCCCGCGTCTGTGATTGTCTGCCCCGCCCTGATGTGCTCCACCTGTTCATCAGCCCTCATGTCGCCTGTCTCTCGTTACTACCCTTGTTACCTTGTGTATTTAGTCTCTGTGCTTTCTTTGTCTCTTGTCGGTTGGTATAAACCGATTTGGTATAAATATGCACCTGTAGTCCTTATTAGAAAGTCTTTGAATGTTTAAAAGTTCTCACCGACATCTAATGTCCCAGTACTAAAAAAAAAAGCTTTTTAATTTCCTCAATGCACTGCTATCCAGCTGGTATGCTTTTTATTTTCACCATGATGACTGATGGTGACAGGTTACCTAAGAATTTAAACAAAAGACATGACATGCATCATGACGTTAGGCAAAGACTTTTGACTATGAAGTGTTTTTTGACGTGTTTCCAGAAACACATGGCAGGGGACAGGATATGTAATATGTGTGAAGAGTAGGTGGTAAATATTCTCTGACTAATGTAACTGTTATTTCATAACTCTTTTGTGTAATATAAGTGTATCAAACCTGAATCAGCAGCATTTGCATAATTGGTTCCTAGTGTCGTTCTTAGTGTTAGTGTATGTAAGTTGTCAACTCAGACATGCAAACTAGTTGTCCTTTATATGCTTTATTGTCTGGGTGACAGCCTTAAATGTTTACCATTCATTACAGTTTCCCATGTTGAAAATCCATCACATCTGGCGCCTAAGAAGGCTTAAACAAACTGAAAACGTGTTTTCAAATATTATTTGACCCATGATCTCGGTCTTGGTTGTGGGAGCATGTAGCAGAATAGCTGATATCTCATTAGAGACAGGGTAGAGGTCAGGGTCCCCGGGGGGGGGGGGGAGAAAAAAAAAAAAAAAAAAAAAAAAAAAAAAGAACTCCAAAAAGGGAGGCGGTGGGGGAGACGGATATAGGTGAGAGAGAAAACAAGACAGAGGGAGTTACTTCTATTATTGCCTCTTATGCTGCTGTAAAATCTTTCATTTTTACACATTATGAATTTTTTGCTTTTACTGCCGTTATCATAATTTACAGCAGAGGACTGTGAATCCTACCAAGCTATGGTTTGTCTAGTGATTAATGAAAGCACTCAACATGGGCACTAGAAACACTTAAGGGATTCATGCTTATAAGAACATTGATTACCTTTAACTAGAGAACAATGGAGAGTGAGGAAGTGTAATGACTGGGCACCTGTCCTACTTCACCATCATTACAGGATTCAGGAAAGCAATCAGCATGTTTTGTAAAACTCTGGTATTAATGGCTCTTATAAGTGATAATAAAACATCACTAAAAAAAAACACACTCATTCTCTCCTTTAGAAGACTGATTACCGGCATCATACAACAAAATGAAACATTAATATCACAAAGATGGGAGTCAAGTTCTGTTTTGATTAAAATAAAGCCTTGCTCACAGCTATCCTTTTCCTTCAAAAATGGATGACCCTGCAATCACACTGAGAAGAACATATGTGAATCATAATTTAAGTCAATCACAAAAGCTGTTAAGGACTAATCAGTGTTAATTTCAAAATCAGCCAGAAACCCATTCTTCTCTACTTCTTTACAACTAACAATTAGAATCCAGCGTTACTGCTTTGGATTAAACCAACTCTTCATTTCACAACCCCATTAGATTCATCCTCTCTGCTAATGGGCCTTGTGATGAGCTATTGATCTACAGCAAGGTGTCTCAGGAAGAAAGAGAGAGAAAACTAAACCATGGATTCGGGGAGCCAGCAAATGAGGGCCAAGCAGAAAAAGTGCACACAAAACAAAAGGCATTTTCCATCTCACTTTAACATTCTTCCACAACTGCAGAGATGTCCAACGAAATTGTTAACTTTAGCTAGCATTGATGACGGACATAATTCAAACGATATTCATGAGGTGCCATTAGTTGCCATGCAACCAGTAGCAAAGATTAACTAGACTGTGACTTTTTTATGGCTTATTTAGACATACTATTCTATGACTTTTTTTTACACACTATACTATGTGACTTTTTTCAACATACTATACTATGACTTTTTATTTATTTGTTTACATACTATACTATGATTTGTTTCAACATACTATACTATGACTTTTTTACGACTTTTTTGACATACTACACTATGACTTCTTTACGACTTTTTTCAACATACTATACTATGACTTTTTTAAAACTTTTTTTTACTAGGATTTTTTTCCGACATACTCTTCTAAGACTTTTTTTGACATACTATACTATGACTTTGTTGTTACTTTTTTCCACATACTATAATATAACTTTTTATACTTTTTTCCACATACTATATACTATGACTTTTTTCGACATACTATATTATAACTATTTTTCAACATATACTATGATATTTTTCAACATACTATACTATGAATTTTTCAACATGCTATACTATGACTTTTTCATGACTTTTTTCCACATACTATACGATGACTTTTTTATCACTTTTTCCAACATACTATATTATGACTTTTTTTGACATACTTCCTATGAATTTTTTATAAATTTTTTCGACACACTATACTATGACTTTTCATGACACTTCTTTCAACATACTTAACTATGACTTTTTCTATCACTTTTTTCAACATACCATACTATGACTTTTGCATACTATAGTATGACTTTTTCATATTATAGTATGACTTTTTCATGACCTTTTTCGTCATACTATATTATGACTTTTTTCAACAGTCTTTTTTCGCCATTCTGGCGTGTTATCAAGACGCAGACGATCGTTTTTTAGCGTGTAGCGAGTAGTATGAAAGGACACAAGTTCGCAGAGGGAGGTTGGTTGGGTTGGGTAAAATGCTGAACTTTCACCTAGGAGAGCTAGGATCGTGTCCTGCGTGTGGTGTTTTTCAACTGGTTTTTTTTGTTG
This sequence comes from Perca fluviatilis, assembly GCF_010015445.1. NCBI lineage: Eukaryota > Metazoa > Chordata > Actinopteri > Perciformes > Percidae > Perca > Perca fluviatilis. The sequence goes on along the minus strand of NC_053133.1, from coordinate 13,813,381 downwards.
TTGTTTATTTTTTTAAGCCTTCCCCAATGTTTCTTTCCTAAACCCAACTGTTTATTGTTTTCCTAAGCATGTGACGTTGGTCACCGTCGTGTTTTTGTCGTTTTTTTGTGTTGGCTTTTTAAACCCAACCCAACCTTTTTTTTTTTTTACGCGTGTGACGTTCTCACAATAGCACGGCACGTTCTCACGAACAAGTGTGTGTATGTTTACATCCGCTGTATACAGCTTAGACATACACGTGGATAGCTCAAAATGCGTACAGATAACACGCCATTTGGCTTTAGGAAAGTGGCATGTATGTTTACGCAAAGTCATGATGCCATGTTGTATACTTTGAATTCTTTATCACTTTTTTCGACTTACTATACTATGACTTTTTTCAACATACTATGCTATGACTTTTTCCTCACTTTTATTGAAATACTTAACTATGACTTTTTTATCACTTTCTTCAACATACTATACTATGATTTCTTTCGACATAGTATTATATGACTTTTTTCATCACTTTTTTCGAACATACTATACTATGACGTTTTCTACAGACTACACTATGATTTTCTTTCAACATACTGTACTAAACAATGATAAAATGAGCATTTCTCTGGGAGAAACCAATAACATTGTTGCAAAAAGAGTGATTTGAACGCTGCAAGTTATATTCTTGGTATGCAACCGTGACAGAATAAAGTACGCTGGTTCTACAAGAAAGGGATTCAAATCCACACAAGCAAAGCACAATGGATCAGCTGTCAATCACCTTTCGACATACTATTCTATGACTTTTTTAATCACTTTTATCAACATACTATGCTATGTCTTTTTTTCCGACATACTACACTATGACCTTTTTTTTCAAAACAATTCTGCTGTAGTTCAGGTGGTAAAACAGATATCTACTATTTGGAATGTTGGTGGTTCAATCCCTATTGTTTTCCGACTTTTTTCGACCTACTCATGTCTCAATTAAAAAGGTCCTTATAGTTATGGAAAGTTATGCATTTGTTTTGCCAATCTGCAAAAACAATTATTACCAATAGCTTTTTTTTACCATGTGTTCCTAAAGGTGTCTAGTAACACCTCCCAATTTATCCACAGCCAAATCCTCGGTGAAACACCTGGAGAGCCAATCAAAGTTGGGATGCCCAGAGGGCCTGGGTAAAAATAATGAAAATATTTTTTTTTACGAATATTAGCTTTTGAGATGTCTAACTAGGGATTTTTAGGGGTGCTGAATCTATCTGTTCACCTTGTTTCCATCCATACTTGGACATCCAGTGATGGACTTTGTAGCAGTAGCCAATCTCGGATCTGGAGATATGCCCGCAGAGAGTGCTGTGCTGCAGCTCCTGTAGTCAGAGACTGTTTCTCAGGCTTGATGCTCCCGGCTGCGGCCCGCTTGCTGAAGATATCAAATCTTAAGTCTTCCAAATCTTCAGGTGGATTTCCACAAAATATGAGCTAGTACAGTTCGCAGCCAGCTTTGATGACGTCACTTTTCTTGGCTCTGATGTCCATGAACACATCCATGGCACGCTCTGCTTTGTCAGTCTTGCAGAGCTTGGTGAGCAAAGTTGGTTTGCTAAACCCAGAAATTGCTGATACGGTATCACAGCCAGAGAAGCTGTGTAGGAAGATCAGGTATTTACGGTACCTCTCCGGGAGGGCCTCCAGGATCTTTCCGACATCGTAAGATGTGTCTTCAGCTGTTGAAGAAGACCGGGTGGTTTGCCCTATGATGGACCAGCATAACCATAACGTCTGTGTCCTCAGCCCTCACCTCAACAGAGGACTCTATTGCCTCATTTAGTGCTGCACACACAATATAAGTGTCAGCGTCATCAGAGCATTGTTGTACACTGATCCTACTTCTTTGGAAGGTCTCAGCAAGGTGCAGAATGAGCTGGGCCTTGTTGTGCTTGTTGTCAAGGAACTTTTCCCGTGGAACAATGTTTTTTAAGTCTGAACGAATCTGAATGTCACAGCATGCATTCTTTGTACGTCTCAGGTGGTCATGGTCCTTGGTGGAGCTTCCGTATCCGTCAAAGACCACAGTGATCCGGAGGTGCTAGCTACCCATGGACATCACAAACCGGAGGTAGCTCTCTGCGATGTCCTTCCACATGAGGTCAGCCTCCCATTTGACACTGTGCAGGAGCCAACCGCCATCAACCACCAGGCTTGTGCAGTTTTTATTTTTTCGATAGGCTCCACAAATGCCTTCAGGAACCTCACTAGGGCAGCCTTTCGCAACTTCAGATTTTTGTCAAACACATTGGTGTTGGCGTCAACTCAAAGTGCAGAGCTTCTTTGGTCTTGACTTTGTGCTCACTAATGATGATGAGGCGGTGGAAGAGCTTGAGTGAGTCAGTGATTAGCTTCTCTCCATTGATTTGGGGAGCAGATATGAGGCTTGCCAATGACTTGACCTTGTGCTTGGTTTCCACTGTATCCAGAACAGTTTTCCCATCCATCTTGGCCTGTATGGCTCTGCCAACCTCCTCTGCCTGACTGAGTCCCCGGGAGTGCTGCTGAACCCCATCGAGAAAGATACCAGGGTCTTGTCCCGTACGGAATTGAAGGGGTTGACATCCTCCAACCATCCAACTATAGCGTTAACAGCATCATTGTCTTTCTCTATCTGGGCTCTTGTGACGTCTGTGTGGATAGGTACCCCACGTTTGTTCATTACTCCTTCAATCTCCTGGTGAATGAACAAGAAGTGGTTCAGTGTCTGAACCCAAGACTTGTGAGCAGATTTGTTCCGGAACCACCCTCTGCTTAAACCACCTGAGGATTTGGCCTCACACATGAGTGTGGTTTCTATTGTGATGTCAGTCCATGTGCCTGACCACTCATGGTCTGAGAACTGAACTACAAGGTTGCCATACACAGTGAACTTGGATAGTTTCCTGGAACATGGGATGGTCCTGTCGCTGCTAGTTGTACATAAAGCCTTGCAAACATATCATGCAGAATAGGTCCATACAGCCACATTAATAGATTATGTGTAACTATGAACAATAATCTTACTTTGAATTATTCAGTGAGCCCACTATAAAATGACACAATTTGCAACACAATTAAAGTTGATCACCAACACAGGGAGTATTTACAATGGTTTATGTAGCTAAACTCCTAGATTTTACATTGTTAGCTAACTTAAGCTAGCAACATTCATTTTAGGCAGTAACTAAGAGATAAAATGGTGTAGGGGCCTATACATAAATTTCTAGTTATCTAAACTTAAAATAGCAAAACGGATTTAGCTACTTTCCCTGCCAGAAAGTAACTGTTATATTTTCTTGCAACGCTTATGCTCCTTCTCCACATGCAGAGAGGTAATTATACTGAGCATGTGCATAGCAGGTGTCATTACTGTAGTGTCTTGTAAAAAAGTTTTTCAGAGTGGGTTTATCTCGAATTGAATGTTGAGAATCCATTCTTCACCCAAAATCCACAGTTTAAATATGAGAGATCTATGGATCTTGGGTGAAGAATGGATTAAGGAGTCATTTTTACTTAAAACTAATGGCTGGGATAGATTCAGCACACCTAAAAATCCCTAGTTAGACATCTCAAAAGCTAATCTTGATAAAAAAAAAATATTTTCACTATTTTTACCCAGGCCCTTTGGGCACCCCAATTTCAACTGGCTCTCCAGGCATTTCCCCGAGGATTTGGCCGTGGATAAATGGAGAGGTACTACTAGACACATGGTAAAAAAAGCTATTGATAAGAATTTTTTTGCAGATTGGCAAAACAAATGCATAACTTTCCCTAACTATTAGGCAAGACACTGAACCCAACATTATATCTTTTTTCGACATACTATACTAATATGGTGGTTCAATCCCTGTCCCTGCGGTCTCATGATGATCTTTTTTCTCACCACACACAGGCCCGAAATACACACACATGCCCAGGACCTATACATGTACAAATGGAGAGATGTCAGCGTGAGAGGGCTGCCAATGGACAGGCGCCCCGAGCAGTTGGGGGTTCGGTGCCTTGCTCAAGAAAAGGCTGCCTTTCCACTTTTTCTTTATGCCCTGTTCCTAAAATTAACAGTCTTTTATGTCTGCTTAATCCTTAATTTCAGTGTAACGTTTTAGTTTATTTGATGAATTATTATTTGATGTGTGTCAAATGACATAGACCTGTTTAGTTGGTTCATGGGTTCATAATATTTTTTCTATGGTTCTGCTGTGATGTGGGGGTAGATCAGCTGCTCACCAGCTTAATCAAGGACAGTACATACAGATGTCCTCATACATATAGGTCCTCTCATCAGGTGCTGGGCAATCCTAAGGTGTAGAAAAATAAGTAAGATACTTCTGCAGTAAATGTATAATATCTGGGATATATATATATTTATGTCAGCAGTAACTGATTTATGTAAATGTAATGGTATTTTCCAGATTGTTAATGTTGCTCTTTCAGTTTAGCTCACCCTATACATACCTGTGCATGTGGTAGGTTCCAGTTAGGTGAGGCTGAGATGTTGAAGTGCCTTCAGAAGAAGGGAAGAAGAGAGGAAGGAGTTGGCAGCTTGCTGTGAGGTTGCCTTTTTATTTTGTTGATGTTATTTTACCTCAGTGTGATTTAGGTTTTTTTTGTAAATCCTGGGTTTCATTTTGTTTGAGTAGCCTATTTTTGTAGTCTGTGTAAAGGTTTCTGGTGCACCACACCTTCATCTGCCTTTGCATGAGGTGTTGACAGACCTACTACAGAATACAGAATACTTTTTTGTATTTATTTATTATTTATTTATTTATGTATACATATTATTTATGTATAATACAAATTTTTGTATTTTTATAACATACTATACTATGACCTTTCTCTGACATTTTTATGACCTACTGTACTAATACTTTTTTCTATGGCTTTTTATGATTTTTGATGACATACTATACTGTGACTTTTTATGATTTTTGATGACATACTATACTGTGACTTTTTATTAAATGTTTTATGACATACTATATTATAACATTTTGTACTAACTATGACTTATAATCACATTAAATAATATAGTAAGCTTATTATAAACCTCCTTGCCTTTGGAAATAAGCTAATTTGTAAGTTAGTTAGCTGGAAATGCTAACATTTGCAGCTTACATTAGAGCAGATACAGATGCCTCCAAATTTCTTTCAACCTTGTGTGTCTCCAGCATTCTGGTTCAACAAATCAACACCAAACTGGCCATGTGAAACCAAAGGTTACAATGTGAACAGCTTACCTTTTTAAATTAATGTTAATCAGTAATTAACCCTTATAACTTAAACACTAGTTTTTCAACATGCTCTTTCCTTTCTGCAAACAAATGGTGATTAATCTCACCTCTTACCACCTTGAAGAAGAAAAAAATGTGGTGAAACATCAGCAAGAAATTGCCTTGCCTGGTAAAACTCCTCCTCAGCTTGGTGATATCATATGGGTAATATCGGTTATTAGTGATGAGGTTTTTCATTTCCTGAAGAGCATCAGATACATTAGGGGCAGGAGTGAGTGATGACGGTAATTAGGATAGAGTTGTCCTTTCTCAACCTCTGCTCTTCAACCTTCTCCAGAGCTTTAAGGAATTTATCCTTTTCTGTCTTCGGCCAGTTCTGGATGAAAGATTAATAACATCCATCAGAAGGTTGTGATTATTAATAAGCTTTCAGACTTGTACGAATGGTCATCCTGGAGAAGAAGACAGTGACGTTTTTTTTATTATTATTCACAGCGTTGTTTACAGCTTTCATCTTTCATCTACAAAGAGATGTGAATATGATAGCAATTTTGCATGATATACAGCCTGTAATTATCCTGAAACTCATTGATTTATTTCACATCCAGCATGGCCAGACTCCCCACAGATAAGTTATAGACACAGATACCCAGGCTTCGATTGGATTCTAGTGCTTAAACACGGCTCTATTATATTTCCTACAGTTCTCCATTTATTCATTGTGTGCTTCGCCTGCTGCTTGGTAAGATTTGCAAGGCAGTAGAATTTGATCCCTCCCAGAACAAATTGAGATGTACTGTACTTGCAGCGCTCAGCAGTAGTGCTATCCAGCAGCTCGGAGAAGCCGTGTTGTGCTGACTAGACTTGAGCGCTCACCTCACCTCACACACCTACACAATGGACCGTTATTCACATATTCCCATGTGCTGGAAAAAAAAACTGAAAAGTGTGCATGTGTGCTTCTGTGAGTGTGTTTTGTGCATGTGCTGATGGGCTTTTGAGTTTAAAGGGTACATCAAATTTCACTGGATTAAAAGTGTGGGTATGTGTGATACACCTTTTGTACATGGACTATATATGCGGGTACTAAATGCAAAAATGAAGATTCCCATATTACATTGCTGAAACAGAGGAGAGGTTGAAGAGTGGGCTGAGAAAAAGCAGCATCTCTCACAGTTTTTTTTCCCTCTCAGACAGTGAAAGCAGTGGACAGGATGATTCTGGGTTTTAGACACATAAACACCTCTGAGTTCATAGGATTGATGTAACAAAGCCCTAGCTCCCACTCACTCTCTCTCTTATGCACAGACGCACAGATACACAGAAAGGCTTTTTCTCTGCCTCCTTCCATTTCTTTCAGTCTCCTGCCCTCCCCACTCACCTTTTCTCATGATTAGATTGACTGGCTTTGTTTTGGACCCAGCAGCTCAGGGCTAGAAACCACTATGAAGGGGAATTGACCGAGATGAGGCTGTTGTCGGCTCCGGTTTTAAGCCACAGGGTATTCAGCGTGCATTGCAACACACCGCCTGTATACGTTATCCTTGGCCAGGCGAGGCAGATCATGTCTATCAGGTTGACTCTATTCGCCTTTATTTGTATTGCATACCTCCTTTTTAGATCCACTATGGAAACATCAGTCAGGGCCACAGAGCTTGGAGAAGCAGCCCCACATAAGCCACTGAGCCGAAATTGAATTGCTACAATCATTTTATTGGGAATGTATATTGATGGTGAATTCAAAATCAAAGATGATCCACAGCATCTTGACATTATGGGCATCATAATGAGGAATGGACGCAGCTGCCTTGCAGATAGGTGCCACTACCTTTTTTAGTTCTTTTTTTTTAACCCCTGGCTTCTTTTTCTTGGGATTCATATCAATTTGTCCTCATTTTTCTCTCATCATGTGCTTGTGCTGTGAAAGCTGAGATGCAAACAAGGGAAGAAAATGTGTGTGTGTGTGTGTGTGTGTGCGTGTGTGTTTGTGTGTGCGTGCGCTCGTGTGTGTGTGCGTGTGTTTGTTTCTGTCAGACAAAGTGAGAGAGAGAGAGAAAGAAGTGAGGAGAAAGAAAAGGTAAAGACAAACAGTGGAGAGGATGGCAGGTGGGGGGGGTTCTGGGTTTCTTTCCGTGTCACAGGAAGAGTGTCTGGCCCGTAACGAAAATGCCAACCAAATGAGGACGGATCAGGGGGCAGAGCGTAAGCCACCCTGAGCCCCCATTACTGAGCACAGAAGACGGATGGGACTGCTCGTCCTGAGAGAGAGAGAAGAGAAACACACACACGCTTTAATACACACCCTCACATTTACACCCAGGTCCCCAGGCCTGAAGGACACACAAACACACACATGTACAGTATGTACTTCATACAAAGGCACAGAGATGGGAAGAAATAGATGACACAAGTGGTTACAGTACCACAGTCCTTGGAGAGGATACATACATGAACGCTCCATTCGTACAGACAATCTGCATTGAGGATGCAAATCCAAAGATATCAGGCAGCAAATAAAAGCTCAGACACTGACTCACTGACTAAGACACACATACTTAACACAGCAAATGTCTCACCGCTAACAGAGGCTGGCTATGCTAATTTGCAGATGGCAAATCATCAACCATGCAGTCAGCACTCAATCATGATAAATGATCAAAGGAGTGTGATTAATTAGTAGCTCAAAAAACAACCACATTTCAAATATATATTTTGGCATCTCAGAACACTTAAGAACCCAACTTGTTTGCTTGTCTTGTCTTTCATCAGACTGTGTGTCATTTTTGAAAGAATTCACATCAAAAACACGACAAAAGATTTCCTCCCAGTGTTCTCTCTAACGACTGCAAAGTGTAACTTTATGGGGCATGACTAAAGCACTTCTTCTTATTAATGTTTCTGGTCACTGACTTTCATCAAAAGAACAGAGGATCGGAGGAGCAGAAGCAGCTGAAAAAGGAGAGATTTATGGAGCAACCCTGGCGGTATTAAACGGCACGACAGCAATCAAGCCTTTTACAATGGCTGAGCATCAGGCAGTGTAGTATAATGCTAATATCACCCCTGCTGAGGGGAAAGGAGGGCGGAGAGGTTTCAACTAGTCAGTGACTGTTTGAGAGCACTCACACCAACTGCTGTTTATATCAAGGTTTTAATGGACGTGGGCAATAGGGCGTTTAATGGACGCACACAAAGCCTTAAATCAATTTAAGTCGGTAAGGTGCTGTTCTGACAATATTGTTACATTCTGTTCCTTTGTTACTACATGTAAATTATTATTAAGTGCTATATGCTGATGGTGATGATTATGGAATTTGGCTTTTGGGATGTCAAATAACTTCCTAACTAAACCTGAACCACTGCATATTAACATATGATTTTATTAACTCATCTCCCTTCATGAAGATTAAGGTAGTGCTAATTGACTAAGCCCCCCACTAAGCAAATGTAACGAGGCACGGCAGGCAGGTCAAGCTTTCGATTACTCCACATGTTCAAGTGATGTGCATGAGGCTGTAGTAAGAGTACATTACAGTTGTTTTTTTCGATTGCTCAAGCACTATTTTGAAAGCAGGGACCGGTTTTTCAAAACACTACACACAATTAGCACAACCACACACCCAATCAGCAGAAGACCTCAGACCCTTTGCAAAATGAAACACTCTTGCAAAAACTATACACTAATTTACGAAAACCACATTTTGTTACCATATGAAACACACACGTCTCATATGACTTAATTCTGTTTGAACCACTTACACACTGCCGTTGCTAACCTAAAACACTTTTAGCAATTCTACTTCTCAGTGATGAGTACTGTAAATGAAGTACACAGAGAAAGTGCAAATATAAGTTCACTAAACACTCCACAAGACCAATGCTGCAGACTGAGGAAAATATAATTTATTTCTCTCCATATAGCCAAATCAGTCAACATGTCAACATGGAGAATCACAACAAAACATGTCCCAGTTTTCATACAGCTACTACAGTAGTGTGCATAACACTGTTAGCTCAACAAACAACAGACAAACATAAAATACTGTATCCAGTACAGGTCACAATTACAGAAAAAAACAACAACAAACAATAAAAAAAGATCTGAAAAAGTACAGAAAATACTAGACATTATCTCTTCGCCTAGCTGGATCTGGCCAGAGAATGTCATCAACATCACAGGTGATATATCCTCATTGGCAAGACAACGTAGGAAGAACCATCTTGAATGTCGAATCCGTCCCTGCATAGCTGCAAGTCAACCTGTTCACAGGCGTCCTCCATGGCCTGAATGAGGGGTACCTCTTCCTCTACCTCCTTCTCCTTCTCTGTGGAGTCCCCCTTTCACCCTCCCTCTTCTTCTGACTCCTTTACAGTTGTTTTCCAACTGCTAAAACACAGTTTTGCAAACTAGGCTGGTTTTATCAAAATACTTAACACAATTCACAAAACCACACACCCAAACTGCAAAATACCTAATTTATCCTGCAGAATGAAGCACTGCAACCAAAACTACATATAGCATCATCAAAATCAAACTTTTGCACCACATGGCACACACTTCATTCATGTTACCAGATTTTTGTCTAACCAACTACACACTGTTGGGCATAATGAAAAGCACTCTCATCTTTAGTATGCTGTGCCATAATACTAAAATAGTTAAAATTGTAGAAAATTCGTCAGATTGTTCACATGCACAGACCTTATCATGGTCATTGCACAGACCTTATCATGGTCATTCCATTTCTGTGCGTGATTTTTATTTTTATTCTTATGTATGTGTGATATATGTGTGTATATGTGTTTGTTGTAAGGTTGTCTAAGCTACTGGATCCTAAAATTTCCTTCGGGATGAATAAAGTATCTATCTATCTATCTATCTATCTATCTATCTATCTATCTATCTATCTATCTAAATATTTGCAGATACACACACATGCTGTTGAAACATTTATGTTTTTATTTTTCACCAAACAAGTCAGTGCAACATATGCACAGCAGATATATTTACATTGGACTGAACAGAAATATGCTCACAACAAACAGTAAACTGAAAAAGAAAATTGCAGACAAAATATATAGAAAAAAAGGAGGTGCTCACATGTGGTCTTTTTATAGTGCTTACTTCCTGATTGAAGTGGTAACAATTACAGTAAGCATTGAGGTGTTTGGCATGGTGGCGCATATGTTGGCCAATAAGCTCATGTAGTGTCATTTTGAATGGCAGTGTTTTGAAATGGCAAACATGTGACTTTATGTCAGATTGTTGTGTCTTATGCAGAGAACCGTGTTTTTTTTTTTCTTAATTGCAAAATGTGTGTAAAGCAGAAAATGTGTTTAGACTTTTGGAGACTTGAGAAGAGGTTTTGCTCTCTGTGTGTCAGTTTAAATAATTGTGCTATGCATGTCATTTTAGTGTGTTAGCAATTGGTAAAAACTGTAACCATTGAGGTGTCAGGGTTAGCTCATGTAGTGTCATTTTGAATGGCAGTGTTTTGAAATGGCAAACATGCGACTTTATGTCAGATTGTTGTGTCTTATGTAGAGAACCGTGTTCAGTGCATTTAAAAAGTGTCCTTTTGAATTGCAAAATGTGTGTTAAGCATAAAATGTGTTTAGACTTTTGGAGACTTGAGAAGAGGTTTTGCTCTCTGTGTGTCAGTTTAAATAATTGTGCTATACATGTCATTTTAGTGTGTTCGCAATTGGAAAAAAAACTGTAATTTTGGTTGAAGGCAGGTGAACTTACCTGCTGCATTTTTTATAGTGCTTAAACCTGATTGGTGTGTCTACAATTAAGCAATCATGTGTTTGCGTACCTGATGGCTGTGTTTCACAGATTGGCTCATAGGTGTGTCATTTGACAGTCATTTGCTTTGGAAGTGACATCATGATATACTTCTGTGTCTAATGTATACAAGTGTGTTTAGTGTTTTGCAAATCACTGTCTGTATTTTTTTGCAAAAGGTGTGAGGCTGACATTGTGCTTATAGTGGTGCACATCTGGGCCGATGTTTTGGTCCTTGAGTGTAAGGTTTTTAAAATTGTGTAATACTTTTGATTTCAGTGTGTAAGCAATCTGCAAAAACTGTAAGAAGGTTTTGTCTTTTTTTTTTGCGTTTCCAATACCAATTATACTGTGTAAACAGCAACTGTGTTTGTCTGTTCCAACGAAACCTGCAGCATGTCTGGCTAACTAGCTTATAAAGTGGTAACCCGCTTTCAAGTTTACATCTGAGAATCATTTTTCTGTGCAACCATAAACATGGCAACAATTTTGATGATGAGATTATTCCCATAATTTAAAAAGAAATCAGCTTTGTTTTGAAGCAAAGATACCCCGCAAGTCTATTATCCCTGTTAAGGTCGGGCATGCTGTATCAAACACAGGGATAAACAAACATACAGTCATTGAAGTCAGCCAAATGTAGGATATTTTAAGCAAGACAGCGGCATGCTTTATTAGTATGAGCAATTAGTATGGATGACTATGCATGCGAGTTGTTTTGTTCTTTCCACCTTTGATGATAGTGAGGGTGGGATAGCCAAACCAAAGATAACGCAATAACGTGAGACAGAGAGGAAGGTGTGAAAGCTGAGATGCAAACAAGGGAAGAAAATGTGTGTGTGTGTGTGTGTATGTGTGTGTGTGTGTGTGTGTGTGTGTGTGTGTGTGTGTGTGTGTGTGTGTGTGTGTGTGTGTGTGTGTGTGTGCGTGTGTGTGTGTGTGTGTGTGTGTGTGTGTGTGTGTGGCTTTGTAACCCTTGTTATTCCCACTCAACTCCCAGAAGGCTTGGTGCAATTAATCCCTAATCAAACTACGAGCAGCAAACATGATCTGATTTGGCCTATTCACATAGGGATGCTATAATCAGTTTCCCCGGCCAAAAAGGATTTGGAGGGAGGCCAGAGGACGCACACCTCCTGTGTTGTTGAGATTGTCCTCTGAGATATTATCAAACACTGGGACACGTCCTACCCAGCGACTCCCAGTGTGTCTTCCAGAGGGCGGTGTCACCACGTATAGTTAGGCAACTGTAAACTTGAATGCAAGGTGATAGAGAACACTGGAAGTATTCTGGCACTGTTGTTTGTCCTCAAGCGAGTTGGCGGCTCTGGAGTTTGTACAGCGGTGGATAGTGGAAGTCTGGTGCTGACTGCATAATGTCTGATGAGAGAGGACCCTGTAACAACAAAATCTGATATATTATTCACACCTTGGCAAAAAGGTGTCCACCGGTACCTGATGCTGTGATATGTGGTGACACCTCACATCTGCTCACTAATGAGTCTGACTGCAACAGGGCCATCTCATCAAGGGCATCAGTCGTTGCCCCACTGTGGGATAAGAGAAGAAACTACATCGCCTTAAGGCCGAGCTTCCGCTGCAATCAAGAACAACAAGCAGCTGCAAAGCACCGGGAGAGCACTTAGATCAATCCATTAAGAGAGGCTGAGACGCAGCACGATGTGAGGAAACAAACACAGTGTACAGAGAAAAGTGGAATACAAGACAGAATTAAAAGTAAACGGAAAGAGACACACAGGAGGCGAGGAGGAAGCAATGATGAACACAAGCCTATGAGGCAAAACAGGAGCTAAAAGAAGATTTGGCCAAAAAGTGCCCAGCATGTTGAGTGACCTATCCTCCCACTCTTATATTTTCCAGGCTCAAGCAGCCATATTTTCAAATACTATTTGCTGCAAGGACACAGAGAGAGGACAGAGCAGGTAATTTGTATCGTAGCAGGACTCATACCAGAAAATATGAAATAATGCAACCTTGGCGAGATGAGCGTTGAAATGACAAGTGTCTGGAATGGTGCACCCTGTCTGGTAAATTACATTGACCTGAGGTTAATTTGGTAGTTCAGTGCCCCCTGGAGGTCACTACCGTATTTCAGCTGTTTAATAACCCAGGCTTTCTGTCACAATTTCTGCAGTATTAATTACTTTGTTCATTCATGGGAAGAACATTTTGACATACAACTGACCAAATCTTAGTGCAGCAAATGTCTCACCACCTGCCTCATCTACTGCCACTTTAAAAGCCTTTACAACATGGTTGCAAATCTTAAATATTTCTTTCTTAACATTTAATATTCAAAGGTCATATTTAAAGCAACATTGTTAGTTGTTATCAAAAGTGTATGACTCTGCTGCTTCATCAGGACTGTGTGGTTTAAGTTTGATCAGATTTGATTAACAGTGCTGTCAACATAAGCAAACTGTCATTTGGATTTCAATATTACATCTTGATTGGTGCACAGAAGTAGATGGCACTGAAAATACAGAAAATTCGGCATGTGAATTAACCAAAACTGTTCAAACTTTGGCATAAAATTGTGTGTTCATGTGGGGCCCATTACTCACAGTAAGAAGCTGATCGAGAAAGTAGGTTGTCAGGGACTTTAAGTTTTGGTTTCCTATTTCCCAGAATGCAACATAACAAACCCCATAAAACAGGTTTGCAATGTTGGTCAGGTAAGAAATCTGAGAGCTGTCTATTATGTGATGGACTTGTCCTTGTGTGATTGCTGAATCTTAAGTGCAAAATGTTGAGCCTTAAAAAAACTAATAAATCTGGCATTTACCAATGATGCTTTATATAACTGGGAAATATTCTGCAGTCGAAGTTTGATTATCTTGTGTTGTGTACATCTGACCTCTTAAGACCAATACACACCACAAAAAACAAAATAGGCCCAGAAATGAGAAGGTATTTGCAAGGAGCTTTAAGGTAAACCATTTCCTTTAAGTACAAGGAGCTCACAAACAAATAAGCATTGCTCATTGTGCGATTTTATGAGTGGTTGTGTGCATCAAAGTTTACTTTGCCTTTCATAAAGTGCTATGGAAAACAAACATCCACTTCACTCAACTCTGAAAACATGAAGCATGGAGGCAGTGCAAAGTGTAAAGTGAGCACCTCATTTATCATACCCCAGTTGGCCACCAGTGGGTGGCCATCACTGTCAAAAGGCCAATTAACAAGAAGCCCATTGTGAGCACCATGGAGCAGCACAGGAGATACTAACCATTAGCAGAAATTCATCATTAGGAAATAATGGGTCCAGAATAGGAAACACGTCCACAGCTTCAAATACAGTCAAGACATGAAGGCTATATCCAGTTGGAGAATAGGTGTGAGGATGGTGTGTCTATTTTATCCTTGTGAATTTAAAACGATTAATTCAGTTGTGTAGCTGTATGTGCAGGCATTGCCTCCAAAACATCTCAATTACAAAAACACCATTCAGATATCAGCCAGAGCAGCTGCTTGAGCTCCACGTGGAGCTGGAGCTGAGGCCTGTCCACCAAACTTCCTTGTCTTCAACTAAACATATCAATTGTGAAGAAAGATCTCCAAGCACAGATATGCAGGGAGATTCCCAGCAGCAAGCAATCAATAGAGCACAGAGAATACCTGAAGAGAACAGAGATGGACCCTGGTGTACAGGAGCAGACAGGGATTTTTAGTGTTTCGGGGGACAGTTTTAATGTGTTTCTTGTTGGATTATTTTGTTCAATGTACAAATGTAGACAAAAATGACTCCTAGAACCCAAATGCAGAAGTGTGTGTGTGTGTGTGTGTGTATGGGGGGGGGGGGGTTGTATGTAGCCTATAGTCTAGTAACTTAACTGTACTTACTGAATATTCCAGATGAAGCTGTCTGGAGAAATAGTTAGTGAACTTATTTTGAGAACCTTGAGAATTTTTAAAGTGTTATCATTTTAAACTTCTCACTCTAATATAGTCTACAAAAACTGAACTGAACAAACAGTTCACATCAAACACTAACGTTTTACTTAAGTCCTAAGTCTTTATTTGCACAACCTTACGGTAAAATAAATATAATAATGGAGCTCAAGGGATGTGTGCAGTGGAGAAAGGAACACAAAACACAACAAAGTACAGTAAATTAATCAGGTGTAATGATAAATATTGTACTTAACAAGATAAAGCAAAAATAAAATAACAAGAGCTGAAGGATATATTAAAATAGGAACTAGAAACATAAAAAGGAAACATGAAACAGAACAGACTGTAAACATTAAAAGGGAACTAGAAACATAGAAAGGGGGAACTGGAAACATAAAAAAGGGAAAGGGAAAAATAAAAAAGGGACCTAGAAACATAAAAAGGGAACTAGAAACAAAAAGGAGAACTGGAAACAAAAAAGGGAACTAAAAACAAAAAGGGGAAATGGATACAGAAAAAAAGGAACTAGAAATATAAAGAGGGAAAGTGAAAAATAAAAAAGGAAACTTGAAACATAAATAAAGAGGAACTTTATTAATTAAAAAAAAAAGGAACTGGAAAGATAAAATTAGAAAGTGTAGTTGGGGACTGACTAAAATGTTTTCTACATTTTCCGCATTGAAAACATACATTCTCAAAAATCAGGGAACCTGGGTGGTAAAATGGAAAAAGCACTCACCAATCACCTCAGAAACCTGGATCAGAATAAGAAAAACATTACTGTCCAAATGGCAATTCAATATTTATCTTTGACGTGTCTCACAATACCACATCAAAGACTTTATTTCACAGATCATCTTACAGAACCCTAAGAATCATCCTGTGACCTCATTGATGGGTTCAACTGCTCACCATATTTTCATTTAAAAACTCTTAATAATTCATTCAAGTAAAACCTCAAAGTAAATGTCAACCACCTCACCCCACAGGCCTGAGCAGAAGGAGAACAAGCATTGTCCTTCCCAACTTTCTCTTCTCTGCTCTCACCTTGCCTAAACTCACTGGCTTTACTTTAGGTCCACTTTGAAAATGAGCTTTCCAGTGAGTGCATGGGTGCACGTATGTGTGTTTTGCTGTGACTGGGCTTTGATGACGCTCCAGGTCGAGGTTGTATGTTTTGTCCCCTCGAGACACTGCCTGATTAAGAGGCTTTGTAGTGTTTAATGGCTCTGTGGGCCGGCGGTTCCACACCGGCTATTCAACCAGTGACCACAGATACCCCATTCTCCTCTGAGGAGAATCAGCACGTCATGCACACACTCCTACCTCCACTGCACCAGCCAACACACACAGCTTGATATTCACCACACATACACACACACACACACACACACACACACACACACACACACACACACACACATACAAACCAGCCAATGCACCCGTTACAATGCACACTCAATTCTCTCTGTCTCGCTTTTTATCTCTGCCTCTGTCTCCTTCTCTTTTTCTCTCGCTCTCTTGTTGTGTCTGCTCCTCTTTCCTCACCTGTTTCTGTTTCTCTTTATTTTTGTCTGTTTCTCAGTGGTTGTATCAGTCTCTAAAATACACGCTGATTTCTCTGTCTCTGTCAGAAAAATAACCCACCAAGGTCAGCCACAGTGATCAGCTGTCAATCAACCTGGCATGGGCAGGGTGGCACGCATGCAATGAATTGAGTAGATGATTGAGGTGTGTGCATAAATGTGCAAGTGTGGTACAAGGTGGGAGGGTTTTGGGTGTGCGAGGGTAGGGTCTGCCAGTGTGGGGCCTAAAAAGATAAATAAAGGTGGTGCTGGTTGGGGTGACCTTGCTACACAGCAGCAACATCTGAGTGGTTCTGAAGTAAAAAAGCAACATGAAACAAACTGAAGAACAGACGTTTGGGACGTGTGTAACAGAAACAGAACAATCCCGCAGCTGAAAGTTTGGGGAAAGTTTTATGTCTGGGAACTTTTCAGGCACAACTCCCATGTGTAAGGTAGACGATAACACTATAAATACACATCCCCCGACACAAACACAAATGAACATATTGCTGTCATCACGTGAAAACTTTCATTGCAGTTCTACCACCTTAAAAACCCTTCAAAACTCAACAATATATTATGCTCAGGCTGAAAATGTCCTAAAAAGCTGAGCTTTTGAAGACTGAAGACCACCTTTTCTGTGAATAAGCCTGAGTATAAAATAAAACGGGACCTCCAAACCTCAATTACCGGTTACTTTGCAGTACTGTTCATTGTTTTGCCCACACTCTTTTAATTGAAAGGAGGTTCATAGCTTGGTTATATAGTACCAATGCAGTGGAGTTTAAAATGAAGTCGTCGAGTACTCAAGAGGTGCAAATTAGCCTCACTCTCTCTCTCACAGATACACATCTACAGTGTCACCTCATTACTGTTTGTTTGTTTTTATTACATTTAAGCCTCTATGGGATATACCCACCATGTTAGGCAAGAAGGGAAGAAATCTCTTCATCTCCTTCTCTCTCTCTCTCCCCTCTCTCTCTCTCTCTCTCTCTCTCTCTCTCTCTCTCTCTTCAATCACACACACACACACACACACATAAACATACTGACACACACAAAGAGAAATCAGCCTACAAGGGGCATTGCAGTGGATATCAGTGTTAACACAAGTAATTGCCTTCCTGCTTGGGAGCTTGAGAGTGTTAATCCAGCTTGACAAAGTTTGCTCTTCAGTGCGTGACTCTGAGCATGGTGTTCTATCTGTACTCTTGGTTCTGCTTCTTGCCAGGACTACATCGATGGTGTGTGCTGCACTTGTCTTACAGTTGATGGAGGACAACTCACTTTCAAAATGAAGTAAATTTATACATCTTTGGGAAATAATTGAGACACATTCTCCTCTTTGGCGATAAGGAGTATAGTGAACCTTTTTGAAAACCCAAATCTCATCAAATAAATACATTATCGCATTCCCGTGTTGGAAGCATAACATGTAGGAATTATGTCTACAGTAGCTGCAGGGTTTCTTATCTGATATCCTCATGATAAGATAAAACATTTTCTCATTTCCTTTGTTTCACATTTCAGACATCAGAGACAAGGTGATCTCTCCTGGAGGTGTGAGTTCCCATGTGAAGCAGCCTGTTACTGACGGGAAAGATGTCATTCATTATGAAAAATGCTTAATGAGATCTTCCCCGATACCACCTTGTGATTTGAAACTCGACTGTCCCCGCTTCTGAATTTTTTATGACAATATTAAATATTTAAGATATGAATAAAGACTGAGTTGACAAAGCAATTAGGTATTGACTGACCTTTTCAAAGTGTTTAGTATTCTGTAACCCTCACTCAAGATTCATTTTACTGACGCACTGAGCGGTAAGGAGAGGAAGCGGTGGTAAAAGTGCCACAGATCTATTCCAATCAATCTGCGCCTGAGGAGTCTGGGGGGACAATCTCAAAGTTTCCATGTGATAGGCAAAGCTTATGCAACAAGGCACGGTGATATGAGATGGAGCTGTCCTACCTATGAAAAGTAATAGAAGAACAATTTCTGCACTGCTGAAGTGGAAAGGATGGCACCAGGTAATTTTGATCAACAACACTCTCAACATAAATTTGTGCCTCAGTGAGAGGGGCTGGAGGGAAAATGCCAGGCTCGTTATTTCACATATCGTCATCATGCCATACTTCCTAAGATAATCACAGTGGTGTGAATTTCATCACATTCTAGCTTTGTACTGAAAAGGTTGCAAAACCAGGAAAATGGAAATGGTACATCCATGCATGAAAAACATAAACTTTTATGGCTTATACCAAAGCACTGGAATAAAAGAGCAATAAAAGTTCACTGTATATTGCCTGCCATCTCAAGTATAATTCCCCCTGATTTAATACAGTCTTCTTTAAAATATGGTGGGAAATGGGCAAAGAAAGCATTTGTCACTCTGGGATTTTTCATATCCTCTTGGTTCAGCTTTTAGCAGCATTATTTTTCATTTAAAGGAAAAGCAAAACACAAACTTTGTAACTAAGCAAATGTGAACCATGTTCATCTCAGTCAATGCTATTAAGAGCCTTTCCAACCATTGACTGATTAGCTTGCAGACAAGAGAAGCAACTAGATTGGCAGCTCTTCAATTTTCTGTTCTATAGCAATTACAGTAACATCCCATCATCTCCTCCATCCTCTAGATAAGTAGCTGAAGGTGGGAAATAGCGAAGCCAGATCATGTCTGAAGGTCCTTACACACTAGCTGGCTACCAACACTGCAAGACTTGACCTGTGCTTGAGATGGGATCAGCTAGATAAGGGAGCAGGGGGCAGAACTGTTACCATTGACCATTATGGTCTGTGTAACTGCCCACGACGCCAAAGCTGAAGTTCCAGACACTAAGTGCCCCCTCAGCAAGTATGTGACAATTTGGCACTTCATATTTATGCAGTAGCTTCGACTGTGACACACCACCAGCATTATAGGCCTGTGAAATGCCCTCACATACCCAATGGGCAAGTCCACACCATCAGCCTCAGTGAGGTACAGGATAGAAAAGCGTCCGGGGCCCACCTGCAAGCATGCAGTTTGGATGATGAACCAAAAGAGCACAAAGGTCGCTCAGCCTCTTGGTTGACGTTAAGGTGAGCAGTATTGCAATGTCTTTATAGAGAACAGCTTGAGGGAGATTCGGTCGGTGGGTTTGAAAGGCTCCCCAGAGAGTGCCTCAAGGACTACAAATAGCTCCTACTGAGGGGCGGCTGCATGTGTCACTGATACTTACCACCTGAACCTTGGCAGGAAGAGTTTCAGGAGGGGATGGCTGAAGCTTGAGGCAAATTATTTGTTTTTTGCAACACCTCCCATGTTGTTGTACAACATGGAACATTGGCACAGAATTAATTTGTTAAAGACCAGCTGTGGCATTGCAGTTACATTGCATAAATAATGTGGGTGCTGGCACTGAAAGCAAGCCTGCCTCTTACAGGCCTTTTGCAGTGTGCCATGGTGGGAAAAGGGGCAATAAATGGAGACTTGTGGCAAAGTATGAGACCTGCTTTGAACCTGAGTGTCGCTACAGTATGCTGTGCTATTAACTGCAAAAAAGGCATATTTTTGCATTATTGGATGAAAAGTAAAACAGGTACAAGGCGGGATTTTTTTTCTTTGTTAAATTCATTATAAAAATGCATACCTGCTAAGATGATGTTGGCAAGACTTTTTGTCTCCTCCGATGTCTCTATCACACACAGACACATGCACACTCCCACACACATGCTATGGCATGTGAAAGTAGAAAGGCCAGTGACACCGGTGGCTAATTAGTGACTTGCCTCATTAGTCGCCTAGGCTCCATCTCTGGCCCCAGCAATTATCCCTCTCAGGACCACACCAAGGTTGAGCCTCCCTGTCTCCATCTCTCTCTCCATCTCTCTCTCTCTCATTCTCTCTCTCTTCAGGGAAGACAGTAATGTTTGTGTGGAGGTAGGATGTCAAGGTTGTATTATATTTAGATTTTTCTCATTTTCTTGAACCTTTTTTTTTTTTTTATTGATAATATTTGTTTAGTTGCACCTACACCATAGTTCAGAATTATTTCTTTTTTTATGTTTTGGTATCTTAATTTGGGGTTACAGTTTCTGTATTTGCAGAATTGTCATTTTAGGCCCATCATATTTAATTATTTTGATTGTCAGGACAGTTTGTGTTTGAAGCCATGCTGGCGGCTGACTTTTCATCTTGAACCATCATTTGGTCATAATGTGTGTTTACCCAATTCTTGCAATGACTTTGCCATCATCCACGGCCAAAGTTAATTTGCATAAACTTCAGTCCCCCTCTCAGTTATATCTGCCTCCAAGAAGTGGACAGAGAAACAGAGAAAAAAAAGTAAATTTTGTACAAATTGTGATAACATTTTGAAGATGAGGACTGGGTCCTGTGAGAATAAAGGCACCTAGCTCCATTAACCTGAAAAGTGACCCACATAAATTGAAAAGTATTAGCCAAACTAGCTGCTATTGTTTGATATCGTGCTACAGTTCACTCTGTGCACTCCTTTTAGCACGCATATATTACTCCGATGACACATCTGCACCTGTTTATTTAGTATTTCAAATAATGATGAAATCAATGTCATAAAGTAAAAACATTCAAAGTAATATTTCTATACGTAAGGCTGGGATATAAAAATGTTAATGTCATAAAAATGAATATGTCAATGCTGGAAAAAAATAATACATTGAATTGAGTGAATATTCTTACTCAATTCAATGTAACTGCACAAGTTTCAGTGGACCGAAGTATGTTGACAAGGGTTGGTGTGGGTTAATTTAAGTGGGCTGCTTGATGTCTTCGGGTGCAGATAAAATACAGAGCATACACTGGAATATTACCAAAATAGTATTCCACATTATGCAGCAAGGGCATAAACAATCATTAGACCTAATTGCAAACGTGAAACTCTTATTATTTTATTCATTTTCTTTCCAGTGGGTCTTGAATCTTTGATTTTTCATTAAAACTCGCAGTACACTTTTAAACAAATTTTTTTCAGTTTGGAAACAGAGGAAGAATATTCATAGTTTCAGCTGTCTGTTGCCCTCTTTTTCCCCTTTGACCAAAGTAAAGTAGACTTTTAAACTAGACTATTTAATACGCTGCTGGGGTGGTCCAAGTTTCAGGTATTTGAGTGGCATAATATTTGGAAATCACTGTATGCATATCTGCCCTCCCATCTCTTCTTCTTTACCAGTCGGAGGAATTCATGATTAGCTGCCTCTGCTCTGCATGCTTCATGCTACAACAGGAGCAACTCACACGTGGTTAGATTAGGTCTATCTGTTTAGCCCAGGTCCAAGCCCAAGGTAACTAATACCACATCCTTGGTGTGACACACTGAGCAGTAAAATTGTTATACCTCACAAGTTCAATAGTCGGTATCTTTTTTCCATGATGAGAATGATTCATCAAATCCTTAAACGTGTACAACAAAATGTCAAAACAAGAACATAATATCAGACAGAAAGCATGGTGGTTTCATTAGTATCAACATTAGTTATGATGTTGCTTTGCTTTATTGATTTCAATAATAAATTCATGATCTTAACTTATTAATTCTGCTGTTAATGTGGTTCTTTGCATGACAGTCCATCAACATAAAGTAAAGTAATCTTTTATCTGCAGGCTCATATTTGAATGAGGTAATATAGATAGGTGCTCAATTTGTTTGATTTGAATACCAACCAGTCATTGCTTACATAAAAGTGATTTGAATCCTGTCAAATGTTCATTTTAATTACAATGGGTTACACTGGTATATTATGAAATTAGACACTGTCACAAATTTTGGATCAGATAGTAAATAAATCATTACATTTTAGGTTTGTAGTTAGACATTAACTGACTATGAACTTTTTTTTTAAAAAAAAAAAGAAAAAATTTTTTTTTTTTTTTTTTTTTTTACAAAAAAAATTTAAAAAATTTTTTCCCCCAAAAAAAAAAAAAAAAAAAAAAAAAAAATTTTTTTAAAAAAAAAAAAAAATACTCTTTTTTTTTTTCCCCCAAAATTTTTTTTAATTTTTTCGATATAATATGGCAATTATTTCCTCGACTAATCGATTGTTTAGTCTATAAAGTTCCAAACTTGAAGATTTACAAAGTTTACAATTTACAAAGATATGGATCAGAATAAAGCAGGAAAGTCTCTCATTTGCAAAGCTGTAACCATTGACTGTTTATCATTTTTTCACTATTTTTGATGTAAAAATAATTGAAACGATTAAGTCTTTTTGTCATTTTTGGATGACAAAACAACGATCAGAAAATACAGTTGATTGATTTTCTCACAGATTCTGTAAAATGTATTTCTTGATATAAATTTAAGTTAGACTACGAGTGAAAGAGAGGCATTAGGAGCACTATGTACTTACATTTAGTTCACGTTGGTTCAAGGAGTTTTCAACTCTATTATAATGCTGGATGGCTTAATAAACAATAATGCATCATATTTGAGTAAAATCTGAATCTGCAAAGTAACCAGTGAAATTTCTCCGTCAAATAAATGTAGCAGGACAATGTTTGCCTCTGAAGTAGAAGTACACAGTAAGTGGGATACAGTTGAAGTCAATTGTTGTCGCAAGCAGCATTATCCATTTGTCTTTTTTTTCTTCCAGATATGGCAGTAAACTCCTCCACCAATGACTCCTTCCTTCATCCTCACCTCCATTTCTACATGTATTGCCTCATCACCAGACCAAGCTGCTGATTAGGCTTATTGGGTGTCTGGTTTGGCTTGATCTTAATGTGTTGAGCAAAGGAACTTGGTGTGTGCTGACATTGTCTTTATTCTGGTTTAATGTCCCCAGCAGTCTGGTGCTACTTCTGCTGTTTCTACATGGACACGTTAGAGTGTTGTAAGAACAACACCTAATGAGGATTAGGATTAGATCCGAATTAAGTCACTTAAGATACAAGCAAACCATTGCCTATTCAAACATCTTCTGGTTTGATCTCCACCTGCTCCTCAGAAAGATATCTGGCTTTTTAGCTGCTCGATGCTCGACTTTCTTCACCAGGTCGTCTCTAACTGTGTCTGGTGTTTGATGCTGGGCAGCAGTGTACACTGGGTTTACCAGAGATGTCTGCTGTTTGACATTAAATCATACAGTTTTGGTTTTACAGAAAAGGTGCCAAGTGTAAAGCTGAAGGACGATAATCTTTTCAGAGTCATTTTAATCATTATTAATATTAGTGGAGCAACTGTAGTTTTTTACCCAGTATTTTCTCCTTTCTGATGCTTGACTGGTTCATTTACTGTATCTTGTAAAGTTTCTGCAAAGACACGTCGTACCTTCATCTGTCAGATTGCAACTTTGCCGCTTTACTTGTTCTAAAGTTCAAGATATTCATCTAGTTATCGTGATGCTCTCTTTCTGCCAGTGCAAACTAAAAAGAAAACTGTCATGTCAAACATGGATGGGAAAGAGGGGTGTTTGTTTGCAGTAGGAAAGCAAAAGACAGATCCAACCTCCAGGTGCATGTGAGTCAAATCAAGAAATGAGACGTACTGCTGGCTCGTGGCATGCAGAGTCAGGTGGAGCAATTTACGTGTGTCTTCAAGCGTTGTTTGCTTTGACAAATAATCGTGATCTAAAGCTGTATGCTCTTAAAAGTCTTAAGAGATGAACAAGTGGGCACAGCAACTGCCTCTGACCTAAAATATGATGCAGCTCAGGATGTGATAAACCCTTTCACAAGCTGCTGCTCTTCCAAGCAACAGTGTGTAAGCCAAGGAAATATGGTAAAGATATGGGCTATATATGATAAAAGGATCATGGACTGCACTTTATGTAGCTATAATGATAATGATACACCTAAAAGAGCCATGACGTGTGGCCAGGTTGGATCAGTGATAGAGTAGGCGCACATGTACTGAGAGGTTTATGCCTTGATGCAGAGGTCCAGGGTTCGAATCCGACCTGTGATGATTTCCTGCATGTCTTCCCCCTTTCTCACCTAGCTGTCCTGTCAAAAGTTAAAGGTGGAAAAGCCCGAAAAATAATCTCAAAAAATAAAAGAGCCATGACGTGTGTAGTACTCGAGAAGTCAGCAAACAGGAGATACTGTGGAGGCTCCTATCTTCCTCAAAGTTTGCAAGTTTCCAAGACACAACAATGGCATTATATGATTCCAATTGAACAGTAACAACCTGAGGGATGCTGTGAACATCAAGGAGGACAAGAAGCTGGATGTACCCTCTAATCAAAACTGGAACAAAGACAGAGTCAAGACCTTGATAAGGGATTTTCTTTGTCTTTGTCTTGTACTGCATGCTTTAAAGGTGCTGTAGGTAGGCTTGGGAAGATCCAGGACTTAGCCAAAACATTTGAAAATCAACAACTTCTCAGTCCCTCCCCCCTTTCTGCTAAAACCCAAAACTTTCTCCTAAGCCCCTCCCCCCACAAGGGAGAATGAATGCATGAGCAGTGATTGACACACAGTTGCCATGATTGGTGCATCTGAACTGGGAGTCATGGATTTTTGCAAATCGCACTACAGGCTGTAGGTGGTGCCAGAGGAGCCGGATTTGTTTTTAAATTACCTGTTTCATGTAGTTCTACTAGAACATTGGGTCAGTTTCAGCAAATATGACAGAAAGTTAGTTTTAGAAGTCTTACCTACTGCACCTTTAAAGTGCAATGTTTCACATTTTCATATGATGACTGCTACAAGGTGGTTTGTTTTATTAATCTCCAGAATTATTGTGCAAAACTTTGCATAGTAGGCTACTGCTGCGACACCTCTGGTTCTTTGGAGTTCGATCAGAATAATAAAATACAAAAAAACTTGCAACTGTTCCAACAATTTAAGCAGCACTTCATCTTGTCTTAAACCAGAGCATTCAACAAGAAATACTTTTTATTTCTTATACTTTTAGATTTAAGTTTGCAGGTTTGTTATCTAACCCCAGACTACCAGTATACTCTTTAACAACACAATCAAGTCTACTTCAACTTTTTGATTACCCAGCCTCCTCTGAGGTTTAAGGAAAATATTCTCAGCACTCAAATGTCTCACTCAGTCCTTCCTTCTGGGTGAGGTTCATGAGCCTGCATGAAACCCCGAGATATCTGTCAGAGACGGTGATTTATCACAGAACCACCGCCGGTCTGCAGATAAATGGCAAAATTTAGGCTTCAGCAGTTGTCTCGAAGTGTGTGTGTATGTGTATGTGTGTCTGTGTGTGTGTGTGTGTGTGTGTGTGTGTGCGCACATAAGCATGTGCCTCAGCTCTTGAGGGAAATATATTGTAGACACATAGAGCAGGTGACTTTCTATTATTGTGATTTTTTTTTTTGTTCAAGGATGGTAGGCCTCTCAATTTATTAGTTTTATGATATGCTGTGCAGTGAAGAGAAACAGCAGCGAGACTGGAGCAGTTACCTTGAATGCATCCAATCAGGGACTGATTTACACCTGGAGACACAGGTGATCACAATTAACTGCAATTAACTAGCTGCTGGGAGAGGCAATAAGCAATAAGTGAGTATTTTGGTATGGAGATACATAATTTAAAACCACTGCACTGGACAGTGGAAGTAAGAGTTGTAATAAAGTGTCATTATAGTATATTGCTGAAGTTAAAACAGAACGAGAACTCGACATGAGCAAGTGGACTGACAGAAAAGCCACACCAGAAGTGAAATATATTTGTGTGGAATCGTGGCTGCTCCTTTAAATTGGTTGCTTCTGGGCATGTTGACTACTAGAGAAATCAGTGTTGACTAGAGAGATCAATCATCCTGATGGGCTGGATATTGCAGCTTGCATGTTGTTGCATTCAAGTGTGACCCAAATGTATCATAAAGTAATTCACTGGCAATAAAAATATGGTGTTAGTTCAGTTGCACCTGCACTTTTGTTATCTAAATTAGTACTCAAGTCATAAGCCTTTTTCACGGAAGACATTTTGACATGTCACAGCAGGAAAGACACAGATGTAAATAATAAAATGAATGGTGGCTGAATTCCATTTAGCTGCTTCAGTATCAGGGTCCTGAGATTGTTGCTTACTGGAACACTTAAATAAAACAGAGCCATCGTTAATGTTAGTAACACATGACTTTACTTCTGTGACTTTTTCTGCTGTGAAAAAGGCAATAAGGGAATAAATAAATCTGAACTTGTTTGCACGTTTCATCTTGCTCCTTTGTTGAGTAATTTTGCTCCTGCACATAATCAAATGTATTTTTCTCACTCTGCTTTTAACAATATTTATAGCACAACTAAAATGAGAAAATATTCTGACAAGTTTACTTTAATATTTATATGCATTAAGTAACAAATAAAATGTAACTTTCTTTTGTATGCTGATTGTTTGAGGCATCAGATCAGGCCTCTGTTGCGGTTTCCAAATGTGAGGGAGGACTATCGTTTGCCTATTTAAAGGTGCTGTAGGTAGGATTGTGAAAATCCAGGACTTAGCCAAAGAATTTGAACATCGACAACTTCTCAGTCCCTCCCCCCTTTCTGCTAAAGCCCAAATGGTCTTCTAAGCCCCTCCCACCACAAGGGAGAATGAATGCGTGCGCATGAGCAGTGATTGACATGCAGTTAGACACCCCCACTGGCCCTGGTGCATCTGAACAGGGAGCGGTGGATTTTGCAAATCGCACTACAGGATGTAGGTGGTGCCAGAGGAGCTGGACTTTTTTTTATTTTAATACCTGCTTCACGTAGTTCTACTGGAACATAGGGTCAGTTTCAGCAAATATGACGGAAAGTTAGTTTTATAAGTCTTACCTACTGCATTGTTAAGTCTACGCTTTGATAAAAACCATCCTCCAGAGCTATATGTAACTTAATGTGGGCTGAGCCTCTTTACTGAAGTGCTACAGGGGACATACCTGTTAGAAAAGCGTCCTTCCTGTTTTCTTTCAACATTAATGCCATCAAAACTACATCACACTTGCATGTTGTGATGTGTCATTGCCACTACTTTAAAACTAAGTTGTGTTGACTGCAAATGTTAAAGCTCTCTCTAATATTAGTGCAATGATGAAAAGATTAGTTGCTGTACCAGTTACTTAGCAACAGCAGTGGCAGTGTATTGTAGCACCAATATGGCTCCAAAAGAAAACTTCCATGTGTAAGTTCTTTTTAATCACTGGCTCTGGATCAAACTCCAGTCTAATGGTTCTCTGGAAAAATGAGATCCTTAACAGAGTGTGTGGGTGTGCAATTGTTTGGTCCTTTGATGTAATGCATTCTGTAATATGATGCTCAAAAAGTGTTGCTCTCAGAGAGAAGGTGCTCACTTGGTCAATCTGGACAGTGTACCTGAGTTAAGAAGAGTTGGAATTGTACGTAGTGTATATGTGATCCTGTGGTTATATCGTTCTACTCGAAGTATCAAGTTGGGTTAAAAATATACCTCAATCAATATGTTTTTATATTAACAATGGATTAAATGACTGTATATTGTGAAACGAGTAGCTCGCAGTGACAAACCCACAGAGACTTACCACCCAACTCTGCAATTCCCTTTAGCTTTATTGAGGGTGTTAGCATCTTTCAGCTCACCGTTTTGGTTTTATGGCCTAGCTTTAGTGTTTTGGTTCACTCTTCAGTCTTGTTTCTAGTCATAAAAGGCAGCTGTTACCAGCTAAAAAAAACTAGGTGTTATAAACAGACTGTACACTACCTGCCCAGCACCATAACACTAGCTAAAACCAGCTGAAAAAGCCGGTGTGGAGTTGTTGGAGAATGACTTAGATTTGTCAGCTAGCCAGAAACATGAACGCTAATGTTGCTCTATGTCTGCTCAATGTCTAAAAGGGCATTTTTTTGCTTGCTTGTTAGCCACATAAACTATAAAGTGTCAAAATGTCAATGTTGTGTTTGCCCCTAAGTGGCCATTAAAATTATAACTTCTTTAAAGTGATACATTTTGGGAAATATGGTTAGCTTAGCATAAAGACTGAAGCAGTTAGGAAAAAAATGTCCCTCTAAAGCTCACTTAGTAACACGTTATATCTTT
Source organism: Perca fluviatilis (assembly GCF_010015445.1). Lineage (NCBI taxonomy): Eukaryota > Metazoa > Chordata > Actinopteri > Perciformes > Percidae > Perca > Perca fluviatilis. The sequence continues at coordinate 13,784,888 of NC_053133.1, read as the reverse complement.
TTTTATTGAATCTGTACAAAAACAGAAGTGTGAAAACTTCAAGTTGTGGTTTTACAGGAGGTTTTGTAAAGTCTTGTCATTGTGAGGTTTCTAGGCAACAATGGAGACTTCAGCAGAAACGGCAAATATACTTGATATTTCAGGTGGACTAAAAGTCAGTTTTATAATTGTACTTTTGTTTGTTTTCCCAGTGGTGTTATGCAGTTTTTAATCTCCATATTTATGTATGTTTCATACCTCTGCATATCAAATTCATTTAATGCCCAATTTCTCAAATGAACAGAAAACAATAAGTGTTGATGCAAGATACCTAAAAACCAACCCTGATAACAGTGATTGACTGCAATGCAAACAGTTTATGCTGTAAACTGTAATTGTTCTTCGTACATATAGATTTTTCAATAAAACAGTAATTACTGAGCGAAATCCCAGTTGTCCCATTACATGCACAAGAGTTGTCACGTTATGGGAACATGATTAATCACACAAACAGTTGCTCATTTTTAAATACATCCTTAATGCTTTTCCCTTGCCTCAGGGCAAACACGTTCTGTGTTTGATGAAGATATAAACTTTTTACATTGCTCTTGGACCCTTGATACGCAAGAGAACCACCAGTTTGTGGTGTATTTTTTATTAATGTCCGTGTGTGTGTGTGTTGTAGGGTGACTCAAAGGCCATCTCTACAGGAGTCAAATCTGAAAAAGGGTCAGGCGATGTTGTAACTCACCCTGGTTCACCTCCCACTGCACAGAAAGCACAGTAATAAATTCAGAGTCAGAGACCTCTTACATCCTGCCGTTGCACTCCTGCCAGTACCTATTGTCAATCACTATTTTATCCACACCAACCCTTATCTGTTCATCCCGCGCTCCTCAGAGAAAAATTGTTTTCATACACCTCTCTCAATCTCTGCTCCTTCTCTATATTTTACCCAATTTCCAGGCACTAACAGTCAATCTTTCCCTCTTTACAATGTCACTCTACTTTCTGCCTGCCTTTGTTCATCTCTTCCACAGCGTGGTGCAGGGTGTAAAGCTGGACATTAATTTGCCACAGATGAGCCCCACTCACCAGACAGCTCATGGCTGCTTATCAGGTGTGGGGTAAGATTAGGACAGTCACTGGTGCCAAGTCGGATTTTCAGCAAGAGGACGATGTAAATACTTCGGGTACTTTTCACATTCCCATTAACAAAAAAAAAAAAAAAAATACTGAAATGACATTACTTTGTGCTCATAGTACAATTTGATAAATTCCTTGAAAATGAAGCATCATTATAGTAACCCTTTAAATCCACTGGTAGTCTTCTTTCTTAGAACTTTATTTTGAGTTATTTTACAGTCTCAATGTGAGATCAAACTAAATATAAAGTGAGATTTCACACCCACACCCTTTTTATATTCAACTCCACAGTTATTGTACAGAGGCACTATGTAAGACAAAGCCGTTAAATTTCACATTAACCTCTTCATATGTACTTTTAGATATCTCCAGCGTAGGACTTATTGATTGAGCTCCATGGTAACACATTCAGCATATCCCACACAACAGACAAAGACAAATGTCAAGTGTACGGTTTATCCTTCCATCCATCCTTAGTTTGTATGTGCATCCCTTCTTTTTGCTGAACAATCCCATCTCAGCACTTAACCTCCAATTTGCATAAGTCATTATGGCTGTGAGGGCTGAGGAGGCTATAAATTCTGCTAAGTGTTCATCCATCGTAGTAAGTTTAAAAAAGCCCAACCAATTTTTACATTTCTTTGACTAATGGAGACAGAAAGAGCATCCATCGCCGAAACATTATTTATACATTTGATGAGCCAAGCAGTTTCTACTTAATTCATTTGGACAAACAGTACCTGACTGTTTTGGGGAATCTGTCTTAAACAAAGCACGTGTAATTATACACTTATTCTGATAATTTTTACAGTATTCTTTCCTTGGCCAGTTTAATCTTATACAGAAAGGTTTCTTGAAACCCTCTGGGACTTTCTTATTGAATACTTTCTCCTGCTGCCAGCATCAATTACAGCAAATGTTTGTTCTGCCAAATGGGAAGCAGGGGTATATCTCCTGCTCCATCAATAAACAGAGACCAGAACAAAACTGGTATCTCATAGTGAAAACAGGAAACTCAATCGAAGTGCTGGAGACTTTTTAGAAAAACATAGATTTTCTTCCAGAACTCCTGACAGATGCTGAAGTTAAAGTGTTTGTGCACAGCTGGGACTCTGGGAGAGCAGGCCGACTGTGGCTCTCTCATGTTTGTGTGCGCTAGCAGGTCGGTTATCGATGCCACATCAAAGAGCTGAGTTGACATTCCTGGGTCATTGACTGCAGACTGATTACAGCAGAAACGGAGTGGTAGTGTCATTTCTAATGATAAAACACAGGTGAGGCGAAGAACTTGAAGATTAAGCTTTCTGCTGACTGCACTAATGCTAAGACTTTGCCACAGTAGTACAACTTTCAGACTGAAAGAAAACTCAAACTTGCCGACAGAAACTGTAATGTTGGGAATCCACAACAGGGGTTGTGCAAAAGATGGATCAATTTTGTTGTCATATTTTGGCAAACTTCATGGAAACTGATACAATTCTCACACACACACAAAGTTTTGTAATAAGGGAACAAACTTGGTTTCAACTTGCTGTCTACTCCTAACACTACGTTGTTTGAACTGCAGTCATATCCACACACACCTAAGCCGACTGAATTGAACACATTGTCATTGGCCTAATTAAGGCGCACTCCTTGCGGAGCTCAGGGAGGAAGAGCGAGGAAGGTTCCATTTAATCTCCTCATCATCACTACTTGTACTTTCTGCACCAAGAAGCCGAATGTTAAGCAGGCCTTTCGAAAAATCTCTGAGCTCATTGACATAAAGTGCAGCTCCCCACTTGGCTCACGCCACACTTTCATAATAACGGTCATTATCTTCAGCACACATCTTTCTGCTTCATTTAAGCCATTCTTAACAAGGGGTATCCATCATGGAGGTGCTACCATTCTGCGGTCGCACTGACCTCCAGCACTCTGATTTATTCCCGACAATGCCCTCAGCTCTGTCTTTCCCCTTCGCTGCGGGACAATACCGCCACTGTGAACCTTTTTTAATTATCAAGGCATTATTTAAAACTTCATCAGTCCTGGTGTGGTTGCTGGACAGGGTGACACCAGCAGCCGGCAGGTTGTCCGTCTTATGGCTGGGGTAATTTTTTTTAACTGGAGACGAGGGCATGTTAATGGGGTAGGTAAATAAGAACAGCACAGCTCAAAGTGTACTTCATGGTTCTGAAATTATTCACTAATAATGATCACACGCACATCACTTTGATGAAACTTTCCTTCTTGCTACAGCATACATGCAAGATGTTGTCGTTTCTCCAACAACAAATTGGAGTCTTGTATTAAATAGAGGCCATGTATCATTGTGTGTGTGTGTGTGTGTGTGTGTGTGTGTGTGTGTGTGAGAGATGAGATTGGTGGCGCACACAGCATCATTATTTTGATTTGGTCCTCCTCTGCTCCTGTGGCTTGGCGCAGCAGGACACTGAGAGATGAGGGCGAGCATCTGCAGCCAGCTGCGCCTGGACAATGACAAGGACAGCTCTACCTTTGACAACACTGTATTAAAACTAACTATCAGGGATTGTTTTTCTGCGTCAGTGAATGTAAAAAAAATAAATAAAATGCAGCGAGTGGGGGGGGGGGTGTCATCTACGGCGCAGGCAGCAAAGATTGTAAACATGTTTTTCCTCTCCCCTCCCTACAAGAGGATAAACAAAAAGACTGCTGTTAGAAGATTTAATTCTGAGAAGCCTCTCTCTGGGGCAGTGTGCTACACTAAGAAGCCCATCGCGAAAAGCCTTCAATTAGCAGAGTACGCCTTCATCTTCTGACCAAAGTCACCTTCAACAATCAAATTATCTCTAAGTTTATATAAAACAATCACTCCCAATCAATCAGAGTTTATTAGCTCCCAAATGATTCCCATTGCCTCTTGAAAACTTCCAGTCACCCCTCCCTTTCATTCTCATGCACGCCAACACACACTTCAAATACACAATAGTGTGTAAGGTCGTCCACAAACACCTGTGTGCACAAAAGAAAATCCGCTGACAGCACTAATTTACGCTGAAAAGTCTTTTAATTCTCGATCACATAAGGCACAGTTGTGTTTGTTCTAAGCACAGTTTGTGATATTTTAGTTGGGTTTACAGGACTTAGAAAAGTTCAGTCTCCAAACCGGCAGTCTGCTGGGTATGTGGGGGCAGACAGCCACAAACAAAGTTAATTGCTCTGGACAGAGCAGCGCATCATCATAGAGATTCCCGCTCTCTGTACTCAAAATATAACTAAGAATAATGATAAATGTGATAATTGTCTTTCTAATATCTGAGGACTTCATTTAGGACTATTACAATCGCATACATTAAAATATTTCTTCATTACCTTTATACCGAAATACAATGAAAAGAATTATGACTTCAGAGGTAATTCGTGGTTGTTTGGCACATTCAGAAAGTAAAAGTTACTGAAAATGACAATTAAAAAAAGGTGTGTGTGTGTGTGTGTGTGTGTGTGTGTGTGTGTGTGTGTGTGTGTGTGTGTTTAAAGAACTACAGATTGCTGTGTCCCCCCCCCTCCCCATCTAGTTTGGGGCACTCCACTTCTCATCAAAATCACTCCATCACAGCCGACGGAAGTAAATGCCTTTTCCCCAGACAGGACGAACGGAGGAGGCTTGTCTGCACTAAAAGCATTTTCACACTGCAGGACCAATCTTCAGCACTATTGCCCTGACCAAGGTTATTTCTGTTCAAACAGCAAAGCCCAAGATGATGTAGTGAACAGATATCCCCGGGTCAGCATGGTCTATTCCGTCTTGGTAGCTTTGGGTGCTGTACCTCTGGGGCTTCAGCATCCACAATTTTATGGTTCTAGAGGTTACAGCTGAGCATGCAGATTTTTTTTTTTTTTTTAAGGTGTAAAAAAGGCACAGTGGATGCTACAAAATGCCCTTATCTGGTCAACTGCAGTCAGCCCCAGATGTCCTGTAAGTAGCGTTTCTCCTCTCTCAGCGCGGCCAGTCTCTTCATGGCATCCAGTTGGTCCAGTTCAAGCTCTGTTTGGATCATCTGCATCAGGGTGTCGTTTACGTCTTTAGCCATGTTCTTAGCATCTCTGGTGAAAAGAAAAGAGTATGAATATATTAGAGAAAAGAGCAATACAACCAATAGACAGTCCTACATGTGTCTAAGCACAGTGACATGCCCATATTTTGTACATCCAGCAGGTGCTGCCAGGAGTGTATCCTGGAAGGAAATAGCTGAAATCTCTCTCTTGCTGTTGCAGCATATTGGGGGAGATTCATCATCCTGTGAACCTAAAGAGATATTTTCTGACTCTGAGGAATTCACACAGCTCTGATGGTTCAAACATCATTTACTCAAAAGGTGAGTTAATCTGACTGGCAGTGATGAGAGGAGACAAAAAAGGTGATATTGAGCTATAGATAGGAGTACTTTATTTATTAAAGACAGCAGGATTTTTTTTTTGTAAAGTTGTTGACATCACTTTACTTGTTATATGCCTGCGTGTGCTTTGCTTGTTGTCTTTGTACTGGCAGAAACACTGTGTGGTGATATGTAAAGGGACTATGTTTACACTACAGATGTTACACACTGTACAAGATGTTGCATCAGTGTGAGGTCAGCAGTAGCAAAGGAATTGCAGGAGTGATGCGAACATGTTCTCTTCAGCACCTTTTGTTAATTTTTTTATGGATTTAGTGCCTTGTTCCAAAGCAGAGCTAGTCATTGGCCGACAGGTGAAGTGGGCAGCTAGTACAAAAGCAAAAATAGAAATATTTTCATGTCAAGGTTAATCGCCTGCATTTGTACATCGTTGTGTGTAGTGTGCCTTTACTGTGATTTGAACACAGGAAATATGGAGGAACTTATTTGTGCCTTCTCATCTTCCATTCTTGGGAAACTTCCTGTTTACCTCTGTAAAACGCTTTCTGTTGGAAAATACAGACCTGATCAGCAAAACGGATAATCTTCAGTATTTCCTGAGTCTCTGAACTTGGCAAAACTGCATTGTTGTGCTATGCACACATAGCCAGAGTGCAGAAAATTGCTGCGAGTGAGATGCTCTGCAGTCCTTTCACACTCACAGTCCTTTCACACTTTCACACATGACACAACCACGCCAGGTGGGCTAAATGTAAAGCGGAGTGAAAAAAGCAAATATTCCTCAAAATTTTTTTTGCAAATTAGTTAATATCAGTGACTCTTACCCGCAGACATAGAAGTAACCGTTCTGTTTGAGCAGGATGTCAGTGATGCGTTGGCTGTTGAGTAGCAGGTTGTGTTGCACATATCGGGGTCGTACTGCTGCGGAGGTGCTGGCCTCCTCCTGGTCATCTCTGGAGAAAGACACCTTGAGTTGGCTCAGTGTACCGCTGGACACAAAGCCCTCCAGCTCCTCTCTGGGACAAGCAGAAGGATCGCAGAGACACAACCAAACATTTTAGGTCATTGTAAATCCAATTTTATACAAAGTTGTTCCTGTATTCTTGGACAGGTGGTTGTGGATTTGTAAAATAAAAAATAAAAAAAATAAATAAAAAAAAAAATAATAATAATAATAATAATAATAATAAAAAGTCTTTCCAAAGCTAGAATCAGGAGAGCCAACATTCAGTTGCTGAGGTGGAGAAAAGTTCATGTGAGAGTGAATGGCAGAACAACTTTAGCACATTATTATATGGAGAATAATAAAAATAAAAATACATGCAACCTAGAAATAAATGTAGAAACTACTGACCTAATAATGCCAAGTATTCAACACATTTTCATACCAACCGTTTATTCTTTCACATCCAACACTCTAATATTCTTAGCAACAGCATCAACTGCCTCACAAGACATAAATAACCCTCAGAACATTTCCTAAGAACAAAAAAAAAAAACTGTCACGCTTGATAAAACAGAACACCGATGGGCAAAAAGGTATAAGCACAAATGTGCCAGACAACCAATTTATTTTGTTTAAAAGAGAGAATTGTAAAAAATAAAAAAAATATCATAAGCAAGATCGAGTCACTGTTATAAGCATCTTTTTTTTACAATCAATACTTCCAGCCTTGCAGTTAGGTGTAACCTTGCACCCTATCGCTGGTTTGTTTGCCAACTACTCCTTATTCTGGCTCAGTGTTTTAAACGGCCTGGGGTGCTATTGGTAGGTGGTAAGGGAGTAAGGTTTACTGTGGCTCAGAGCATCTTGTTTAAACTTAAACAAGACACACACACACACACACACACACACACACACACACACACACACACACACACACACACACACACACACACACACACACACACACACACACACACACACACACACACACACACACACACACACACACACACACACACACACACACACACACACACACACACACACACACACCCTCCGAGATCATGGGTGAAGGTCCTCGCCTAGGGGTCAGTGTTTTGCTGCAACCCCTCGACTAAAATGAGGTATTTCTTCAACAACACACAGAATCTGCGGTGTAAATACTACAAGGGAGAGATGAGTATTGTTTAAAAAACAGAATTGTTGCTTCTCCTGAACTGTTTACCGTCTAACTTTTTTTATTGGAGACAGAGTCATTAAAAGAAAGCTCATTGTTTTGACTAAAATGTGTGATTACAAAGTCTGTCTGAACAAGAGCGCGACAACATGAATAACAAGGAGAAGGATGGCAGAGTCTTGTTTGTTTGACGTCTGAATATGAATCATCATAGATTGATAATCATGTGAGCAGAAGCTGGAGGATGACAAAGGACAGTTGACTCACAGAAATCCAAAACAGTCGAGGGTTTCTGAAAGCCAAAACCTGCCAGACTCCTTTGTGTGTTCACCCCCACCTTGGCAATATCCAGGACCCTAGCGTGAACCCAGCAGGCCTTCCAATTATGTTTACCCTACAGCATGAAATCACTTGCCATGAAGAGGCCGAGAAATCGGAGGGAGGAGGAAAGGACAAGCGCAGAAGAGGGAAAAGGGGAGGACAAGTTTGATGTGACAAGCAGAAAGATTGGCATCAACCTCTCACAGGGATGTTAAGTGCTGCGGCTGATTGAGTCACATTGCGAGCCTCGTTTGTTTTTGCTGAATTCCAGAACACGATCAGAGAGTTGGTCACATCCTGCCTCGACATTTTGTAATATTTATAAGCCTAAAAAGCGGTTTCAAATTTCACCCTTCTTACGACTTTAGCTGAACTTTCCTTTTAAAAACATGGGACGATGAAAAAATGCTAAAGACTATGCTAAGCAGGGTTCTCAATTCCCAGGCAATGCCAAATTGCATTTACTTTTAAATGAATAAATGCAGGCAGGCAATTCAACTGCAGGTATGTTGTTCTTATTCTGCTAGTGCTAACCTATTTAAATTGAGTACAACTCTTCACGTGTGGCCCATAAAACAGACTAATCGCTTTGGTCAACACTGTGGGGGTGTTCATCAGAGAAGCCCACACTGTGTGAACAAACCACCACCTACTACCTGGCTGTGAGTTTGTATTTAACTAAGGGATAGAGGAAGCAAAGGGGAACAAACAACATCCTCTGTGATCTATTCTTGTGTGATTAAGGATGCTAATCCATTCACACTATTTAATCCTGAAAAAGAACTACCTCACTGCACCAGAATTGAGTACACGTGTGCTGCCAATACTAGCAAGAGCCGATCAATTAGTGTGTAGTCAGGAGAGAATCCGAATCAGAACAAACTGATCAGAGCAATGATCTATTCACAGGTTGAGGTCCGTTAATTGGATTCAATTTGATTATTTTTCACAATGAAAACAGAGACCCCTGATAGTTTGCACAGATGGAAAACATTTGATACACACAATTTGATGATAGCACAAGTTAGCGCAGAAACGCTGCTCCCTAGAATACAGCCTTTTGGCGGTTATAAGCACTAGATATTTTGGGGGTACTGCGGAAACACGTTGTGAACACGACATGCACATGCAGGTGCACAGAGCTACATTAGCATCAAAAGCATTCATTTGGAGTCAGCTGACAAATGTAAGTCCAATATTCACTCTCCTTTATTCTATTTGGTCTCCACCAACCCATGAAGAAAATATTTAGCACTTTAGCTGCTAAATGCTCCACTATGTTCACCAGCTGGTCACTAACCTTTTTTCTGTCTGCTGTTTAGTGCTGGGCTACTACTACTACGCTGATGAGAGCAGCGAGAGTGAACCGAAACAGTAAAGCCGTAAAACAATGAGCTGAAAGCTCTGTAGAGCTGAGGAGAATTTGAGAGGTGGGTGTATAATCATCTGTGGGTTCATCACTCCGAGTGACCCCTTTTATATTACACATGGTCATTTGATCCATTTTTTTTTTTTTACATAAAATATGTATTAGCGCAGCTTTAATATTACATATTTGCCATTTAGCTGAATAGTTACTTGAAAGGTTTTGAACATCACTCTTGAGATTTGTTAGCTTCCGAGATCAACAAATCCGCATAGTCTATCAACTTGGAAATAGATTCATAAAAGAAATGCCTATCGGAACCCAACCATAATAAAAACATCTATGCAACTTCCTGACTTGAGTCACAATTACAGTACATGGCAACGCAACAAATGTTGGTATTCTGTTCCCTTTCACTCATACTGTAGGTCAAGATCATGTGACCTTTGTATGTCTGTTTTCTTCCCATACATCTTATAATGCATCCTTGAACTGAGGGTCCACAATGCTCACGTGACCAATGCGTTAGCAACAATAAAAATTCATACAGACAGCAAGACGTTCATTATGCAGGTCACAGATTTCAATATGGAACATTCAGTGGAAAGGTGAAGAGGGATGAGAGTATGGAGGACAACATACCTGACTCACAAAGGTTAAGGAAATTATGTATATAATATGTCAAAATATTAGTGTATGGGGTTTGTGAATAACCACTGAACTTAAAAAAAGGAACACAGCTTACCTGAACAGGTAATCTCGGTCTCTGTGGCGACAACCAAAGAACAGCCAGGTCTCGCCAAATATGGCCTCAGGGTTCTCCTTCCTCTCCATCTCTCTGTAAGTCAAACAGCGAATGTTAGTGGTCAATCAATACCAACAGACGGCACCAGATGGAGGAGAGGGAGTCCTTCCTCGCAGTAGAGGTTAAAGAAGAGTAGTGACACCATTAAGCACTGTCTGCAATGACGGTACACTGAGTGGCACAATAATTGCCTAATGCACGGAAAACTGTGCGTGCTGCAGCGAGGACATTATATGCATTATTAAATTTCACCCAAACAGAAGGATAGATCCCATCACTATAAACAGTTACTGAAAATTAAACTAGGGCTTGTGCTTTGTGTGTGTGGGTGTGTGTTTCTGTGTTCCAGTGCAAAAGAACTGCTCCTGCTAAAGTGATTCCTCTTGTGGCTTGGGAGTTTGGCAAAGCTCCCAGAACCCTTTGCAGGTGATGGCAACGCAGCGGCACAAAGCGGCTCTGAAGATGCCGGTATCTGTGCCGCACACCTGCTGCAAAGGTGACAGGTCTCTACCAGATAACAACAGTTGACCCCCAACCTTTCATGATGCCATCAGTCAGTTTACTCTCCAAAGAGCCCTGCATTATCTGTCTGGGGCGGAATGAAAAAAGAGAAAGGGGTGTTGATGTGACCAACCACAACGGGGGGGCTGAGGAATACCACAGAGAGGCATTGAGACTCGGCCCTTTGTGCCGCTTCCCCTAAACACCACCCTTTGACCAACAGACTGAATCATGCTTTGTGTTTTCCAGCAGTCACTAAATTGAAATGGTAGCCAACTCTTATGGTTGGTGGAGTTCTATGGAGCATAAAAAAATTGTTTAGACATTTACTTTATTGCCGAAATGATAACTCAATTAATTGATCAGTTTGAGCGACAGACAATTAATCACCAGCAAATTTGTGTTATTATTAAACCAATATAAACACAT